>NC_072395.2:40994615-41301490 GCF_028885625.2 Pongo pygmaeus
GCTAATTCACAGATATGAGTGATACATTAGCTTCAACAGTTATAAAATGTCAACAGAGATAATGAAAAAATTGGAATAATGTGTTTAATCCATGGTAGTAAACTCAGATTTAGCACGTATTGCATCTCTAAAATAAAAACAGGCTGACATATAAAAGAACAATAAAAGAACATAAAATAATTATTGGAAATGAAAAGTATGAGTGCTAACAGTAATTTTAAAAGAATCAAAAGGAATACTTAATAAAGTGGGTAGTCCTTGATTAATAATTTGAATGATAAAGACAAGGAAATATTCCAGAATAGAAAATTTAAAACACTAAGATATTGAAAATATTAGGAAATTAAATGCCAATGATAAGAAAGTATAATATATACCTACTGGAGAACCAGAAGAAAGAAAAGAGACAACTGGTGAGTATAAATAATTACAGAAATAATAGAAAACAAGTCTATAAGAAGAATATTTAAATTGAAGGACACCATGGATTATGGGAAAAATGAAAGCCAGAGAGATAATTCTGAAGTTTCAAAATTCCAAACACTGAAAGAAAATAATAAAATATATTGCAAGAGAAAAAAAACACAGAGAAAAGAGAATCAGATTGACATCAGACTTTTCATTAGTACCACTGCATGTCACGAGAACAAAAAACAGATTTAATCTAGAATTCTAGATTAAATTTTTAAAAATTTAAAAAGAAAATATTTTAGGCTGCAAAGCTCTAGTGTCCACAAGTATCTTTTGAATATATATATACTCAAAATATATATATACAAAATATATATATATATATATACACACAAACATACATACACATACATATAATCTAGGTAAACAAAAAAGAAGTTGGACAATGAGAAAATGATCCAAATGAAGAGTAATGTGAAAAGAAATCACAAGGTGATTTGAACAGTAGGTAATATAGCACCAAAAATTCTTCAGGAAGAAAATAGGTCTCATTCCCTAAATTGTTTGATTAAGTCACCTCTTAATGATAATTTAAAGATACATATATATAACTTCTTAAACAATAAAGGCAAACAAAAGATCCAAGTAAAAAAACCAATTGTTCAAAAATGACAGAGTCCAAATATAAAGAAACTTTACTTAAATTATTCTGAAAAATAGATGAGGAAGGAATACTTCCAAACAAATTATATGAAGCCAGGATTATCCTGATACCAATACCAGAAAAGACATGTCAAAAAAAGAAAATTACAGGCCAATATCTCTGGTGAATGTTGATGCAAATATCCTCAACAAAATACTAGCAAGGCAAATTCAACAACACATTAAAAAGGTCATTCATCATGACCAAGTGGGATAGATCCCTGGGATGCATAGATGGTTGAATATACACAAATCAATCTGTGTGATACATCATACTGACAGAATGAAAGACAAAAGCCATATGATCATTCAATTGATGCTGAAAAAGCATTTGATAAAATTCTACATATTTTTATGATAAAAACTCTCAAAAAAGTGGGTATGGAAGAAATATATCTCACATAATAAATGCCATATACAACAGACTCATAACTAGTATAATATAGAATGGGGGAAAAACTGAAAGCTTTAGCTAAGATCTGGAACAATACAAGGATGCCCAATGCCACTATTGTTACTCAACATAGTACTGCAAGTTCTAACTAGAGTAGTCAGACAAGAGAAAGAAATAAAGGGCATCCAAATAGAAAAGGAACAAGTCAAATTTTCCCTGTTTGCAGATGATGCGATCTTATATTTGAAAAAACCTAAACACTCCACCAAAAACCTATCCCACTGCTAGGTGTGTACCCAAAAGAAAGAAAATCAATATATCCAAGAGACATCTGCGCTCATGTTTATTGCAACATCATTCACAAGAGCCAAGATTTGGAAGCAACCTAAGTGTCCATCAACAGATGAATGGTTAAAGAAAATGTGGTACATATACACAGTCGAGTACTATTCAGCCATAAAGAGAATGAGATCCCATCATTTGCAACAACATGGATAGAATTGAAGGTCATTATGTTAAGTGAAATAAGCCAGGCACAGAAAAACAAACTTCACATGTTCTCACTTATTTATAGAAGCTAAAATTAAAACAATTGAACTCATGGAGATAGAGAGTAGAAGGATGGTTACCAGAGGCTGGGAAGGTTAGCAGGAGGGTAGGGAGAAGTGGAGGTGGTTAATGTGCACACACACAAAAATATAGGAAAAATGAATAAGGCCTAGTATTTGCTAGCACAACAGAGTGACTATAGTAAAAAATAATGTAATTATACATTTTAAAATAACTAAAAGAGCATAATTGGATGGTTTGAAACACAAAGGATGAATGCCTGAAGTGATAGAGACCTAATTTATCCTGATGTAATTATTACGTATTACATGACTGTATCCAAACTTCTCACATACCCCATAAATAGATATGCCTATTATGTGCCCACAAAAATTAAAAATTAAAAAAGAAATATGAAGACACTGTTTTGAGCAACTGAATTAAAGAGAAAAAATAATTCATTTGCCATTGAATGAACTTAGCACAAATTGTGAGCCCAAAACAATACTAGAATGTTTTATACATGTTAAATAATTTAATTATCATAATAGTCTTGAAGTAAATATTTATGATGTGATAGTAAATGTACAGACAATGAAACTGATGCTCTAGACATTTAAATTTCCTGCCCAAGGCCTTCCAGATAATAATGAAAGGAATGGGGTCCAGTGTCCAAAGACAAAATGGGCTCATTGTTTAATGTTAAGATTCCCAACACTAATTTTTTTTTCTACATTTTCAACTTTTGTTTTAGATACAGTGGCCACACGTGCATATTTCTTACATGGGAGCATTGTGTGATGCTGAAGTTTGGAATATGGAATCCATCACCACGATAGTAAGCATAGTACCTGATAGATAATTTCTTAACCCACACCCCCTCCCTACACCCGCTAGCAGTCCACAGTGTCTATTGGTCCCAGATTTATGTCCATTCTGATACTAAATTTAAATTTAATTTGAATAACCATTTGTCAGGATATTTAAAGCATTCCTTATCAAGGGAAAAGTTAGATTCAAACATTAATTTTTACTCATTTAACTGTTCAACAAGTATTAATTGTGCTGATATCATGGGCCAGACAATATATTCATAACACAAAGAAAAATAAAACATCTCAGTCTTCCAGAAGCATATAAATTGGTAGATTATTAATCCAAGATAGATGCATGCTTAAAATAAACTTCTTTATCATTAGGCTGTCATCCCTGGTCATTACTGCCTTAGAGATTTTTGACCCTTTGATCATGGCATCCCCATATTAGCCTTCCAGATAATTCCATGAGAATACCTACAGCCCAAAGATGTTTTACACAAAGGAAAAAATAGTTCGAATCCTTCAGCATGAATCATTATGGTTGAGATTATTGAAGTTTTCAATGCTTTATAATATCACTTCCAGATCTTTCTTATTCCATATAACACTTGTGAATAGGTACACTGAGAAGAGGCAATGGGCTCACAGGACTGAAGAAAGTCAGAAGAATACGAAGATGGAAAAAGAAAGATGTTCTTTTAAGTTACATGCTCAGCTATGATCTAATAGAGGAAGAAGAAATTAAAATAATTGTTTGTTGTGATGCTTGAAAACTCAGCCAGTAACCCACCATGGGGATTTCACCACACTATCTTTGGGAATACCTGAAGTTACTGGTTCTGTAATACATTATTGAGGCATTTAAAAATTAAGGGAAATTGCATGACTCAATCTTTTCCAACAATATTAGTTGGTGTAAAAAATAACATAGATTTTATTGTGGACACAAAAATTCCCAGAAGTGACATGCTTGCAAATAGTTACACTTTCAGTCAATTAATTTCTTTGAATTGTGGGATTTAAAGGACTCAGTAAGCATGAACAGGAAAAACATGTAAGTCAGTAAAATATTAACCACTGTGTTAGACTGGGAATGACAATTTTCAACAATGTTTTATGCTTCGTTAGTCAGTTAAATTTTCTATCAACATAGGCTTAGTAACCAGTTGAAAACCATGATCACATTCTGGAAATTCAGATTAGGAATACTAAAGATACAGTCTCTTTTGTCATAATAGGCAACATGTATTCCTTAAAAAGAGGAAATGTAACATAGAAAAATACAAGTCCACATAAATAGTAGAGAATTTATGGTTTAATTTTCAAAAGAAATCATTTCTTAATTGAGTTGGTTGTTATTTTTGTTTTTGTTTACTGTAAAGTTTATTCTTTCATGATTTAGTTGCTTTATATAAATGACTAGAAAAAAATGGAATGATCAGCCTTTTGAGAATTAGTGTATCATCATGTATATATTTGCCCTCTAACTTATAAATAATTTTCTGTGAAAAGGCAAGGTATTTGTATACCTAAAGTATGTGATAATCTTGGCTCACTAAGTTGCCATTAAAAAGAGCAATTTAATATTTCCTAAAACAAATATTTCTTATGCATCATCTCACTGAAATCTATAAGCTAGGTATTATTATCATTCTTTTATTCTTACATTGGCAAATAAGAATCTGAGGGTTCAAAGACCCTTTACCTTGTCAAGGCCACACAACTAGCAAAAGATGAGTCAGCACTCCATCTCAGGCAGTCAGAATTCAGAACTGAAGCTTTAAAAGACCATGTATTATTGAGATATGTTGTCAAGCCACACAAAACAGCGGTAACTGTGATGTAACAAAACCATCTGCATAGAAGCATGTTCTACTAAAAAATTTAGATGCACACACATGCATAAACAGTTATATATATCCATATATACACATGCATGCATACATACATATACATATAGGAAAAAAGGCTAAGACCAAAATAGTAATCACTGTTATAACTAGATGGTGGGATTATAGGTAACCCCTTCTATTTTGTTTTCTATGCTTTTCTATAGGTTTTCAACTTTCTACAAAAAAATACTTAGTTTTATTAACTAGCTCAGATTAATTGAAATCATTATCAATTTTTTCTTATAATGCTAATAAACTTTGGATATAATCTTATGACATCAATATATGATTATAATAATACATGAAAAGGTTTTATCTTTGATCTAGTAACTCTAAGTTTAATAACTTTGTTTTGAAGTTATGGGGGTTATTAAGAAATATTCTGGTCTGAAAATATTGCCGCCACCTATAACTTGAGTACTCATTCTAGGGAATAAATATTATTCAACTACAACTTTTGCTAATATTTGATTTGATTTCAAACAGGCATTCTTGAATTGTATTGTTTTCTTGAGATTTAGATAAGATAAAATATTTCGCCACCACTTCACAGGATAAACACAATAAATATCAGCTAAGTATAGCCCATATACATCTGAAAAGGAATATCAAAAGTATCCAGTATTTATTTTTGAAAAATTACATTTTTATTTTTCCCTTCACATTTTTTCAGTTGAACAGGAACTCTCTTAATGGAATTCTGTTTAACCATTTGCTCACTCCTCTTTATTCCCCCATCACATTTCCTGTGCTGGTTTGCTTGCAGACTGCTCCCCTCCTCATTTTAGTGGTAGCTCCCAGGTCAATTGTTTTTCCTACATTTGTCATTCTCTTCAAAGCTGTTATCATAATCATATACATTAATTTACACATGAACAGGTTAAATATAACTATGAAAATTTGTCTTGTCGTCTCAATTGAAAAAAGATTAAATAATTTGGGAAAACAAATATAAACAAAATAAAAATGAATTTCTAAAAGAATTGATTTTAATTTTAGGTGTGGAAAGAAGACAAGTGCAAAAGTTAGAGAAAAAATTAAAACCTAGAAAAAATCTGTGCTTAAATTTCTGGGCAATATACCTAAATTCTTATTCTACTTTTAAAAAATGTCAATGTCTTCTATGGACATAACATTACTATAATGAAGATAACATATTTTAAATATACTTTAAATATGTGACCCAAAATAACCAGTATTGTATTCAAATACTTGGTATTCTATATGTGTAATTGGCTCCCTTAAACTTATTTTTTTATACTTGGTATTTTATATGTGTGTAATCAGCTCCCTTAAACCTATTTTTTTCTGGAAGCATGCTTATTTTAAAGCACTAATTTTTGTTTATATCACAAAAATAAATGTATCATATGACATGTATGTAATTACAGTGAAATGGATATGAAATTAATATGATGTGATGAAATTCAACACAATTAAAAAAACAAATTTAAATATACCAAACATGACTGATTTATACAATGCTAATTACATCTGTTTTACAAATTTGATTTTACATTTTACTTCCAAATCCATCATAAGTTTTACAACTTAATAAACACTAAAAAGAATTCCTACACAGGTAATTTTGAGAAATCACAAAATATCATGAAAGGAGTCTTGTAAATTTATACATCAATGAGCATTTCAAAATGTATTAAATTTAAATGAACACTTGCCCATTTGGATTTAAAAGAGATATCCAGTCCACATGAGTTCAACATATCAGTGACAGTTTTAAGGAAAATTAACTCGAATTCAGTATGATTTTCAACAATTTAAGAACAGTTAAAACTTTCAAAAAACATTTAAATACATCCATTATCAAACTAATTGACTTGCCACCATTCATGGCATTTTAACACCTAAACTGTTTGATAAAGATTGCCATGCACTATGACTGGTTGTCACATCAAATTCTAAACACTCAATTCAGAAAGAATCTCTGGGTTTTGTTTTTGAGAATATCTTCGAAATGAAACAGTCACCACACATATTATTGATTCTCAGAAAGTTATTTGTTCTATGCGATTCAATTTTTATACTTCTTTAAGTGGTATTTCCCAAAGTGAAAGTCACTCCGCAGTACATGTTGTCTAGATCAACATTAAGAAAAAATGAATATACCTCCTTTTTTTCATATCCCCAATCCACTCACCCTGAAAATAAACTTAAGAGTAAGTAGAGATATTTAGTGCTATGGGGAAAAATATTGTAGGTAGGTTAGTTACACGTAAGAACTACTGTTACGCATAGTGAGATAAACATAAATGCCTTTCCTGCTTTATTTCAGATGGATATTGGAAGATTAGAATGAGAAAAAAATAGATAAAAGACTGTTGAAAAAAAAATATGTAGTCTACGTATAGTTAAGAAAGAAAAGATCAAAACAAAAGAGCATGTCTGAACAGATGCTGGAAGAAAGTGCTAAACAGGAAAGAGTTGTGGCCCATATGGTAGGCTACATTCGCACCATAAAACGAAAAGTTCTTCACATGGAGTATGTGTGCCCTGAGATGCCAAAGAGTGCATTAAGATCTCTTGGCTCTAATTGGGGCCTCTGTAAATGTCAGTACATTTATCATGTTGTTTAGGCACCACACTATTTAAAACCACAGCAAAGGATTTATCTCCTTTTGGGTTGGTGTTTGGGGTCAAAAGCTCCTCAAAATTGTTTCAAGTTTCAGGTTACTCTTTATTTTACTCAGTCTTAATCAGCATATGAGACTCTCTGGTCTCTTTCACAAAAGAACAATTTAAAGTAAATTAATTAATGATTTATTAAATATAAAGTCACTAAGTTTATTGATGATCCTATCATTAAAGAATAATGTGGGTAAAAGGGCAATGCATATAATGAAATTAGGCTTCAAGAAAGAATAAAAAATGAACTACCTTTTAAAGAAAATCATATAGTTTACGAGAAGCATGACAAAATAAATAAGTAAAGGTATGGTGATAAGAACCAAATGGAAAAAAGAAGTCCATGTGCATTTGCCAATTTTATAGGAAAGTCGCCAACTGTAAATGCAACAAGGGATCTGAATGAAAGGCTTCTACACTACTTATTCCAGTTGCGGTACGTTATGGCTGTGGTTATTAGACAACTCTTCATGTTGGTAAAATTGAAGTTTCCATTGGGCATTTAAGTCATTGCTGAAGTCATAAAAATTAAAAACAATCAAAATGAGTTATCATTATATATCAATGACAATTCTTATTTAATGAATGAAATGTAATTTTCATCTACTTTCTAGGTTCCAGGCTGGTCTACAAGGCCAACTATAAGGAAGGTGTGTGATTTCATCTGAATACAAAAATTAAAGTAATAACATGAGGAAAATCTCTCTTGGCTATCTGTGATTACATTTTCTCTTCTAAAAATAAAGCCGATGTTAACTGACTTGTCAATTACCCTGAACATTTCTGAGTAAAATTTCAAGCAAATTAAAATATTTCTCCAAGTTTATTCTACATTCAGTAAAGCAGATACCACAAGTTACTAAAGTAAGAAAATTGTAATTTATTTGTGTGGCAAGACCTTACACGTACAACCATCTGATCAAAATCATCTAAGATATATGATAAAAAATGAAATTCTGATAGTGAAAATAACCATGGTGAAATATGTAAGTATTATCACGTCATCCATTTTCATGCAGATGGAAGCTAAATCATAGGGTAACAAGCAAATCAAAATCAGAAATAAATAAAGAGGAAAAAAGGCAATGTGTTTAGTTACAAAGAGATATGTGTGAACATCACCACATTGTCAGTTTATGGTGACATGAACGCATCTCAATTCTAAATTTGTTTGTTTTTTTTCTTTTTTTCATAAGAAACTCCACAGACTGCTTTTAGAAGATTTAGCAAAAGTAGACACTCAATAAATATTTGTTGAATGAAATGAATTTTTACTAGCAAACAATATATACCCATTGAGGAATGTTGCATGCAGACTTTCACTGCAGCAAATGATACATACTGAGCTAAGTAAGCCTTTTCTGGGAAACTTAGCTTTGTCTCAATTAATTTGCCATAGTACTGGCCCAATCATACATCGAAGCCTCTCACATGTGGCATTTTTCTTCCTCTTCCAGAGGGTCATTCTGATCAATATTGCTGAAAATAGCTTATTTCATTGTGTATTTCAGTTCTAGAGTTGTCAGATAAAATACAAAAAAAAAATCTAGTTAAATTTGTATATGAGTTAAACAACAATACTTTTTCAGTATGTCTCATGCAATACTCAGGACACCAGTCAGTAATTGGAACTTTTTACCGAAAAATTATTCATTATTAATCTTAAATCCCAATTTAACTACGTGTCCTGTGTTTTTATTTGTTAAGTCTGGTAACCTTATTCAAGTCAGTATTCAGGCTGTGCCCATAAACTTCACTGAAACTGACAGCATCGTGAAACATTTACTGGCTCTGTCTTCTGGGGAAGCAAGTCTAGTCAGTGGAGTATTGTGACAGGTTCCATTCTTCTCACGCACTGTAAACATGTTTAAAATGCATTCCTTTTTTTTAATAATATTAATGTAAAGCTAAAGATGTTTAGGAAAAAACAACGGGTTTCATAGTGTCTGTCTTTTGCTGTCAAATCATCTCAGTGTGTGGCAAATGGATGACCTCTCAAATGTCTTAGGGAGACATAAACCATGTTTTTCATCTCAAGATCAGACTGAGAAAAAGGGGAAAAATGTGTTAACTCCAGGTTTGAAAAAGAAGAGAGATGGGAGTGGAACTTAATTACATAAACTTGTCATAGAATTAATTCATCATACTCAGTACATAGAGATATTTCTCACAACTTCAGAACATTCTGGAGTGTAACTAATTGAAACATGACTCATTGATGAGCAGTAATTCCAGTCATTCCGGCCACTGCATGAAATATTGTTGAAAGCAAGTGTACAGCCAGAAAATGATTATTCATATACTATCAGTGGAGTTGTAGCTCACTTAGCAATTAAGAGTCATTTTTACTTCCCAATCTATAAGCATTTCTAATGCATCTTTGAAGGTTTTATGTAAAACTTCCCATAGAAATATATGAGGAGGAGGTATTTTTCTGTTTTGAATTTTATTTTTGTAGCATACACTGTTCTCAATCTATTGCCTCTACATTAAAAACACAATTCAAATGCTTGAAACAATACTCTGCACTTATTATGCATACATTTTTACCATATAGTGGCTCCTTATTATGATTTTGACTTTGCCCATAATGGACTGAACTTATTTTCCCAGAGGAGAAGATAGCAAGGAAAAGAAATTTTTTAAAAATTAAAAACTTTAAATTATCCCCTTTGCCTTGCATGTTTGTTCCATCCTTATTATGGATATGGGACAGAATTATCACTTTCTAGTAGATACTCTACTAAATTTCACTTAGTAGAGTATTGTGCTGTGGACACCCTGACATATTTCAGGGCGTGTTTTGAGCCTCTTTTGCCTCCTCCCTTCAGCACGCTATGCAGATGTGCCGCTGATGGCATTTCGTGATCAATTTTCAAGTCTACATTTGGTCTTACACTGTGAAAAAAAAATACATTGTTTTATTAGCTTTGATTTTTAAATAGCAATAATGAAGTTATAATTTCATCTATGCATTTAAGGTATATTTCATCCAGAACATATAATCACTTAGTAGTGTTAACCAAAATGAATGTTAAAGTGCTTTAGAAATCTATGCAATTCAAATAAATGCTAAATCTACCTTCAATGGGGCTAAACTCATAGGCCCATAACAACTACTTATATAGCACTTACATTGTATTAGTTATTACAAGTAATCTAGAGATGATTTAAAGCATATGAGAAAATATACATAGGTTATATGTAAATACTATGCCTTTTAAAATTATTTATTTATTTGTTTGTTTGTTTGTCTGTTTGTTTATTTTTTGAGACAGAGTCTTGCTCTGTTGCCCAGGCTGGAGTGCAGTGGCATGATCTCAGCTCACCCCAACATCCGTCTCCTGGGTTCAAGCAATTCTCCTGCCACAGCCTCCTGAGCAGTTGGGATTATAGGTGTGCGCCACCATGCCCATACTATGCCATTTTATATAAAGGACTTCAGCATTCACAGATTTTGGTATCTGTGGGGGTCCTGGATCAATCCCCCATGAATACCAAAGAACAACTATATATACTATGTTCTAGGGCCATTTGTAGATATTCAAGATGCATAACAAGCATATAAAGACAGGAATTTCTATTTTCATAAAGCTTCAGGTCTAAAAGCCACATATGTGAAATCACACCAAAGGAACACAGTTAACTTCCCCACTAGAAAGTCAACCTTTGGAAGATGATTTTTTCCTCTACCTCCAAGAATAGGGTATAAAACAAAGGAAGGACTCTATGTACACTTGTTGAATTAATCTGAGTATCAAGAAAGAATGTAATGCAAATACAATTCTCTATTCTGTCTGGGTCTTATACATCATACCTATAAAAAGTTTATCACTAAAATGCCTTCTGCCAAACACTCTGAAATACTATTGTCATATTTCTGATTACCCCTTATTCTTGAATATATATATATATACACACACACACACACAAAAGTAGTTTAATTCTGCAAGAATATTAGACAACACAAAATGTATGTGTCAAGGTGAGACAAATAGAGGCAAGGTATCAGGGCTGCTTAACACCTAACACAACACTTAGATTGTTTCTTTAATGTAAGATATAAGCATACCTTTCACATAATGTGGTAACAGCAGAATTAGCTTAGTAGTAATCACCATTCCTGGAAAGATAACTCAGAACAAATAAGTGAAAAATTCATCATCTTTTATGAGAGAGGACATCATTTTAGAGCTAGGATAAACATGGATATTGACTAGAGAAAAGATAAAACAAGTGTGGTAACTTTGTGCAGAACCTATTCATATCAGGAAGACAGTGGATATTTTTGTGACCTTAAACATATTTTTGGACCCAGAAGCAGAATTCATCTAAATAAAAACCATTGTCATGGCTGGTTCCATATAACAAGTGTAATATGTCCTGGAAAGTAGCCTATGGTAAGAGTGGTTGCCTGATCCAGTTACTGTGAACATTATTCAGTGAAAAGTTCTGCCTAACAAATGCATTCACCAGTCCTGCTATGGAGGAACAGTTCTCTAAAACAAAGACATTGTTTAATATTATCATTCTTGGATTGGTATATCTGAATATAATATAAGCTATTCTTAAATAGGCTTTTAAAAAATATTGAGTTGTGATTTGGGGAGTTGAGGTTTGAAGAGAACAAAGGTCTAAGGCGCTCATAACAGTGGAAATAACTTCCTTTAGGGACTAAAAGTCTAATGTTTGTAACAAAAAAGATATTTGGTGGTAAAACGAGAATAATAAAGATATAATATAATATAGAACTGAAACTGCACATTTTAGCAATCCTAAACAAATTTTTAAAACAATGTGGATCTATATGAAATGTTTAATGTAGGTCCTTACTAAAATTATATTTATATGTGAGGAAGTAATTTTGATGCTTTCATCAAATTTGAAGCTGCCCATATACACAGAGCTCTTATTAGCAATGCAGAGTATGAAGATATATAAAGAAACACACACTTTCAGTCATACAGGATGGAAACCAAGAAGCACTGTTAATAATGAGTATGAGCAAGGAAGTTGATCCAAATTTCAGAGGCTTTGGAACTGCATAGGAATGAGCTTTTCAGGTTATTAGTTTCATTGCTCACTAACTAGACAGCCTTGAGAGCTTAATAATTAACCAGAGTCTATTTATAGTATTTTTAAAACATGGTCATTCCTAGGAGTTCTGGGCTGTTTATCATACTGCTCTGAGTTGACAAGGTCATGCAGAATTTTCGTGTGAAGAGAGACTGTAACCTCAAAGTCCAAATTCCCTAGGCTGTGTTGGAGGTACACTGGTATGAGAAAGTGATAACAGAGCAGGCTGGGCTTTTTATCTTCCCCAGATCCTCTGGAACATCTCTTTGAAGGCCTTTTTACCTAGGTGCAGTTTTGTCCCCCTTCCATTAAAGATTACTCAATTATATCAACAGCTTCTATTAGGGTTAAGTGAATTTACCTCAGCCTTCTAAAAGGAAACCAGACTCCTACAAGTTGCTAAAATACACTTGCTAACCCATGACCAGGTCACAAATAAACTTGCTTATAAAATTTATGTGGATTCTTCGCTTCACGTGTCGCTCCTCTACTCCACTTTGAGCCTTCTTCTACTAACATGTTTTCTTTTTTTAATAATGAACATCTGTGACAGCATCTTTGCCAAAATAAATAAAATTAAGAAGATGATTCTGTGGGGTTATGCTAAACAATTTTTTAAACAGGTTCAGATTTCTTCTGAACAGAGTACGAAATAAATGTCTCCATATGCTGGTTCCTGTTTATTACTGTGTGTGAGAGAGAGAAAGGCAAAGCTAAGACAGAGAGTTAGAAAGACAGACCATAATTATAGAGTCATTAAAAGTTACTTAACACAGTTTTATAAGTGACTTTCTAATTAAGAAATGTTTTCATTACAAAGCAGGGGTCCTGCTTTCTCATTCAATAAGTTTTGATGTATATTTTCCAAAATGTTTTTATTTCTGTCATTAAGAGGAAAGCCAGTCCATTTTGGTGTTAGACTTGCTGGAAGTGTTGTGGCCATCAATGTTATCAGTTTTGCTCCTGGCTGAAGTAAAATCCTGTTCTTCCTCTGCTGTGCTTCTTTTCTGGCTTTACATGCACAAAACAGACCGTACAAACACGTCAGGAAAGGACAAGAAAAACTCTTTCCATTGCATCACAGATTTGAAACAATGAAGACAAATGTTGATTAATCCACGATGCTTCAAAACTATTTTGTCTGATAATAATATTTACACCAGCCTTCTTCGCTTCCTTTTTTTCCAAGATGTATCTTTTCTTTCTTTCTTTACCTTCAAACTATCTACTTCCTTTGGTTTTAGATTTGTTTGTCATTAGCAGGACAAAGTTACAGTTTTATTCTATTTGCTAGCCTAATCTGCAAATCTTTGTCTTTAACAGGAGCATTTATTAAGTTTTCCTTTAATGTTAATACTCCTTTATTTAGGCCTGAGTCCCTGATCCTAATTGGTGACTTCTCTATCTTCGGCTGGTCCTGTTTATCTTTCTCTCCTTTTTTCCTTTCCCTTGGGTAATTTTTATTTTATTTTTTTATCCTCTTCTACTGGATCTCTTTCCTGCTCCTGATTTCTATATTACTGTTGTAAATTTTAATTCAATCTTTTTAACTATATGACATTTTATTATTGTTTTATAAATGAATATCTGTTTTGATTAGTGATTCTCAAATTTAGATAAGGAATTCTCAAAATCGACCCCAAGGAACATTTGGCAAAGCACGGTGACATTATTGATTGCCACAATTGGGAGCTAAGGGTAAAAGGTGATACTGGAATCTAGTGGGAGAGGAAAAGAATACTGCTAAATGACTTGCAATAAACAGGACAGCTCCTGTATTAGTCTGTTTTTACACTGCTAAAAAGAACTGCTGGAGACTGCGTAATTTATAAAGAAAAGAGGTTTAATTCACTCACAGTTCCTTATGCATGGGGATGCCTCAGGAAACTAACAATCATGGTGGAAGAGGAAGCAGGCATATCTTACACAGTAGCAGGAGAGAAAGAGAGTGAGCAGGAGAAATTACCATTTATAAAACCATCAGCTCTCATGAGAACTCACTATCACAAGAACAGCATGGGGGAAACTGTCATCAAGATCCAATCATCTCCCACAAGGTATCTCGTTAGATACATGGGGATTACAGTTCGAGATGAGATTTGGGTGGGGACACAGAGCCAAACCATGTCACCTCCCTACAGCAGAGAGTTCCTGGCTCAAAGTGTCAATCATACCGATCTTGAGAAACTCTGGTTTCAATTTAGCCATATTTGCCACTTTCTTTGCATTTCATTTTTCTTGCTTCCCATATTTTACTTCTGAGCTCACTGTCCCTCCACCTGAATCAAGGGTATTCTTAACAAACTCAGTTTTTGTTGTTGTTCTCTCTCTCTCTCTCTTTCTTTCCCTCAGCTTCTTTTAACTTTATCTTTATCCTTGAAATTTATTTTGCAAAGTATGAAATTATAGAATGGAAGTTTTCTTTACACATCGACTGTGGACAAATAAGCTGGCAACTTAGCACTCACTCATTTGAAAGAAACCTTCCCTTTTATCTCTGACTGTTATGCAGCTCTTCCTTCAGGTATTTGATGTACTGATGTGCACTATGGTGTATCACAGTGTAGATTTCTTATTATTTTTCCTGCTCGGAGTTCACTGGGCTTTTTGAATCTGTGAACAAGTATATTTAATCACTTCTGGAAAATTCTTAACTATTACTTCTTCACATTTTGCCACTGTTTCTCCTCTCTCTACTCTTCTTAAAGACCAATTAAACATGTTGAAGCATATTCAGAACCTCCATGTCTCATAACCACTTTTTCATGTTTTCCATCTTTTTTGGCCCCTTGTGCACCATTCTGGATATAGATCCTAGATTACTAATTATCTCTTTAATTGTAGTATTCTGATGTTCAACCAAACCATTGAGATTTTTCTGTTATTTGATTTTTTATTTCCAGAAACTCAATTTTTTTTTTGAGATGGAGTCTTGCTCTGTCACCCAGGTTGGGCTAGAGTGCAGTGGCACAATCTCAGCTCACTGCAACCTCCGCCTGCCAGGTTCAAGCAATTCTCCTGCTTCAGCCTCCCAAGTAGCTGGGACTACAGGTGCATGCCACCATGCCCAGCTGATTTTTTGTATTTTTAGTAGAGATGGGGTTTCACCATGCTGGCCAGGCTGGTCTCAAACTCCCGACCTTGTGATTCATCTGCCTCAGCCTCCCAAGGTGCTGGGATTATAGTGGTGAACCACTGTGCCCAGCCCCCAATTTGATTTTTTCCCCAAATCTTCTATGCTTCATTTCATATTTCCCATTCCTTCCAGATTTTAAAGCTAGTGTTTTATTTCTTTAAAAGAGTAAGAATAGTGAATTTTTATTATCTGTAATCACTACATTTGAAATACATGCAGATCTATTCCTTGTTTCTTTTTTTTCCTGCTGTTTCTTGCTCATGACATTTTGTTTTATTGTGTACTCAGTTGTCTTAGAAGGATATGCCCATTTTACAAAAAGAATATTTATGGGACTCTTTAAGGACTAGATGAGGTTGCCCTCCTCAAGATGATTTGGCTTTGCTTCTAGGTACACTAACAGTCTAAGAATTCTTCAATTCAAGTTCATAGTTTGAGGACACTGAGAACACTCATCTCAGGATGAGAATGCAAAACTTCAGGGACTGTTTTCTACCTTTCTTTGTCTCCTGAGCTCATATATGCCCTAAGCGTGTAACTCTTTAATGACCCAGCTTAATGATGGGAGGGTCTTTACTACATTTCTCACCTTGATGGGTTCAAGACCTTGATTCTTCAAGGCCACAAATATGAAGCCCAAATCTACTTAGATCGTTCAATGCCTTTGGGACAAAAGTGGGTTTCTTTCTACATGCTTGCTCACATATCTGGATACCTGCTTCCCCTACAATTTTGTCCCAGTTGCTCCTCATTGGCTAATCTATTCTTCAATACTTTTAGAGACATTTTTTAAAAAATATATGTTCTGTACTACTAATGGCTTTTACAAAAGGATGTGCTCAATAACTAGCCAATATTAAAGTAACTTGTTAAAACATGGTGTCTTATATGTAATGCTCAGTGAATATCTATAGCTTTTCGGCGATTAAAATTTCTAATATTCTTGATATAAAGTCATCGTATGATGCAGTAAGATGTTAGGAGTCTAATGGATAACATTTATTACGACTTAGAGTTATTATGAAGGTTAAATAAAAATTAAATAAATTGCTATCCACATGAATATATTATGCTTATGTTGGCAAAGCTAAAAATTTGCCATCTCACCTAATAAAAATATTAACAATTTCAGTTAGCTTTTGATGTAATAATAACAGATATCATAGAGTTGAGGTTTGTCATACTCCAGCCACCTGTATTATCTCATTTAATCATCAAATCTATCTCTAAGAAACAGATCATTTTACAGAAGAAAAACAATGGAACACAAGGAAGTTAAAGTACCTAAAGTCACACAGCTGGTAAGTGACAAAGACAGAATTAGGCCTCAAGATTATAACTCTTGAACCCATGTTCTTAACTGTATGAAATTACTTTATTTCCACATGTTGGCTTCTATAGAATCAATTTTATTTATAGGAAGCTGGTAAACAATAAAGCCAATGACAATAACTTTTAACATTCCTAAAATCCCTAATAAATATAAATCCATATTTTCACTTTGTCCTGGAGGACTTATTTGCAAAAGAAATGGATCATTCTTTTAAAAAATTCAGTTTAATTCCCAAGAGACCTTATTTAATTTTATATCTCTGATCACCAAAATATACTAAGATCATTAAAGTTGAATAAAATTAAATCTTATAATTTCAATAGTCTATTGATAATCTAGATTTCTGTTTTATGATTGATCAGCAGAGTTTTTTTAAGATTATGATTTATAGGAGAACATTCAAAACTTCAAAGAAATCTTTGCAAAGGAACTAATCAAGCAGAATTAAACCTCACCACATAAAGAGAAAACTTTCTGAGTCATTAGTTCAATAAAATGACAGTTACATAAGAGAAGCCTGAGTGAATTGTTATTAATTGTAGCCAAGAAACAAAAAGTTACACATCATGGAAAAGAAGAGTGAGCTGCAATGATGGCTTCATTTTTATTTATAAACATAGCAATCCCTAAAGGGCTCAAGTTGATTAGAAATCGTGTGCATGTGTAATAAAAAGTGAATTTTTCCCCAAGAATTTGGCATCTAACAAAAATTTTCAGTGCTTTAAAGAATAAGAAAAGGGTAAAGGAAATACAAAGTTCAATCAAATTTTCCTAACCTTTTCTCAAATCCTCAAATACCAGGGTACTTGAATTAGTTCCTGTCAGTTGGCTGATGAGTGAATTGGGATTGTTTCGAAATCAATTGTTGTCAACAGACTCATTAATTTCCCAAGAATTGGTCAATGATTTACTTTTTTTTTGAAACACATTAACAAAGTTGACTAAAAGAAATTGGATTTGAGTCATGCTGATTTAAATAACTGCTATTTTTTTCTATGAAACTTTATAGTAGTAAGTAATCTAGAAGCATAAGCGGTCACTCTTTTCTCAGTTGAAATAAACCTAAATATATATTATAAACTTTTTCCTATAGCAATATCATAATATCTGATGAATATATTTGTTTTGCCTTTAGTCATTAAACTTTTTCTTTTGACTCCACCAACTTCCAGGTGGTATATTTATTTAAAAATCAAAATAAGCACTGAAGTACGACTAGGAACGCAAAATCCAGTTTTGTTAAAAACTCCAACTTAGACAGTCAGGTTTCATTTTAGAAAACATAATGCCCCAAATTACTGCTTTTTCAGAGAAATAAGAATCCACTAAGCTGATACATTTACTTTGAAAAACCAACAACCTCAGTCAATAATTTAAATAATTTCAGGCCGGGCGCCGTGGCTCACGCCTGTAATCCCAGTACTTTGGGAGGCCCAGGCGGGCGGATCACGAGGTCGGGAGATCGAGACCATCTTGGCTAACACGGTGAAAAAAAAAATAGCCGGGCGCGTTGGCGGGCGCCTGTAGTCCCAGCTACTCGGGAGGCCGAGGCAGGAGAATCGCTTGAACCTGGGAGGCGGAGCTTGCAGTGAGCCGAGATCGCGCCACTGCACTCCAGCCTGGCGGACAGAGCAAGACTCTGTCTCAAAAAAAAATAAATAAATAAAAATAAATTTTAAAAAAATAATAATTTCAATAATTTCAAAAGATAATTTAATTATATCAACAGCTTTGGGAATGTTAAGAACATCTACATTTGTTGCTGTTATTTATTATTATTTTGGTTTTGTTGTGTTAAAGCAAACTAATATGCCCTGAGAAAGAGTCTGTACTTCTATATTTGAGTTCTTGTGGACAAACTGTAACCTAGCTTAATAGGCAGAAAAGATTGAAAACCTAACTTAGGAGTATGCGCCTATAACAATAGCTGAGTCTTAGCCCATCCCAGCAGCCATATTTCAACCACTCATAGACTGCTAAGTGCTCAAACTGTGTTCGAATAAGGCAAACGCCAACCTGTAACCAATCCTGCTGTTTCTGTACCTTACTGCCAATTTCTGTCCCTCACCTCCCTTTTCTTATCTACAAATTTGCTCCGATCACAAGGCATCCCTGGAGTCTCTCTGAATCTGCTATGATTATGGGGGTTGCGCCATTCGCAAATCATTCATTACTCAATTAAACTCCTTTAAATTTAATTCAGCTGAAGTTTTTCTTCTAACAGTTGTTTGATGTTTTTTAAATAAAGCGGTGACCAGATGATTAGGTTCATTTCCAGTGGAGATTTCCTTTTCTGCGTGTGGCAATTGGAAGATGGATAACTAGTGAGTTCCTGTGAGAACTGTCAAAATGGCATTGCTGTAGTTTTATGAAAGCAAAGAGGTGACATTTAAGATCACATTAAATTCAAGAAGAATTGTCTATGAGTCCAATTTTTGATTTCTTGCAAGCAACTAAATAAGGTATATTTTTTATTTTTGGTTTTAGTCATGTCTCTGGTAGAAAAACAGTGGTATAGCCACGAATCTCCAATTCAACACCCATCATTGCTGAAGCTTTCCAAGAGAGATGTAGAAGGACATTCAGACAAATTCACGTGGCTCATACCAATATGGTTTGGTCCTAAAACCCCATGAAACAGGTGAGTTGTGCCACCAATGACTTCCAAGACTCTTGTTTTGCTCCTCTAGATTTATTGTTACCCTATAAACATCTTTGGTGTTTTGTCCTTATAGCCACAACCTCATATTTACATACATATAATATATGGAGACTCCAAAATATGAACTCTAGGAAAATCACCCATAGAAACATGGAAAGAAATTCTTCACTTCAGCTACAGCAGCTGATCTAAGCTATCCCTCACTAACTTTTTGTTTGTTTGTTTGTTTGAGAGAGAGTCTCGCTCTGTTGCCCTGGCTGGAGTGCTGGAGTGCAGTGGCGCGATCTCGGCTCACTGCAACCTCTGCCTCCTGGATTCGTGATTCTCCTGCCTCAGCCTTCCAAGTAGCTGGAACTACAGGCATGTGCCACCATGCCCGGCTAATTTTTTTGTATTTTTAGTAGAGACGGGCTTTCTCCATGTTGGTCAGGCTGCTCTCGAACTCCTGACCTCAGGTGATCTGCCTGCCTCGGCCTCCCAAAGTGCTGGCATTACAGGCGTGAGCCACCGCACCTGGCCTGAAGACTGATTTATTTTAAGAAATTGGCTCATGTGATTGTAGGGGCTAGCAAGCCTGTCATCTGTAGAGCAGGTCAGAAAGCTAAAACTTCAGGTAAGAGTTGATGTGGCAACCTTGGGTGTAAATTCCAAAGGGCAGCAGGCTAGAATACAAGGAGAATTTGTATTATTTCATTCTGAAGGAGAATTCCTTATTCAGGAATCCTGTTTTTGCTCTTAGGGCCTTCAAATAATTATAGGAGACCCACCCACATTACGTAGGGGAATCCACTTTACTCAAAGTCTACTGATTTAAATGTTAATCATATCTAAAAAATATTCTCACAGCAATAACTAGATAGTGCTTAACCAAACAACTGGGCAACATAACCTGGCCAGGTTGACACTTAAAATTAACCATGGCAATATGTTTTTGAAAAAGTGTCATAAGCACTCAATAAATGCTTTCTAATAAATATTTAAAATATGTAATTCTAACATTACTCTTTAATTTATTTAGCAACTAAATAAAATCCAGATACAATGCACTAGCTTTTTTCCTACAAAAATAAAATTAAAAAAAAACTTTGGTTACAACTATTTAAAAACAGTTTATGTAACTAAGCCATTAAAAAAATAGTTCTATAGCCAGGCATGGTGGCAGGTGCCTTTAATCCCAGCTACTTGTGAGGCTGTGGCAGGAGAATCGCTTGAACCAGGAAGGAGACGTTGCAGTGAGCAGAGATTGGGCCACTGCACTCCAGCCTGGATGACAAAGCAAGACTCTATCTCAGAAAAAAAAAAGAAAAAAAAAAAACCAGAAATAGTTATAGGCTAATACTTGAAGTGTTTGTTATTCAGCAATAAAACTTTCCCTTGAGACTTGGAAGAAACTTAGGCAGGTCCTTTTCAGCTAAAAAAAAAAAAAAAAAAAAAAAAAAGCAAACAAACAAAAACTGCTTTGGGAGGCCTAGATGAGAGGATCACTTAGGGCCAGGAGTTCAGAACCAATCTGGGCAACATGGAAAGACCACATCTCTACAAAAAAAACAAAAACAAAAACAAAAACAAAATTTTTTTTTCATTAGCTGGATTTGGCAGTGCATACCTGTAGTCCTAGATACTCAGGAGGCTAAGACAGCAAGATTGCTTGAGCTCAGTTGTTCCAGGTCACAGTGAGCTATAGTAGTGCCACTGCACTCCAGCCTTGGTGCCAGAGCAAGGCCCTGTCTCTAAAATATAATAATAAAATAAATATATATAAATAAAAATTATATAATAAAAACAAATATTGCATGTAAGTCAGGGAAGGGAAAAATAAAAAATAGAAACCTACCTCACAATCACACATCTTTAACACGGCATCAGGCTTTTAGAAATAGAAAAAAATGTTTTATGCCAATTTTAAATATGTGATTTATAATTTTCAAAAGATACATTGATTCTTAGTCCTGCAGCAACACTACTGATGAGTTTACAACTGACTAGAGATAGTCTTGCTATAATTATAGGTTGAGCGTATATTTTTGTAGACATTAAGAGGTTTAGGAGATAAAGAAATTATTATATGGACATTATAAATTTTACTAGTATAGCTATTTTGAATTGAAAAATGCTGATGACTTTCAAAAAATCAACTGTTGTTTAAATTAGATGAATCCACATTAAAGAGGCTTAAGGTTATTTAACACACAAAACAAATCTAAATAGTCTATCTGAACAACAAATTTCATGGATCCAAAAAAGTAGATATTTAATCCCTCAACATTTTTATTCTTTGCCCAGCTAAAATTCCACAATATTTACTGTCTGATATGAGGGAACTAAGTCATTTTTCTATACTATATGAATAATAGTTTATTTTTGCAAGGAGAATGATGTGAAAAATGTATCCATCAAGGTACAAAACCTATTTGCAAAAATCACCTAGTAATCAATGACTTGAGTCCTTTGGGTAAGATATATCCAGGTTCAAATTCACATTTTGCCACATATTAGCCGTGTGATCCTAGACAACCTTAACTTTCTCATTCCTTAGGTTAATTGTTGGCAATAGTGATATTTATTCTATATTTGATACTTACTCCAGTTTAAATTGGATGCTAAAAAAATACTCAAAGATTAGAAAATATAATAAAGTAACATGGCCTGACTGTTCTTTAGCAAGTATTGCTGCTTTAAAATAAAATGTACCAATTTTAAATGCATAGTTCAAAGTCTTAACTAATGTATACAGTCATGCAGCCTACACCGTAACATGATACAGCATATCCCTATCACTCCAAAAAGTTCTTACATGGCCCTTTGCAATCCCTCCCCTCTCTCGTGCTTTGGTCCCTGAAAAGCACTGCCCTATATTTTAAAATACTGGTTTTTCCCTCTCCAGAATTACAAAGAAATGAAATCATTCAGTATGTAGTCTTTTATGCTGCCTCCTTTGTTTAACTTAGTATAGTTCTTTATAAACTCATTTATGTTGTTGCATGTATTAATATTTGATTTCTTCATGCGGCATATATGCAAAAATTGTACTGGGCCAATTGTATATTCTTGTATTTGTTTGTTTGTTTGTTTTGGTTTTGGGGTTTATTCTGTTTTGTTTTTGAGACAGAGTCTCGCTCTGTCCCCAAGCTGGAGTGCAGTGGTGCAATCTCGGCTGATTGCAACCTCTGCCTCCCAGGTTCAAGCAGTTCTCCTGCCTCAGCCTCCAGGTAGGTGAAACTACAGGCCCACCTCGTTCTGCTAATTTTTGTGGGGTTTTTTTGTTTGTTTGTTTGTTTTTGTTTTTGTTTTTTCTTTTTTCTTTTTTTTTTTTTAGTAGAGATGGGGTTTCACCATGTTGGCTAGTCTGGTCCTGAACTCTTGATCCTAGATAATTCACCTGCCTCGCCCTCCCAAAGTGCCGGGATTACAGGCATGGGCTGCTGCACCCAGCAGATATTACTGTATTTTTTAAGACATCCATATATATGATTGGGCAAAGATTTCTAAACATGACATACATACATTTTTTAAAAGATTGATAAATTGGCCCTCATTACAATTATCAGTAACTGATCTTAATTAGGATTAAATTCTGTTCATTGAAAATCACCATTTAAAAAGTGAAAAGAAAAATGACAGACTAGGAGAAAGTATTTGCAATGTATAAATTCAACAAAGAAATAGTATCTAGAACACATAGAGGGCTCTTATAAGTAAATAAGAAAAAGACAAAAAAATTCCAGTTAAGAGATGGAAAATTTGAACAAACACTGCACAAAATGAGATATCATAAAACCAGAAAGCAGGCAAAAGGTAATCAACATAATTAGTCATCAGAAAAATGCAAAATACACCCACAGCGAGATACTAAGATACATCCACAAAAAAAGACTAAAGTAAAACTAGCAATATCCAGTGTCAACAACGATATGAAACAACTAGAATTCTTACAGTGCTCATGAGAGGATGAACTGATACAATCACTTTGAAAAAAAATTTTGGTATTATTTTCTATGTCCTGGCTATTTCACTTTTGAGTATGTCCCTAAACAAAATGAGTACTTAACATTCAACAAAATATATGCACAAGAATGTTCATAATGGAGTTTATTCATCGTGTACAAAACTGGAAACATCCCACATATCCATTAATAATATGATAAGTAAATATATTGTGGCACACGTTGGTAGTATAGAATGAAATTTAAAGCAGAAAACGGGAAAGAATGAACTATTGCTGCATACAGCTGGATGGATTAATTCTTTTTTTTTTTTCAGATGGAGTCTCGTTCTGTCACCAGGCTGGAGTGCAGTGGCGCGATCTCGGCTCACTGCAACCTCTGCCTCCCAGGTTCAAGTGATTCTCCTGCCTCAGCCTCCCAAGTAGTTGGGACTACAGGCCTGCCACCACGCCCAGTTAATCTTTGTATTTTTAGTAGAGACAGGGTTTCACTATGTTGGCCAGGAAGTAGCTACTCTGGAGAGGAGTACTGAGTAGGAAAGAACACATGGGAGCCCTCTAAGCTATTTAAAATACTCTATGCCTTGCTCTGAGTGGTGATTACATGGGTGTATACACATATAAAAATAATCAGGCAGTTTATTAAATATTTGGGCATGTAAATGCACGTAAGATACCTCAATTAGCAAACAACTCTTGGAAGATACTGCAGATCATCTGGGAGTGTCATCCGGGAATGCATTTTGAGATAGAACATAATCATTTTGATCAGATATAAGTTCAGCTCCACAGTTTGAATTCAATAGTATCTTCAGTTAAAGGCCACACGTGGTAATGATGTCTCCTGTTGCTATATTTAGCAATATAGTAGTTTTAAGATAGCTCAACTTTAAATATGAAGTTGTGGTAAGATTCAGTTTACTCACTCTTCATAAGAAATGTACTGAAGAAAGTTCACATTTACAATATATTATTGTTAAAAATAAAATTGTAAACGTGCTTTTTCATGAATTAATAGCTCTATAAATACCCACTGACTTGGTAACACATGTAAACATATATAAAGCTTAATGTAACTATTAAACAACAGATTTCAGGTTTATTTTAGAATTTGATATGATAAAAGCACTGCAAAAAGGGCAGTTAAAAAAAATGTAGGCTACATATTCTCACTCCAGATACTATAAGAAATGAAAAATACCTTGTAAATTACAAGGTAACCATTGATATATTTGTTTAGTATAAATTTATTTATAATAATTGTATAAACACCTATTTTTTTAATTAAAACGCTTATTGAAGAAACTACGAACCATGGCACGCAAAAGGCATCAGGATACAACAATGAGACAGAGATTAAACTCTCAAGGGTTCATAGTGAGAGGGCAGACAGACAAATATCATTATAATTCAATGTTGAAATTGGGTCAGAGCTATGTGCTCATGGAGAGTTCTATGCCAAAGTCTATAAAACGCAGTTCCAGTCCAAAGAACTTAAAAATGTAACCACAAAGTGAAATCCATATCAACTTTAAAAACAAAATTCCACATTAATTTCTATAAAACTTGTAATTCATGGTAACTAAAGTTTAAATGTCCTACATTTTAAATTTAGTATAATCAATTCATTGCAGTCTCTGTATTGTTATCTCAGTGTGTATGTGTGTGTGTATATTAAATGCAAAACAATCCAAATGAAAGGCATGAGAAAGATCACATTTTTGTCATATATTTTCTACTCTCAAACTTCCCAAATAAATGCCTGTTAATGATTTCAGGTTTAAAGGGCCTCTTTTCCAAATGCCAGTGAGCATGACAAGTGGCCCACACTTCAAGACTTTATAGCCCTCTGATATACTTGCTCTCAGACACAAACCAGATACTTCACCATCTGCTTTCCTTCTTGCTGATCACTCACTTTTTAGGTTAGATAACATCCACAGAAAACCATAAACACATCATATATTACATGATAATTATCCTTCCTTAAAGATAACAGAAAAGGAAACCCATTTTCTGATGTCACTTACTCCAAAAAGCTTCAAATCCAAAAGATGAGCAATATCTGTTCCACTGAGAAATAAATTAGAACATAAATGTTGAACACTCAAGAAACCAGAGATAAATTCACATACAATAACTCTCCTGAAATTGTCTTTGTTTGTAGCACAATATTAAATGAGCCCAAAGTGAAGGAAGATAAATAACATTTTTAATTTGTTAGACTATCCCACAGATGCACTGGAGAATGTCGGAATATACAGCACATTAGAAGTGCTTTGTCTGCATCATGATATGCTTCCTCTGATTATAATAGGATATTTTAGCTCAAAATGTGATTTTTATGGTGAGAATACGGAGAAAACACTTATTGATGAGCCCACTATTTGTCAAAAATAGTATATTAAGAAGGAAGATGTTATATTAGTCCGATTTCAGCCTGCTTATAAAGACATACCCAAGAATGGGCAATATATAAAGAAATTAGGTTTAATGAACTCACAGTTTCACGTGGCTGTGGAGGCCTCACAATCATGGCAGAAGGTGAAAGGCACGTCTTACATGGCAGCAGGCAAGGGAGAGAATGAGAACCAAGTGAAAGGGGTTTCCCCTTATGCAACCATCAGATCTCGTGAGACTTACTCACTACCACCAGAACAGTATGGGGGAAATTGCCCTCGTGATTCAATTATCTCCCACCAGTTTCCTCCTACAACACGTGGGAATTATGGGAGCTGCAATTCAAATGAGATTTGGGTCAGCGCACAGCCAAACCATATCAGATACCCTGAACTATATAAGTCTAAAAGCGAAAAATTCAGGTTTTGCAGTCTGTCCATTCAGTGACCATTTTTAGATAACTAGAGTGATTTGCTGCCTTTATGCTACTTCCTCCACTCATTCTCTAATTTCAAAGGTGTCTTAGACTTTATCATGAATCACGCACACAATAAATTGTTTTATAAAACTATATCATTCACTTTTTAAAGATGTCTTCAACCTTTACTCCCCCATAATCATACAGATATGGTAACAAGATCCTACAACAAAAATTACCAGATGTCAAGCTCTGCATTTGACTCTGCGCATTTTGAGATCATCAAGTATGTCTTATTCAGCTTCAGTTTCCCAGCCTGACAGAGAACCGAGGACTCAAAAATTTATTGGTTGAATGAAGGAAACCATAATTAGGAGTGCATTAGTCCCCTGGAAGAAACTCATTTATAATTGTATGGTACAGTGTGCTCCCACATGAAAAGGATTAAGAAAAACAATGCCTACATATTCCCCTCATTTCTCTCCAGTTACAGTTTTACAGCTTTAACTTTCCCTTTACGTCAAATTTCTGGAAAGCTTTGTCTAATTTTTGTATGAATTATGGTGTCTTGGATTTCACCCCAGCTGGCTATTTTTTCTGTCTCTTTTAAAAGCATCTACTCTTCCTGTCACTAAACTCATGGCCCCAATCTAAGCCCCCTTTCCTTTCCACTCTACACTCTTAAAAGAGTTAATTTCACCCATGTCCAAAGTTTCAATAATAACGTTCACAGATAACTTATGTGTGAAATAATTTATCTATACAACAATTACTTAATATCTCACAAACACATAAACAAACTTGATCTTGTTATTTTATTTATCTTCCCATGTTCCAATGCTAGCTAATTCATCATCACCCATCCAGTAATGAAAAACAGAGAATTAAGAGTTACCCTGTTCAATACAAGAAAGAGCTACTACATAGTGTGGGGGTTCTGGGAAGGTAGCAGGGGCTAGGACCTCAAGCACAGGGTACAAGTGGCCTCAAACAGAAGGTATATGGGAAATCTTTTTATTATAGTAAGAGAGTCAGGTTTGATATCAGAAAAATGAGAAATTCTCTACCGAATGGCTTTTGTTTTCAGTGTAAATTATGACATGAATTCATCTACCAAAAATGAATAGGAAAAGTTGGTTGAATTTTGATGAGACACAAGAGAAACTTGATAGAAATGCCAGGTGGTTTCAAGGTCTCCTTTGAGCATCATGATTATTGATACATAATCAAACCATTTGCTCTGTGGTTGCAGCTTTCTCCATCAGCACTCAGTTTCTTATGAAAATAAGTGAGGGAAGAAAAATGGGGCAGAAGTAGGTTCACAATTCCTTATCCATGATTCCAAACTCCAAAATGTCCTGAAAACCATTTTTCTCCAAATTATTTTGGCTGCAAACCAATTTTCTGGTAAGAACTCATGTATAGTCTATATTTATTTAAATTAGAGTACATATAATACATTTTACTAAATATATCTATTGTTTTATATTATGGGGTACTGTCTTAGACTGTTAGAGGTGTTATGTAATGTTTTAAAAATTTGAATTCTGAATCATGTTTAGTTTTAAGGGCTTTTTGACAAAGGTTTGTAGATTCAGCATAAGCATCCATTCAGATTTGACATTTTGCCAGAAGGCTTAATTTTTCCATAACTTTTTGACAACCTTACCTCAGGAATAATGCTATGTGTGTGCTGAAAATTAAAAGGTAAATTATTAAGTTATGCATTTATATTTGATCTACTATTAATTTTATGAGAGAATAAAGCAATTTTCTGAAGTTTCCCAGGATGCAATGTGACCAAAACCTTTATGGGAAAAGTTTTTAAAGTGATAATTTGGCTCTGCAATTCCCTTTTATGTTCTTATGGAGAATGGATTTATATAATGGCAATATGTTATTTTTCATTTAACATATCTTTCAGTACGTTACATGAGAACTGCTTACCTCATGTTTTGATTACTATTCCTGTATGAAATACTTTAATGGATTAAAACATAACACTTATTTTATTAATATCAGCTCTCAAGGATTTTGTGGGTCAGGAGAAAGGCTGCAGCTGAGCGCTTCTGGCTTGGAGTCTCTCATGATGTTCACTCAGATGGTAGCTGGGCCTGGATCAGTAGGCCTAGAAATCTCTTTCTTTCTATGTTTTCTCAAGCCATCTTCATATGGTCTCTCTATGTGAGCTATTTGGGCTTCCTCACAGCATAACAGCTCAAGGCTCTTGCACAAGGGTTCCAGCAACTAATGTGAAACTAATTTTTTTGAACTAACCACAAAAGTCACACAGCATCCTTTCTACCACTTTTATTTGTTATAAGCAAGTCATAAGCCTGACATTACAAGAAGGGAATAATAATCAGAGAGGTACTTTGCTACACCTTAATTTCTGTTAAACTCTCCTGTCTTATACCTAGAGGAGCTTTAATATGATCCATATAGCTAAACTTGTGAATCACTACTTAGAGCCCCATTACTTCATAGTTCGGTAGCTTTTGATACAGCCGTCAACTTTCTCCTTTCTGAAGAATTTCCTTCACTTGGTTTCCCTGATACCACACTTCTCCTCCTTCTCTGTTTATATCTTGTTTCTTCATCAATTCAACCTCCCATAGAGGGCTTGATATGTTGAAGTTTCTCAAGAACCCAGGCCCTCTTGCCTTATCACGCTGAAATTTCATCCTAGGCATTTGTGTTGATTTCCTGAAGTAGCTGTAACAAATCAGCACAAATTTGCTAGCTTAAAACATGAAATGAATTCTCTCACAACTCTGGAGGATGGAAGCCTGGAATATTTCCTCCAGAGGGTCAAAGGGAGCTTCTGTTTCTTGTTTGTTCCAGCCTTTCGTGGCTCCAGATATTCCTGGGCTTTTGGCTGCATTACTCCAATCTCTGCTTCCATCTTCATATGGCCTTCTTCTTTGGGTCTGGGTATCTTATAAAGTTACTTGGCATTAGTTTTAGGGCCTACCTGGATAATCCCAGATGATCTTATTTTGAGATCCTTCACTTAGTTATACCTAAAAGACCCATTTTCCAAATAAGATAACATTCACAAGTCCTAGGGATAAGGACACAGACATATTTGGTTTGGGGTGGTGACCGTAAACACCATTCAGTCCACTTCAGCATACTTAGCCTATTCTGTGGATTTAATTGCCATCTATTTAGAAATTCATACTTTCACTCCATTTCATACTTCTTTATATCACAAATGCAATTGTGCTAATTATCACTACACTTCATCAAATCTAAGTCTGTTATTTAATAAAACTATTGCCAATCAAACTATGACATTCACAAACTTATTAGTTAGAATTTTTGTTTTATCTTAAAGAATGAGCTGTTTAGCCCTATCTACTTATATTTTATAATATTACATTCTTTTGCATACTTTGCATTCTTTGTTCGAAAAACAAAAATGTTGATTAAAGTATTTATAAAATATCTTCATTATCCCTCAGAGCCCAAATAATCTGCACTACTTTTCAAGTCAGAATGGTTGATGCCTGTGCTTGCTCATACAATAATATCTGCTGTGTCATCAGGAGTATTGATAGTGTAGTACTTCTTTAAAGTGTTTTCCACTTTTGTCTCTGGGAAATTGCTGTCATCCATTCTGGAAATTTTCATGCTTATGCATAGGCAATTAATCGCAACTACCATGGCATAACTACTGGCAAGCCATCAATAATTGTGAGATGCAATACTATTACAGAGATGTTAAAAGAGAAGAAAGAATAATGTAAATTTTAGATCTAGCAATTTGATACATATTTATGTAATTATTTGATTAATTCCTATCTCTACTGATAAATTTTCACATCTGCCCAAGCAGATTTTATATGTATATGGGGCATTCCATTTCATTGCGTCAGTCTTCACCAAGAATATTACAAAAAATCTGTATCTAGCAGACCTTCCTCTAGAACTCTCTCCTGTTGGGGAGTTTCTGATTACATGCCTGCATGGAAGACAGGTATAAGAAATCAGCTAACACCTCCAAGGACTTACTGTGAGTCAGAGAAGAGCAAAGAAAAACTCCTTTCAGTTGTGCCCTTCTGAGCAGGTGAAGTTGCTGCCTGAGTCTACCAACACACACAGCACATGAAATTACTCATGAAATTGCTCATGAAATTGCACAAGCCTGTTGTTTTCACCTCACCTGGTTCACGGCATCAAATGCAATACCTGTATCTCCCTCAGTACACCGCTGTGTTCACTCTTTGGGCTCCTTCATTCGTCGCTGCCTATGCTGGACACCTCTTCCTCCTTAACTTTTCTCTCAATGTTTTCACCTCTTAGACTGCATTACTAAATCACCAGTGTTTTTAATTGTTAGCCTATCTCTTTGCATGTATCAAAACAAGACTCCAGCCCCAGACAATGAGGGATGAGGCAGGATCTCCTGATGAGTGCTGAGCTGGTAATGCTAGGAGAGTGCTCCAATATCCTGCTATCCAAATTAAGCCTGAAGCCACTCTTAGTCAAAGAGTCATCTGAGGCATGGGAAAGGCTTACATTCCTCCAGACCAAGCAAGGTACACAGATGAAAGCAGTGAGGAACCAAACTCTGGAAAAGAGAGTTTTGAAAATGGGAGGCCAGTGAAGGACATGATAAATCTCAAGATGAAAGGTGCAATCTGAAATAATTTGGCTTTGGAAAATTTAAGGGGCCCAGCATAGGGCACCAGCTTCTAATCCAGCACTGGTACTAACTGGATACCTCAGCTCAGACTTTGTTGTAACAAAAGATCACCATAGACTGGGTGGCCTGTGAACAATATAAATTTACTTATTATAGTCCTGGAGGCTGAAAGCCTGAGATCAGAATGTCTGCATGGTTGAGTTCTGATAAGGGCCCTCTTTCAGGCTGCAGATCACCAACTTCTCATTGCATCCTCCTATGACAGAAAGAGAGCTAGCTCTCTGCACTACATATAATGACACTAACCCATTCATGAGAGCTGCACCCTCAAGACCTAATTACTTCTCAAATGCCCCACCTCTAAATATCATCACATTGGGATTAGGGTTTCAATATATGAATTTGGGGTAGGAGGGAGATACAAACATTCAATCATTTGATTTGGTCAATAATTATTTGTTGAATAAATAAAAGTCTGAAATATGATTCAACATAGTGAGACATAGAAGAAGAAAGCAAGAAATAAAATATCTGAGACAATGCAAAACAAATAAAGCATCACCGCACAGACTCATAAAATAATTATGTGGAATTGAATACCCTCTATATGCCAGGTTGTATGTTAAGAGCTTATTTCAGTGCTAGACTGAGGCACTAATTATGACTCCTATTTTATTATACATGATGAAAATGAGACTTAGAATGTATAGTACACAGAATAATGTTCTCTCAAAGATATGCCTGTCCTGATCAGCAGAATTTGTGAATATATTGCTTTACATGGCAAAATGGATATTGCAGGCATGATTTAAGTTAAGGGTCTTGAGATAGAAAATTTATTTTGAATCATCCAGGTGTGCCAGTGTTATCACAAAATCCCTTACAAGGTAATGAGAGGAAGAAGAAGATGTGATGAGAGAAGCAGAGTTCAGAGAGAAAGAGTAAGAGAGAGTTAAAGTTGCTATGCTGCTGACCTTGAAGACAGAGAGTGGGGCTGTGAGCCAAGGAATGTAGGTGGCCTCTAGAAGCTGGAAAAAGCAAGGGAACAGATGATGCCCTGGTGCCTTCAAAAACAATGCAGCCCTGACAATACCTGGATTTTAGGGCTCTGACCTCCACAAACATAATATAATGAATTTGTATTGTTTTGTATTCCAAAGTTTATAGTAATCTGTTACAGCAACAATAGGAAACTAATTCCTTAATACAGAAGGATTAAGGAATTTTCTCAATGACCTCATTTTCTCAGTGAGGGTCAGCTAAAACCCAGGCATCTCTGACACTGAGTTTTGTCATTTCTCTCATCTTAGTAGCGGGAAAGTCACTCAGAAAATAGATAAATCCACACTTGTAAAATGGAAGTGTCTCAACCTACTTAACAGGAATTAGGCATTTTTAACATGCTGCCAATAATGGTGAAAAAAAATGAACCAGATTAATCCATATGACTGAAAAACTGCTACCTGTTTCTAAGTACAGAGAGGAAAACTGTTCATCCAATTTTGTTAAGCTTAAATTCTCACCAGACATATATCGTTCTACTGTGGACTCAAATTTGATCACTATTCAAGTCTTTTTCAATGTCTTCTCTATGGTTGGCTTACCTCCTAAGCAGATAAAAATTGATTTTCTAATTCTGTATGACTTCTTGCACAATATATCTTTTTGTATGTACACAAAACTCTGAAAGCTTACTTAAACTCTGTTAGCTCATGGTTAGCCTCAAATTTACACCAACTTAAGAATTATTTTTTCTACTAAATGTTGTTTAATAATCATTGTTTTATTTTTATTGCCAAATTCTAGTTTTAAAAATGGTTGGTAGGAATGTAAATTAGTTCAACCCCTATGAAACACAGTATAGAGAAATCTCAAAGCACTAAAAATAGAACTCCCATTCCACCAGCAATTATACGACTTAGCATCTCCCCAAAGAAAAAGAAAGCATTATATAAAAAAAGACACCTGCATTTGGATGTTTATTGCAGCATTATTCACAATAGAGAAGTCATGGAACCAACCTAAGTGCCCATCAATGGTTGCTTGGATAGTGGAATATCATACAGCCATAATAAACAATAAGATCATATCCTTTGCAGCAGCATGAATGGAGCTAGAGGCCATTATCCTGAGTGAACTAACTCAGAAGCAGAAGATCAAATATCATGTATTCTCCCTTATAAGTAGAAGCTTAGCAATGGGCAGACATGAACATCAAGATGGAGATAATACACACTGGGAACTCCAAAAGCGTAGACAATAAGAGGTGAGTGAGGACTGAAAAATTGCCTATTTGGTACAATGTTTAATACTTGGGTGATGGGTGCACTAGAAGTGCATTCCCCACAATTACCCATGTAATACCCATGTAAGAAACAAGCACATATAGCCCCTGAGCCTAAAATAAAATAAAATTTTTAAGTCCTCAATATAATCTATTTATTTCTGAGTTAAATAAAATATTTGAAGAGAGATAAATGTTTCAACAAAAATATATTTGTACATATAAGCATTTTATTAAGAAAAACATTTGCCTTATTTTGACTTAATAATGTATATAATATCAGAGATATTAAAATGTACAATATACAATTAAGATATACAATATCTGAGATACTTTCCCAGATTTTACTGGGGCTTGGAGTGAGTGAAGAATCCAATCCATAGACCTTGTTTTCAAGGAGTTTGGTTAGGAAATCAGAATATATGGTCGAAATACAATTCATAAACAAATCCCTGAATCCAAAATATCCTAAATGTACCATACCCTCTCTTTAAACCATTCTCCAAACTGCAATCCATAACAAGTCAGATTCCAGTTTTGTTTTACTTCCATATCTTTTTTGGAAGAGTCAGCTTAAGGTTTCATTGCACAACTGGGAGCTGAAATGTTGAAGAAAAGGATGTTGAGTCCCTGAATATGGAATATGGGCAATGGTACAAGGCACAAGGCTTGGTCAGTGGGTGACAGACTTTAGTAAATGCAGTGTATAAGGGGAAAGGGACCTGTGATTGGACAGGTGGGTCAAGATCACAGAAAAGCCTGAACATTGCACTCTGTGATTAGTATTTGATTCTTCTATGTTTAAGACATTATTTTCTCAAAAATGTTTAGCACAATATAGAACTTAAGAGTACAGGGAGGAAAGCCAGTTTGCTTGGTTCTTTGCCTTAATTTCCTCATCTTGAAAATGGGATTATATATAGATCTTATCCTAACACAGTGGCTGTGAAGATTAACTGTGTTAATATAGAAAAGTGTCTAGAAGAATGACTGGCACACAAAAAGTGCTAAAGAAGTGTTTTTTACTATTCCACATAACACAGATGTTGAAAAGAGTTCAGGCAAAGCTACATGTGATTTCTCTTTACAGATTATTATTTCAACAGCTTTGAGAAATTTAGTAGGGAAAATTTGTTTTCCATGTTTATTTTAGTGCTATTCACAATAGCTGAGATATGGAATCAAACTAGGTGCTCAACAGCAGATGAGCGGATAAAGAAAATGGATAAAAAAGTACTATTGAGCCATAAAAAAGAATAAAATACTGTCATTGTGGCAACATGAATGGAATTGGAGGATGTTATATTAAGTGAATTAAGCCAGGAACAGAAAGTTAAATACCACATGCTCTGTCATACGTGGAAGTTTAAAAAAAAAAAAAAGTTGATTTCATAGAAGTAAAAAGTAGAACAGAGGATACCAGAGGCTGGGAAAGATAGAAGGAAAGGAAGAGATTTGTTAAAGGGTAAAAAATTATAGTTAGATAGGAGGAATACATTCTAGTATTCTATACCACTGTAAGATGACTATAATTGACAATAATATATTACTATATTTTATATAGAGTCAAATGGCTAAAATGAGGAATGCATTGAACTTTCCCAACATAAAGAAATGATAAATGTCTGACATAATAGGTATGCTAATTACCCTACTCTGATTACGATACATTATATGTATTGAAACAATGCGAGGTACGTTCCACAAATATGCACAATTATTATTATTTGTCAATTTAAAAATTAAAGGAAAAAAAAAGAAAGAATAGGTAAGGGTGGAGGCTCATGTCTGTAATCCCCGCACTTTGAGAGGCCACAGGAGAGGATAGCTTGAGGCTCGCAGCTTAAGACCAGTCTGCAACATAGTGAGACCCCTTCTCTACAGGAAAATAAATATATTAGCTTGGTGTGATGTTGCATGCCTGTAGTCCCAGTTACTCTGGAGGTTGAGATAGGAAGATCGCTTGAGCCCAGGAGTTGAGGCTGCAGTGAACAATGATCGCACCACTGCACTCCAGCTGGGATGGCAGCAAAACCCTGTTTCTAAAAAGAAAAATCCAGAAGAAAGAAAGAAAAATAATTTAATTTTACTTTAGCCAGCATTTTACAAAATTATGGGATTTCAGATTTTTGTTATTATTTCTTTATTATTTGTTTGATTGAAGAACTAAGCATTTTTAATAGCACTTATTAATATTCTGTGATACAGTTTGGGAAATCTGTTTTAGAGAATAGAGAGTATTTCTTTCATATCTAAGACAAGTACAGTCAATTCTTACTATTTGCTGTAATTGGTTCTATAAAGCCCCCATGAACACTAAATTAGAAAATACTAAACTACTGCTCCTAGGGTAATCCAGAGTTATTTTCCCACAAGCCTCTCTGCTCAAGACATTTTCCTCAACCTAAACACCATTTTTAGTATAAATATTTGTTTGTCAACATCCTCCTAACACTAGTCAGTCTCATAAGAATAGAAAACCTGCTCTCCCACCTAATCCTCTTTCTGTATCCCACTTAGCAGGTATTCTTAAAATTCTTCCACAGCATCCTAAGGTGCAGAACCTGCCTCACCTGAAAATTTAACATATTCATGATACATTGCCCTTCCAAATATGTAAGCTTCTCAGCATGAGCCACAAAGAGCTTAACATTGTCCTGACCCTGGGTTACATGACCATAGTTTTTTGACTTTCAGCCTCACAACAAAACTGTCCCCTACACATTTTCACTGGTTGTCATCTCACGAGCCCACAAATTTAGCCAGTTTTCCATCTTTTCTATAGTTTCATTATGAACTATACATGTTAAACTAGCTCTTTCCAGGGTAACCTCTCATCGAGATAAGAAAATTTTCTCTTCCTTTTTCTGGATGTACTATGCTGTTGATTCATTAACACTGAACTGACAGCCAAGAGTACTATAACACATGCCTGAATGAAGCCTTTTTAACACACATATATTCTCCAGAAGGCACACCTTTTGCACTTAGAAACACTAGATAGCAGTTCGGCATTACATTTGAGGGGCCAATTTAAACAGAGAAATTACCGACAAAAAGCACAAAAATGTGAAAAACATGACACTAAAAAAGATCAGGAAAAAGGCACTCATTTACTAAAAGCAGGGCTGCAAAGAGGTGACAGAGCATCACCTTTTTCAACATCAGCTGGGAACCTGTGCATGGAGTGACTTAATTTTTCTCTCTGTGTATGTCCACAAATGCCTACGAAAGCACTGCAAGTGTTGATTTTGGGGTTGCAAATACATTTTAACAAGTAGGCTTCCAGCTTCATCCATCTGCCTACAAAGGACATGAACTCATCCTTTTTCATGGCTGCATAGTATTCCATGGTGTATATGTGCCACATTTTCTTAACTCAGTCTATCATTGATCGACATTGGGTTGGTTCCAAGTCTTTGCTATCGTGGGGTGGGAGGAGCGGGGAGAGAAAGCATTAGGAGATATACCTAATGTAAATGACAAGTTAATGGGTGCAGTACATGAACATGGCACATGTATACATATGTAACAAACCTGCACGTTGTGCACATGTACCTTAGAACTTAAAGTATAATAAAAACCAATAAATAAATAAAATAAAGTAACAAGTAGGCAAATTCAGGAATAATGAAGATTAACTGTATACCGACGACATTGTGTGCAAGAGACTTTTTGAATGGAGGAAGAAGATACTGCCAGTAAGAGTATAGATGAAGAGATTGTGACCTCTTTACATGTCTCTGATTTCCATAAAGACTACAAGATCAATATTACACAAGACTAATCTCAGTAGCCTGTATTTGCATGTGTTACAATTGTATGGTCACTTTATAAGGGAATGACTTATTAAAGTCCTTAGTTCCTTCAGGGGAGATCTAATAAAGAGAAATAGCTGATGGCTGGACTAATACAATAGCATTATCTGTGATGCTAGTCATTTTCGTAAAGGGCTGTGTTCGTTAAGAGTGGTATCATCAAGACACATCAGGTGGTGTGTAGCCTAATCTAACATTCAGTTTGTGTAAAGCAGAAATCCAGTCACAGTATAGTTTGGTCATAAAATCTATATATTTAGAGAACAATTCAATATTTATTATAAAATCATATAGTTTAAATATGAATGGAAGCTATTTATGAAAAACAAACTTATGAGTCATATGAATATAAATCATTGGAAATTATACCTGCCAATCTCATATCATCCATTCATAAGATATCTCCCAAAAAGGAATAGAATAGATGACGGATGCTTACCTTTCGGTAAGTCTCAAATATTGTTTCTAAAACATTTTTCAAATCAGTCTCTCATTTTAATCCTGCTGCCACTTCCCTGGTATAGACTTTCTTTAGCCCTATTCTGATCTTATTCAATAGCTTATCACAAGTTGGTAAAAAACCTCCAAGATCGAGCAACACCGGCAGACGGAGCTGGCAGCTGAAGGGCCAGAGAAAGCCAGCCCTCGCTTGGACAGATACCAACCTGCAAAGACACTTATATGCCTCCGCTTTACATACTGAGAAAGGGGTTTCTGATGGTTAAGGGTCTCTGATTTATTTTCTTTATTAAACAAGTTATGATCATATTCCCTAAAATCTAAAACATTTAATGTTTGGACTTGGGCAACATAGTTAACCTCATTAAGTCTGGGCTTTTCTCATCTGTAAAGCAAGTATAGTAATATGGACCCAGCCTGCTCTCTGTCCTTTTCTGTGCTTAAAATGGGGAAAGTAAATGTAAAACCCAAGTTAATCAGATGAGTTATGGCATGGGATTCACTTGTAGGATTTACATTGGCTTTCAAGTCAGGGCTTTGCAATGTTAATTTTGGCTATTCAAATACTTTTCGCTCCTCGATTTCAAGCTCCTGGCAGTGCTACATAGAGATTTTTAGATCTCTGTGCCTCAAATATGTGGGGTATTAATTATGCTCTGGTCATGCCTGCATGGAAAGGCAGTTACACTTCAGTGTGCGGCATTCAAGATCCCTACTTGATCATCAGCGTCAAAAATCAATTTGCATTTGAGATAAATATTTCATGTTTTAAATATTTAGAAGAGGTACGTTTATTTATCTTTTTAAAAATAATACCATAAGTTGTAAAGTTTTTTAGCAAACACCTTTGGTTTGTACACTTCTGAACAAAAATCATTTTAAACATAATGGAAACTGGACCAGTTTAACTGCAACAAAAGTTTCCACCTTGTTTGATTTTAAAGGGAATGCATCTCGTTATGCGTTATGTCCAATGCAAGTTTCTTCTCACTCCACCAAGTTTTTGTAAACTTTCATCTCTAATGCTCTAATGTTTTCTTCAAAGCAGGGAATTTCTTTAACAAAAGGAGGAACTATTTAAATATCGGACAAATTGACCCAGTAGCTGAGAAGTTGCAAAATAGCTTTTGGATGTGATTTTTCATGATTGGCTAGAGAGTGTGTGCCCCTTAAGTGCTTTCATATCTGTCTTTCTCAGGAAAGATAAACTGTTCTCTGGCCCAAAGATGAGATAACACTCCTGGTTGTGAACAATAAGCTAGGAGCTCTGGCAGGATTGCTAAATAATTCTTCAGTAACTTCGAACAGACTCCACAGGCTTGCTTTGATTAGCAGGAAGGTTCATGAAGCAGAGTGGAACTATGTGACGATGTGATGTTAGAACTGGCGAGGCAGAATCTACTCCGACCTTTTGACCTTACACACAGGCAGTCTGGGAGACAGGAAAGAAAAAGCTCTTGGCAAATTTCCTATAATAACTTATTTAAGGGCATATCTAATTTTGGCTGTGTTTTTTACTATATTTATTTACTTGGCAAGGCATTGAATTCCAGAAAGGCAGAAGTCAGCCAGTCTGCCAGCACATTTGACATGATGGATTGTCTGTCTACTGTACAATACTCTGAACATCAGCATTTTGGGGGAGGTTGGGCAGAAGATAAAAAGATCTAGATTTAGTAGTTATTGTTGCATTGTTACAAGAAAAAGTGGTGCCAGCTCCTAAAGATATAAATAGTAAAGGAATTGAGGCCTGAGAGCCAGGAGTGAAGGGTTGTCTAAGCTGAAGCCTTGTCAATGTTGTATTGTAGCTATTTATATGATGAAATTAATGACTTGAAAACAGGTCAAGGTGAAGTCAGAGTGCTTGAAGCAATTGTTTGTACTTTATCAAAGACAGGTTTTTCTTCTTCCATCAGTCAACATCCACATGAAAGCCATTGAGATTTGAAAGAAATCTCACCTGTGCCACTAGCTGCTGCTAGCTGTCTCAGGTTTTCCTAGTAGTCTGTAATTCTAGAAATATCAAATAGAAAACAGTGTTACTTAGATAATGATATTTTGGCAGGGTATAAATTTGTTTGGATCTTCCAGGTATTTCTCTTTCCTTTTTGTGTACCTAGTTAGACGGCAGATTTTCAGTGAAAATGCCATATTTGTGTTGATATTGTTGAAATCCTCTTTTACCTAAACATAATTGTAATCAACTTTGAATTCTGAAAGGGTTTGTATTATAAATAGGAAAAACCTAGATTTCTACATAACATGATACACACCTACACACACACACACACACGTGTACACTACGTCAATTAAAAACCATAAAATTTCTAGAGAAAATGTAATAGAATATCTTTGTAGCAGGATCTTAGAATGGTATCTTAAACAAAAATACCAAAAACACAAATATAAGACAAAAAAGATAATTTTCAATATGCCGAAATGCAGATTTATAGTCTCTGAATCATAACATACACAAAAGTTAAGAAACAGATGGAAAAATGGCAGAAGATATTTAATTCAAAAAAGAAACGAAAAGAAAGATTATATGTCTATAAATCAACAAGAATAAAGATGCTCCTGAAGAAAAAAAGCAAAAATCATAAAAAAGAAATTAACAGCACATAAAGACACACTCAAAATCACTAGATCATTAGTAATGAGAGAAATGTCAATTAAAACAAGGTGTTACTTTGCACCTTTTAAACAAAGATTAGGAAGCTAGAATGTCATGTATTGGTGGAAATTCAAGGACACAGGAGCCCTCAAGCACTGTTAGTGAAAAATGCTATTTTGGAGAGCAAATCTATTTCTCTCTAGTTATGCAGGATAGAAAGGATATAGCCCGCACAGCTCTGCAATTCTCCTGCTGGATACGTGGCTCAAAGACAGTCTCACACAGGTTCACAGGGGATACTTGTAAGGTGTTCATTGCAGTGTTAGAATTGGGAGGCAACCTGGGAGTCTAAACCTGGGAGAATGACCAAGTAAAACGTGATGAATGGACACCATGCAACGTCAATCAGTAGTTATGAACAATGGATTCATTACTCAAAACCCTATGATTGAATTTTAAAATATAGTTTTTAGTGAAAAAAGCATGAAAATAATAGTATATATGAACACAATACATTTATATAAATTAAAATTTCATGTACACAAAGCATGCACATTTTGCAAAAGCACTTATACAAAACATGGTGCACGTTAAACACATTACAAAGGAAGTTTATGGAAATTGGAGCCAGGATTGAAGAAAAAAAGGTGAATGGGACAAAACAAATCAATGAATTAATTTTTAAGATATATGAGCAGGAGAAAATGGGGGATGAGCATGAATTCTGGAAGGATGAATAGAAAATATTTATCTTCCTTTTTGGTTTGTCATGTTGGTGCATTCTTCTACATTGTGGGGCACACAAGACTCCAGCGCAGTTATTACATAAACCAAAAACTCGGCAGGAATTTGTCCTTTGGAACATAGGTACTCTCTTTTCATTTGGTCTTTATGTGTGTCTTTTATTCACATATCCAAACTCAGGGATCAGCCACAGAAGTAAGATGAGATGGATGAATTGTTGCTATTGTGGAGGAAAGCCACACTGTATTAAATATCTGTAAATTAGTACAACCACTATGAAAAACAGTATGGTTTCCAAAAATATTTAAAACATAACTACCATATCATTCAGCAATCCCACTACTGAGAATATATACAAAGGAAAATAAGTCAGTATGTCAAAAAAAATCTGTACACCCATGCTTATTACAGCACTATTCACAATAGCCAAGATATGCAATCAACCTATCCATCAGTGGATAAATGAATAAAGAAAATGTGGTATGTTTATACAATAGAATACTATTCAGCCATAAAAAGTAGGAAATTCTGTCATTTGTGGCAACATGGATGGAACTAGAAGACCTTATGTTAAGTAAGTCAGACATATAAAAATGAATACTCCATGTTCTCCCTCATATGTTGGAGTTACAAATGTTGATCTCAAAGACGAAAAGAATAGAATAGTGGTTACCAGTGATTAGGAAAGGTAAAGGAAGGATAGGAAGAAGTTGGCTTACAGATAAAAAAAAATACAGCAAGATAGGAAAAATAAGTTCTAGTGACTAATAGCGTTGTAGGGTGACTATTGTTAACAATAATTTATTGTATAATTTCAAATAAAGGAGAGGATTTTGAGTGTTTCTGGCATGAATAAATAATACATATTTGAGGTGATGGATATGCTATTACCCCAATTTTATCATTACACATAGTATATATGTATTGAAATATCACACCTTACCCCAAAAATATGGACAATTACGGCGTCCATATTTGGACACAATGCAATATTCTTTTTCTGTTGGCAGTGCATCTTCCTACATGTATGGTTCCTCAGTAATTTTCAAATGCTCCATTAACCAGAGGGCAGTATGTGGCATTTTTCACTTACCAAATATAATTCAGATATCTGGATATCCTCAATCTTTAAGTGTTCTTGTCCAAAAAGCATCTCACATGTTTTATGCCCTCTGAGTTAAGACTATGTCCAGGTAGAAGGAGATCAATGGGGTGTTGGGGAATTTTGGAAAGCTGTTAGCTCGAGATTGTAGTACCAAGTGGGAGCCTGCAGGTCAGTTACCCTAAACATCTTGGGGTTCACTCTAGTCTCTCATTAAACCTAAGCCTGTAATCAAGAGGAAGGAGGGCCACTGTCACATCCTGCATAAAAAATGTAGCTACTAATTTTAGTCCACTTCTGCCTGTTGGAACCTTAAGATCAAAGTCCCATAATTGAGAGAAGCAAGATTGTAAATAGATTATTGTTTTGCTTGCCCAAGGACTGTGAGAACAGTTAAAGAGAGAGAAAAGAAAGAGAGAATGCTTTCTTTTTTTCCTCTTTTGGAAAAAAGAGAGGCTGTTTTTACTCTCTTTGAGAATCCTCACAGACTCATTCAAACTAGAATCCTCAAACTCACACTGACTGTGATGAGTTTTCTGGAATGAAAATTATAATACCAGCATGGGTTCCATATTTTCTTTCTCTTTCTTGCCTCCACCTCCAGCAAGCCCTCAAGTATCTATCAAGCTCCCCTTTCTAACAGATGAACCTGCTGAGCTAGCTCTCCTCTTCTGGTTCCAGGATGGAAACAGTCTTGTCTTTCTAACTTCATGCCTGGAATGGCAATTGGTTTCCATTATCTATGTCCCCCTTTTGCTTACCTTTGGCTGTTATCTAGTCTGGTGTCTGAATTCCTTTTGTCCACATCTTCTTCCCCAGTGACTGCATAGCTTGTTCAAGTTGTTTCTCCCTCACATCAGTTCTTGCAATCTTCTGACTTTTATGCAGGTTTTTTTGATCGTCTGTGTTTTTTTTTCTAGGACCCATGCACCTGCCTGTTACAGAATTTTTCTATACTCTAATTTTTCACTTGCCAGTGTAGTTTAACCCAATAATTTGTTCAATAGGCACTGAACACAATTACTCATGGATTTTCTTCCTCCAACTTCAGCATTTAGAAAAAGATATTCTTTCAAACCTAGCTCATTATCATGAGGCTTTTCTGCCTTCTTTCTTAAACATTTAATTCTCCCTCCCACGTCCACTCTGGTTTCTAGGTTAACACAGACAATGCAGTTTCCCACAAAGCCTCTGCTGCAATCTCTTCATTTCTTTCTAGGAATTATTCATGCCATACTGAGTCCCAACTCTGTTTATTCTGATACCTAATCCAGGAAGACATATCCTGGAATAAGTAGTAGATAAACTATGCTTCCGATTTCTCCTTAATCTAGATGATTAAGCGTAGAACTTAATCATTTATAGGAATAAAATCCCCCCCTTTATTTTCCATAAAATAAGAATACAGATGAAAATGAAGAAACAAAAATAAAGTAAAATTACAATTAGGTCACCAGCTGTTAGAAGTTAAATTGTGCCCTTCCATTCACCACTGGCAAAAAAAAAAAAAAAAAATACACAAATACGCACATATGTATATATTTAATATGTGTATATATATAATATATTCTATATATATATTAAAGATTATATATATTAGAAATCAAATTCCTAGTACCTCAGAATGCAGAGTGTGACCTTATTTGGAAATAGGGTCGTTGCAAAGGTTATTCGTTAAGATAAAGTCATAACTTGAGTAGGATGTTTTTGTTTTTTTTTTTTAGATGAAGTTTGCTCCTGGAAGCATGGAAGGCATGCTCTTGTTGCCCAGGCTGGAGTGGAGTGCAATGGTGCAATCTTGGCTCACTGCAACCTCCACCTCCTGGGTCCAAGTGGTTCTCCTGCCTCAGCCTCCCAAGTTGCTGGGATTACAGGCGCCCACTGCCACACCCAGCTAAGTTTTTGCATTTTTAGTAGAGATGGGGTTTTGCCATGTTGGCCAGGCTGGTCTCAAACTCCTGACCTCAGGTGATCCATCCACCTCAGCCTCCCAAAGTGCTGGGATTACAGGTGTGAGCCACCATGCCTGGCCAGGATAGGTTCTTAATACAATATAACTGATGTCCTTATACAAAGACAACAATGTGAAGACACGTAAACACAGAGAGAACTTATGTTAGTTCATTTTCACCCTGCTAATAAAGATATAATCAAGACTGGGTAATTCGTAAGGAAAAAGAGGTTTAATGGATACACAGTTTCACATGGCTGGGGAGGCTTCACAATCATGGCAGAAGGCAAAGGAGGAAAAAGGCACATATTACATGGTGTCAGGCAAGAGACAGCATGTGCAGGGAAACTGTCTGTTATAAAACCAGCAGATTTTGTGAGACTTATTCATTGTCACAAGAACAGCATGAGAAAAACTCTCCCCCATGATTCAGTTACCTCCCACCTGGTCCATCCCATAACACAAGGGAATGATTACAATTCAAAGTGAGATTTGGCTAGGGACAGAGAGCCAAACCATATCATTTCATCTGTGGCTCCTCCAACTCCCAAATCTCATGTCCTCACATTTCAAAACAAATTATGCCTTCCTAGCAGTCCCCCAAAGTCTTAACTCATTTCAGCATTAACTCAAAAGTCCACAGTCCAAAGTCTCATCTGAGGAAAGGCAAGTCCCTTCTGCCTATGAGCCTGTAAATCTAAAGCAAGTTTGTTACTTCCTAGATACAATGGGGGTATGGTAATTGGGTAAATATATACATTGCAAATGGAATAAATAGGCCAAAATCAATGGGCTATAGGCCCCTTGCAAGACTGAAATCCAGAGAAGCAGTCAAATCTTAAAGCTTCAAAATGATCTCCTTTGACTCCATGTCTCACATCCAGGTCACGCTGATGCAAGAAGTGGGTTCCTACAGCCTTGTGTAGCTCTGGCCCTGTGGCTTTGGAGGTCACAGTCCCCCTCCCACCCAGCTGCTTTCATCGGCTGTCATTGAGTGTCTGTGGCTTTTCCAAGCACACAGTGGAAGCTGTTGGTGGATCTACCATTCTGGGGTCGGAAGGATGATGGCCCTCATCTCACAGCTCCACTAGGCAGTGCCCTAGTGGGGACTCTGTGTGTGTGCTTAGACCCCACATTTCCCTTCCACACTGCCCTAACAGAGGCTCTCTATGAGGGCCCTTTCCCTGCAGCAAACTTCTGTTGGACATCCAAGCATTTCTATACATCCTCTGAAATCTAGGCAGAGGTTTCCAAACCTCAATTCGCAACTTCTGTGCACACACAGGCTCAACATCACACGGAAGCTGCCAAGGCTTGGGGCTTGCACCTTCTGAAGCCATGGGCCGACTGAACCTTCACCCCTTTTAGCCACAGCTGTAGTGGCTGGGATGCAGGGCACCAAGTCCCTAGGCTGCACACAGCAGGGGGACCCTGGGCCTGGCCTGTGAAACTGTTTTTTCTTCCTAGGCCTCCAGGCCTATGATGGGAGTGGCTGCAGTGAAGCTCTCTGACATGCCCTGGAGATATTTTCCTCATTGTCTTGGCAATTAACATTTGACTCCTAGTTACTTATGCAAATTTCTGCAGCCAGCTTGAATTTCTCCTCAGAAAATAAATTTTTCATTTGCCTTGTATCTTCAGGCTGCAAATTTTCCAAATTTTTATGCTCTGCTTCCCTTTTAAATGTAATTCCAATTCCAAACAATATCTTTGTAAATACATAAAACTGAATGCTTTTAACAGCACCCAAGTCACCTCTTGAATGCTTTGTTGCTTAGAAATTTCTTCTCCCAGATACCCTAAATCATCTTTCTCAGGTTCAAAATTCCACAGATCTCTAGGGCAGGGACAACATACCACCAGTCTCTCTGCTAAAACATAGCAAGAGTCACCTTTATTCCAGTTTTCAACAAGTTCCTCATCTCCATCTAAAACCACATCAACCTGGACTTTATTGTTCATGTCACTATCAGCATTTTGGTCAAAGCCATTCAACAAGTCCCTGGGAAGTTCCAAACTTTCTGACATCTTCCTGTCTTCTTCTGAGCCCTCCAAACTGTTCCAACCTCTGCCTGTTACCAGTTCCAAAGTTGCTTCCACATTTCCGGGTATCTTCACAGCAGCACCCTGCTGCCCAGTAACAATATCTGTATTAGTCAGGGTTCTCTAAAGGGACAGAATAGGATAGAAGAGGAGTTTATTAGGGTAATTGACTCATGTGATCACAAGGTGAAGTCCCACAATAGGCCACAAGCTGAGGAGCCAGGAAGCCAGTCCAAGCCTCAAAACCTCAAAAGTAGGGAAGCTGATGGTGGAGCCTTCAGTCTGTGGCTGAAGGCCTGAAAGCCCCTGGCAAATCACTGGTGTATGTCCAAGAGTCCAAAAGCTGAAGAACATGGAGTCTGATGTTCGAGGGCAGGAAGCACCCAGCATGGGACAAAGATGGAGGCCAGAAGACTTAGCAAGTCTAGTCCTTCCACATTCTTCTGCCTGCTTTTGTTCTGGCCCTCCTGGCAGCCGACTGGATTATGCCCACCCAAATTGAGGGTTGGTCTGCCTCTCCCAGTCCACTGACTCAAGTGTTAATCTCCTTCGGCAACCTCCTCACAGACACACTCAGGAACAATACCTTGCATTCTTCAGTCCAATCAAGTTGACATTCAATATTAGCCATCACCGAACTCCATGTGAAGATGAGGAAAGGATTGGAGTGATACATATACAAGCCAAGAAATGCCAAGGATTCCTGGTCATTGCCAGAAGCTAGGAAAGAGGCAAGAAACAGATTCTCCTTAAGCACCCTTAGGAGTCAACCCTGCCAACATCTTGGTCTTGGACTTCTGACTTTCAGAACTATGAGACGGTAAATATCTATGAAGTCACCCAGTTTGTGCTACTTTGTTGCAGTAGCCCTAGGAAACGAATACTCCAGCTCTGAATGATTCAAGAAACAAAATATTTAGGGGTACTAATATTGAATTAATAGATTGCTCAATTATTAAAATGAAGAATAAGACTGTTACCAACATGAAAGTTAAGTTCCAATTTGCCTAGAAATAAGTGCTGTCCCTTGTAGTCCTGTTCCAACTGAATGTCACGATTTAGGAAGAACAAAACTGTTTCTTCTCTATAAAATATATTTTTCCACATCATAAAACTTACATATTCTATTATTAAGGAATAAACACACCCAGCAACTTATTTGATTTCATGTAATAGTGAAACACCCAGTAGAGGAAAGAATGCATTTTATCACAGCTACATGATCCACTTTTTAAATTGAATTCATAATATAACCAGTCTGTTGCTAGGAAAAAAAAAAGTGAAAACATGCTGATCAATTATCAGATCTCCCTGCTGCTTCAGTCTCTTCAGTGTGCTCAAGCATGCGTATGAGAGAGAGAGAGAGAGAGAGAGAATAAACTCACATTCCTAACTGTAAGATATGAATGATAGAATATAATTTGATTTTTTAAAATTGTAGAAATGTGGATGATATTGATTCTCCAATTTATTCTGAACTACTTCTCGCAACCTGCTTTTTTACTATGAACTTATAGCAAGATTATAAAAAGATGTCTGTGGATTCTCTAAAGGCTGCAGAATTGTGTGATAATTGCTCATTTCTCTTTCCCTACAGGCTCTCTGAGACTGGGTCCTTAGTCATAGTAGTGTGATAACTACCATTCCTTGAAGACTTACTATGTGCCAGTCGCAGTGCTAAGATTTCAATCATTGGTGCATTAAACAGGAAATACAACAGGTTTGATTGGCATAGGCGCCCATTGTTCCAGGTGTTTATGTACCGGAAGCCACTTTAAACTACACGATTGATACCAGATTAAATTTTTTTGACATCCCAATGTGTTTTCAAAATGGTGAGGAATACCAGACAGTTTATTATTCCAAGGTAGTGTTTGTTTTGCTTTACAGACATATCCTGACTTTTAGTACAACAACTTTGAGGCTTGGAATCCTTCTTTTCACCACTGAACTCATTTTGCAACATGCAATTGCCAATAGCTGGCAGTCATATAATTTTGAATTGATATTCAAAATTATTTGTCAGTTTGGTCCAAGAACTGTTAAATATAAGAAAGATGTTTACTCATTTTTCCTTTCTCCAGAAGAATTTGAAGAATTTCTAATACAGTGACTTAAGAGGAAATTAAATAAAGTCCAAATCACATTTTTGTTTTCTATTTTTTAATATTTGGGAATGCTTACTTATGTTATTCTTTAGATTCATTTCTTTACTCTGAAATTGACAAGATTCTAAGAAACAATGTATCTTACACTTCACTTCCTAAATCCAAACAAATATACTGCAAAAAAAACATTCACCTCTGTTAATTTGGTCATGAGCAAATTATATCTATTGGAACTACATATATATTGGTGACCAGATTTGGGTATAAGTTTGGCTTAAATTATATATAGTTATAAATTCTGTTATAGTAATTTCTTTCTATATGACTTGATTGGCATTCTCTGAGTTTAATTGCCTTCCACCACCTGTTTGTTTCATCTGTATTAATATTGTTCTTACAATTGGACTAACAGCTTCACAGGTAAGTTATCAGAAGTACTAATGGAATTCAGACACTTGTAGAATGTTTTCTACTTTAAAAAATGACTGTATATAATTGTATTTAGGTCTCAAAGAACACTGTCTCTACTTGACCGGGGAAAAAAATGAGAAAGGTTGAATTACTGCAATGGTCACAAAATCAACAACTGATAGAATTGGAACAAGATCTATATTCTATGCTGTTTATAACACCTTCTACTTCTGCTGTATTCTCTGTTACTCACACCCAGGATAACCATAACATCTAACACATTGCTTTTCATAGCATTTATTTTTTAAAAAGTCTTGGGAGAGAAATAGACCTTAATATCACCCCTTTCTTCTAGCAGGTAAGATGTTCTTTCCTATTTTACAAACAGAGAAGACAGAGGCCCACAGAAATTATGATTTGTCTTAAGTTAATATGTGATGAAATGTAAATTATATTAAAGTTTTCCTTCTTCTGGCTATACTATGCACCATCATTTTAGCCAAAATTTATTTTTGTTTAATGTTTATCGGTAAAAGACTAAAATGCTGTTCATATTTGAGGAAAATAAAATTTCCCCCCAAAGAGACATTATTTCAAAAGTAAAAATTATACATGGCATTTTATGTTCTTTTCACTGGCAGGCAATCTACAGGAAATTATTAAACCATGAGCCAAACTGAAGTGTCAACTTCCTGTTATCAGGACAACAAAAACATTATGGAAACAAATTATTGGTTTTGAAATTTTTATGGCATGAGTACTCATGACTATAAACCAAAGCTTTTAAGATAAGAAGACTAACTTGTTTCTCAACATCAAATAAAATCACCTTATTACATGTATTTATCTTCTCTCAGTTTTTTCTGTGCTTTGTGAAGCCTCCTTGAGCCATGGTCACCTTAAAAATGGATCACAGTTATATAGGGAAAAAAATTAAAAGTCAAATCGTCATTTATCTTAAATATTGCATGATAGTTGACATCTTGGTTTGTCCCATATGATGAGTTGTATGACTCTTGGAATATAATAGGCTTTCTGAATGACTATAAGTAAATTTGGAACAAAAGTCAGTAAAGAAAAAAGTGGGAGTCATACCTTTTGTCATTATCATATCAAACAAACACAAATGCTTTTAACCATACCTAAAAAAGTTGAGTTTCCCAGATTTAGGGAAACTGCATAATCTGAAAACACAGTCACAAGACTATTCTCACTTCAGGTACCAGCTGTCTTTGAATGTCCCCAGCACCACCCTTATTTCAGACCAGTTGGTAACAAATTCAGAGGTTACCACAGCCACCTTGGGTTCAAAACTTCACTAGAAAGACTTACAGAACTCACTGAAAATAATTGTACTCACAATTGCATTAATCAGAGGTCTGGGATACAAATTAAGACCAGCCAAAGGAAGAAGCATATAGACCAACTCCACAGCAACCCCATGGGATTGGGGAATGGGTAGCAAGAAAAAAAACAATATAAACCTGGACTTAATTCTGCCTACTGGCTAGTGACTAGTAACTAAAGTCTAGTAAAGACTAGTAAACTCTGCCTTCTTTCAGCATCCAGGCAACTGCGGCAAGCTAACTTATGACTGGTTAAAATTTCAAATCCTTCATAGTTCCTGACACTAGTTACTGCCAGTAAAGTGGTACGCTCATGAACTGATAATGCTAAATATTTTGTACATATATTTGTTTATGTGCATATGTATTTTATGCACTTTTATTTTCTCACTTCTAATTCGTTTCTTATCAGATTTTCTGCTCACCACCACTCTAATAAAATAACTCTTTCAAAGGTCTCCAATGGCATCCAAATTGCCAAATCTAGCAATCTATGTTCAGTCTCATCCTGCTTGAACTTGCCAAGTTATTAATATTTCTGTAAGACCAACCCTTACTCTTCTCCTTCTTCTCAGCCTACTCAATATGAAGGCAAAGAGGACAAAGATCTTTGGAATAATCACTTCCAATTAATGAATAGTAAATATATGTAACATACAAAATATGTGGTAATTGCCTATGTTATTGGTAAGGCTTCCAGTCAACAGGAGGCTATTAGTTAAGTTTTAGGGGAGTCGAAAGTTATGTGTGGGTTTTTGACTGTGAGGAGGTGCTGCTAACCCCACCTTATTCAAGGATCAACTGAATTTATCCCAGAATCCCCTTTCATACGCGGTCTGGATTTGAGTTAGATAAAAGAGAAGCTTTCTCGAGTGAAGAGGGCATTTATTTTGGAAGACTGTGGTGGGAGGCCAGGGTGAGAGAAAGCCCCAGGGTGTTCACTGGGCTCTAGTTTCAGCTCATCTTTCTACTGTTTCCATCAACCAACAGCAGCCCCAAGCCAACCACCAAGCTCTAGCAAGGTGATACCTTCAACAGACCTCTCTTCAAGCACTGCCTTATTTAAGTCCCAATTCAGTGGCCAAGGATGCACATCTTCTGGAACTTTTCTGCAATCTCTGACCTGGCCATCTGCAACAGGCTGTCATGGTTAGTGACTTTTGCTGAATATCACTTTCCTGTTCCCGATCTTCACATGCCCAGTTCTTTCCACATGATTGTAATCTTTAAATTCCATAAAAAATTTCTTCTACTTATAATATTTCTTGTGCTTTTTTTCGACTGAATGCTAAGGGATAGATGTGTGAAATTTCAATTATTGTTTTTAGCAAATAAACCAAAACTTCACATTCTGTGGCTAAAAGTGTGGTGTTCCTCTTACACGTGATGAAACTCAGGGACTGACTCAAAATATGTATGCCTTTCAAAACTCTAAAAATAAAGCATGTCATCAGGCTGTGACAGGGATAAACATATAATGAGCACATATAGAATCCCAAGAGTTACCTTCACTGGTCACATATGTAGCCTTCTGCTATCAACTGAATTGTGCCCCACTCTAATTAATGTGTTGAAGCCCAAACCCAGTATGACTGTACAAAGAGACATTGTCTTTAGAAGGCAATGGAAGTTTATTTAGGTCATAAGTATGGGGTCCTAATCTAATAGGACTGTGGAGATTTATAAGAAGGAAAAGATCTCTCTCTCTGTCTCTCTCTATCTCTCTCTCTCTCTCTTCCTCTCTCTCTCAAGCAGTATCCTACTGCATAAAATAATTCTTAAAGAGGACTAGGTTTCTTTCTGGGAACCCCTTCAACTCTTTTCTGCCCCAATCGCTCATAACATACCACTTTTTACACTTCATAGTCCTCACACTCATCTGAGCCTCCAACCCAATCACCTCCCAGAGTCAATTCTACCTTGTGCAGCTCTAACATCCTAATTTTCAACTTCCACTTTTTTTTTTTTTACTGATTTAATACTGCAGAATAAATCCTATATGAAAATATGTACTTACCACTGATCTTCCATGTAAAACTCTGAAACCCTAGTAGTTGACAATTTAGAAATTCTGAATACTTGTGCTCAATTTATATCATAAATTCTAGATTATTACTGACATTAAATAAGCAGACAATATCACAGGACACTTCATCATCTGACCTTGCTTGTCTTTCTCTTAACTACATTTCCCCCAGGTCCACTTCTCTGGCCATAAAGAATCATGCTTTCCTTTCTTTCAGACATGCTTTACATACACTATTTTCACTGTCTGGAATTCACTCCTGCTGCATTTCCCATGTCTTACTTATCCTTGAGGTCTAAAGTTAACTAAAGCATTTTCCAAAGTATTCCTTGACCTTGAAAGACTGAGTCTTGTTCTTCCTTTACTTTCTGACTTACTATGGATAACCTCTCTAAGCAGACTCTCTACTTTTTAACAGCACATTATTTTCTTGTTTACTAGTGCCCTTTCCAATTTATTTGTTTATTATTTGTAGCATATTAGAGAAATAGCCTGTAAACATTAAGAGAGTAGGGGCCATATATGTCTTATTCACTCTTTTTTGGAATTCAGTTTCTGACACAATGAAGGTACATCTTAAGTTGACTAAATGAATGACAAAATACAGTACTGAATGAAGAATTGATTAAATCATTAATAACTATGGTATCAATTTCCCTCCACATTGCCTTGAAATCAACCTTTATTAGTTAATCTTGCACACTAGAAAGCTGGAAGGCAGACGCTGTATCTAGCCAATTATTTTATCACCAATTCCAACAGGAACTCATACTCATAGATATTGTGCTGCTGTTAAAATAGCTGTCCATTATCTCTCAAATCATTTATTTTCTCAACTCTTTGTCTTGCCCTCTTTGTTCTCATTTTTTCTTCCACAATTGACTAGTTTTCATTCATCATGGATTAGTCAACCGCATCTTTTCCATAAAACCTACACTCAAACTAGAGTGACTTTTCCCTAAATTCCTATTTTTCCCAGCTTTGACATTTGACAATATGTCTTTCAACCTTTTGGGAAGCTATTGTCTTGCATTGTCATCAACATTTAAACATGTGCATAACTTTTTATCTCAATTAAATTGTAATATTTAAAGGAAAGGCATATAGCATATGACTACCTCTTTTATATTCTTAACAATGTTGAGAATAGTGCAATAAATGTAATAAACATCTTCACTGAATGAATGAATAAACATATCACTTATGGAATCACATTTTTATATTTAATCTTCCAGGAAAATAATTACATTATTTGACCTTGCCGAAACTTCTTCAAAACAACATATGCAACTTTAAGCCATATTTTTCAATGAATAACATCTTCATTATTCTGAGTGAATTGTAAGAATTGACTCAATTACCAAGATGACCAAGCTAGCATCAAGGATGTGACCAATACACTGTGAGAATTTGACTCATTGTGTACTGGGCTTTTCACTTGGCTGTTTAACGGGAGAAAACAGGAAAGAAACACACACAATGAAGTGCTTGCAGTGGAGAAATTGGTGTTCAGTGTTCTGGACAGGCTTTAAGTCCTCTGGGTTGTATCCAAGCAACACAGCCTCAGAGCTAGATCACAGAATCAAGACACCAGAATTCTACTTCTGTGTCCAACATTTAGCGCAATCAGATGGAATGCAACATTGAAATATGAAATGTAATGTTTTAGTTAAATCAGTGTTCAAGTTGGCAATTTATTATATGCAGCCTGTTCCGAATTGAAAAATTTGCTATTGTCTAGACTGTGCTTCAGACAATCAGCCACAAATCCCAATGTAGAGGTTATTCTGTGGTTGCATAACTTAAATAAATTTCTTACCTCAAAGTCATTGACAAAAAAATACTGGAATAACAAATCCCTAGTAAAGTCAGATCTCATCAAATAGAACTTATTTATAGTCATATACTGTAATAGATGGCCATATTCAAAGCATTTGATATTAAAAGTCTAAAATCAATCTTACTATGTACAGGAAATTGTCAAGCTAATTTGACGCTATTACACAGCATTTGTTAAGTATGCACCAAGCCTAGAATGTTCAATTAGACAAACTTACAATACCTAAGTTATGTTAGTCTAGATAAACCATACTTATTTATTGAAGAATTCTAATTTGAATTGAAGAATTCCAGACAGCAAGTTTTATTCTAAAAATAATTTATAATGTTAGCTGCAAATGTCATATGTCAATAAGATATTGACATATGTAAAAAGCCCTAAATTTTTCATCCTTAGAAAGCAGTTAATCATTGAGACATGATAACACCACCAAAAAAGATTACCCTATGCAGTTCTTGAAGTATGTTTTGCTTTTAATAAATTCCACATAAAGGATATATTCAAATCAGTGCAATAATAAAAGCTAAGAAGTGCCATGGAATGAATAAGACCTTGCCCACAAAAGTAAAGAGCCAATTGGCAATAACATTGTCTAATGGAGGGGCAGACCTCTGGAACTCTCCTTGCCCCGCCAAGAAAGTTAGAAAGTTATGACCAACAATAATTTGGTCAGGGGAAAAAGCTCAAATTGCATAATCTGTGAAACAAAAAAGAAGTCTGTGTGCCATTAGTTAATTTTCTCAAATTATACAAATAAGCTCTACTGAAGTTTAATGACAGACATATTTGGTGAGGTTATCTCAAAACTCTTTTCCAACTTTAAATTTTATGACTTTGTGACTGTCTAGTATATTTAAATCTGAATATAGATCAGGCAGAAATAAAACAAATAAAATTCTCTCCATAATACTGGATATATTTATTTGATTTTTTTCAGAAGCTCAAAAAAGGGAAAATTTATCTTCATTGAACTTTCTTTTTGTGTCTTTTCAGCACTGGAACAGTTAGTACAGAGTTTCCTTCCAAGCAGTATTTTTCAATGACTTTTAAAAAATAAAAGGGAGGAATAAATGACTATCTGATAAGAAACAACTTCCTGATGTGCAATGCCATGAGAAAAATTGATTTTCAAGTCTTAAATAAATGGCTAAATACATCGATTATTAAAATAAGAACTATGAGTCCTCATTCACAAAAAGTAATTTTATCCTGTCCACTTAAGATAAAAAGAATTGTACTTGAACACTCTTTGGTCATTTTTAAAGGGATTAGATTCTATAACTGTATTATTGAGAGGAAAATATAATATTAAACTGTCTAAGATTTATGGCCACGTGTTACTAATCAAAAATTTATGAGATCACTTGAAGGTATTCATTTCAAAGTTTGTATTCTGTTGAACACAGTCATTTATTTATTTATTTATTTATTTATTTATTTATTTATTTATTTTCTAACCAGTTTTTAAGAAAGAGCATGAGATTTGGAAAGAGAAGTTCTTAGTTCACATACAGGCTTTGACTTTTACAAGTAATATATCTTGGGCAAATCATTAATTTTGCTGCAGTTAACTTTTTGTGTTTGAGAATTGCTAAGATATTTACATTATGCAATGATATAATTGCTTTGTAATCTATAAAGATATATTAAAAATGTCAATAGGTAATATGGGAGGAATAGCTGGCTGTCCACCAAAATCTCCTTCCCATTTTTATTATATACTGTTGTGGTCCCTTAAAGGAACTAGGTTCCATTTCCAAGACCATCTTGCAGCTAGCTGTGGCCTTGTGACTAGTTAATATCAACAGAATAAGTAATTGTGTATGCCACTTTATGATCAAGGTAATAACATCATTCATCCTCCATACTCACTGTCTCTTTCCACAAAATAAATAAAAATGGTTATAGCCCCATGGGATGACAGAAGATGGGAGAAACTTAGGTTTCTGCATTATGAATATGGAAAAAAATCTGCCCATGGATCATGAATAACCACCTTGGACTGTTACTATGACAGTGAAAACAGTCTCTTGTGTTGACCCATTATATACTTTGCAAATATATTTTATCAAACCTTAGCATATGCTTACTAGTAGAGAAACTGATACCTTAAAGTGAAGTGTTTCTATTTAGCAAACCACTAAAATACAGGACATGGGAATAACAGCTGGGCAGTGGGCAGTGTGGTGGTGAATACTGAGTGTCAACTTGATTGGACTGAAGATGCAAAGTATTGATCCTGGGTGTGTCTGTGAAGGTGTTGCCAAAGGAGATTAACATTTGAGTCAGTGTGCTGGGAAAGGCAGACCAACCCTTAATCTGGATGAGCACAATCTAATCAGCTGCCAGTGCAGCTAGAATAAAAAGCAGGCAGAAGAACATGAAAAGACTAGACTGGCTTAACCTCTCAGCCTACAGCTTTTTTCTGTACTGGATGTTTCCTGCCCTTGAACATCAGACTGCAAGAACTTCAACTTTGGGACTCGGACTGGCTGCCTTGCTCCTCAGCTTGCAGATAGCCTATTGTGGGAGCTTGTGATCATGTGAGTTAATATTCCTTAATAAACTCACTTTTATTTATACACCTATCCTATTCATTCTGTCCCTCTAGAGAACTCTGACTAATACAGATTTTGGTACCAGGAGTGGTTCTAGAGGAATAGAATATTAAGGATGGAGTTCTTTCATTGGTTTGGGGGTTTCTGGAGTTGGCTGCTTAATGTGATTAGACCCAAAAACGCTAAGTACTCTACTTCTTTTTTTGTTTGTTTGTGTTTTTTTTTGAGACAGAGTCTCGCTCTGTCACCCAGGCTGGAGTGCAGTGGTGCAATCTCGGCTCACTGCAAGCTCCGCCTCCCAGGTTCATGCCGTTCTCCTGTGTCAGCCTCCCAAGTAGCTGGGACCACAGGTGCCCGCCACCACGCCCAACTAATTTTTATATTTTTAGTAGAGACGGGGTTTCACCATGTTAGCCAGGATGGGCTCAATCTCCTGACCTTGTGATCCACCCGCCTCGGCCTCCCAAAGGACTCTACTTCTAATAGTATGGAGAACACTGATAGTCCTTGGCATGAACTGTGTAGATGCATTTGACACTCCTGATTCACCGCACATGAGAGGTAAGGAGTTTAGTGACTCTATACATAATACCTTTGACCATATATGGAGAACCAAAGAACATTATGAAGTTGGTTGGTTGCTTCTAAGTTCACTGGACAAAGTGATGAAAGAAAATTATGAACTCAGGAATTCTAACTCCCAGTTACAGATGCAGATACTGAGCCTCAAATCTCCTAAGATTGCCCTGAGTGAGACTTACCTCCTGTAGAGAAAAAGCTAAAGTTGTGGAAAATCAGACACAGGCTCTTATCATGCGAGCAACTGACCTGCAACAAAAGGTATATGCACAGCCTTGCTAGGTGTCTACTGTTAAAGTGAGGGCATTGATTCAAAAAAAAATGAGACCCTGCAACTTGGAATGGGGATGTATGGGAGGACCCTGATGAAGCTGGGGACACTGAGACTGTAAACTCTGATGAATCTTTTTTGCCAGAAGAAACAGCTTCCCCAACCCCAGTAGTGGCAACATTCCCTCCCCAATCCAAACTGCCATCAGCCTTTCTATATTTGTCTGAGGAGATAAACCCTGTGCTGCCTGAGGCAACAGTAATGGCCTCCCCTGAGGCAGTTTCCGGGCAAGGAATGTTGATTCTCCTCAGTACTCACCCTCAACACCCCTGATTGCTTCTAGACCTATAAGTAGACTAAAGTCCCAGCAGGCCCCTAGAGATGAGATTCAGAGTGTGACCCATGAAGAGGTGCACTACACTTAAAGAGAACTACTTGAGTTTTCTGATTTATATAAGCAGAAATCTGTAGAACAGGTACAGGAATGGATATTAAGGGTGTGGGATAATAGTGAAAGGAACATAGAGTTGGATCAAGCTGAATTCATTGATTTGAGCTGCCTAAGTAAGGATTCTGCATTTAATATTGCTGCTGCTCAGGGAGGTAAAAAAAGTTCTAATAGTTTATTTGCTTGGCTAACTGAAATATGGATTAAAAGATGGCCCACTGTGAGCCAGCTGGAAATGCCTGATTTTCTCCCTTGGTTTAATGCAGAAGAAGGGATCCAAAGGCTTAGGGACATTGGGAAGATGGAGTGGATTGGTCACTTCAGACCTACTCATCTCATCTGGGAGAGAGTCCGGAAGATATACCCTTGACCAATACTTTGTGAAATAGATTTGTGAGGGAAGCACCTGCATCTCTCAGGAGCTCTGTAGGGACTGCTCTTCTCTGTATGCCAGATCTAACAGTGAGAACCGCAGTCACTCAACTAGGAAATGTAAATGCAATGCGAATAATTGGATCCCGAGGTGGCAGGGGCCAAGTGGCAACACTCAGCCATCAAAAGCAAGGTGGGCATAGCTACCGTAATGGACATCAGAGGCAAAGCAGCAATCAGAATAGTTTGACTTGTGTAGAACTCTGGCATTGTCTAATTAATCATGGTGTTTCTAGAAGTGAAATTGATAGGAAGCCTACTGCATTCCTACTTAATTTATATAATAAGAAAACGTCCAGATCTAGTGGACAAAAAACTAATTTGAATTATAAAAACAGAATCATAGCTCCTTAATCAGTTTCCAGACTTGAACTCATTTAAAGACCCAGAACCCCTTGAATGAAGAGCAGGCTGGGGCCCCTTGAGGAAGAACCCCACTACACTACTGACAATTTATGCAGTTATCCTTTCTCCCATCCTTCCCCACAGAGACCTCTGACCCTTTACCAGGGTAAAGTGCATTGAGGAAAGGAAAATGATCAGACATTTCAGGGACTATTAGATACTGGCTCTGAGCTGACACTGATTCCAAGGAACCCAAAACATCATCGTGGTCCTCCAGTTGAAGTAGGGACTTATAGAGGTCAGGTAATTAATGGAGTTTTAGCCCAGGTTCAACTTATAGTGGGTCCAGCGTGTTCCCAGACTCATTGTGTGGTCACTTCCCCAGTGCCAGAATGCATAATTGGCATAGACATACTTAGCAGCTGGCAGAACCCCTACATTGCTTCTCTGACTGGTAGGGTGAAGGCTATTATGGTGGAAAGGCCAAATGGAAGACAATAGAGCTGCCTCTACCTAGAAAAATAGTGAATCAAAAACAATATCGCATCCCTGGAGGGACTGCAGAGATTAGTACCACCATCAAGGAATTGAACGATGCAGGGATGGTAATTCCCATCACATCCCCATTCAACTCTCCTATTTGGCCTGTGCAGAAGATAGATGGATCTTGGAGAATGACAGTGGATTATTGTAAGCTTAACCAAGCAGTGACTCCAATTGCAGCTACTGTATCATATGTGGTTTCATCACTTGAGCAAATTAACCATCTCCTGGCACCTGGTATGTAGCCATTGATTTAGCAAATGCCTTTTTCTCCATTCCTGTCCATAAGGCCCACCAGAAGCAATTTGCCTTTAGCTGGTGAAGCCAGCAATATACTTTTATTATCCTACCTCAGGGGTATATCCACTCTCTGGCTTTGTGTCACAATTTTGTTCAGAGAGACATTGATCAATTCTCCCTGGGGTCCAGAACAAGAAAAGGTTCTGCAACAGGTCCAGGCTGCTGCACAAGCCGCTCTGCCACTTGGGCCATATGACCCAGCAGATCCAATGTTTCTTGAGGTGTCAGTGGCACATAGGGATGCTGTTTGGTCCAGAGGTATGTGGACGTTCCTCTCTGAGTGGTCAAAAACTGTGAAGATATTTGTATCCCATGTAAGTGCTCACCAACAGGTGACCTCAGCATATTCCCACAAATTTCCCCTTCCCACAAGATATGACACTGGTTGATTTTGTTGAGGACATTATGCTGATTGGATCCAGTAAGTGAGAAGTAGCAAACACACTTGACTTATTGGTGAGACATTTGCATGCCAGAGGATGGGAAATAAATCTGACTAAAATTCCGGGACCTTCTATGTCAGTAAAATTTCTATGGGTCCAGTGGTGTGGGGCCTGTCAAGATATTCTTTCTAAGTTGAAGGATAAGTTGCTGTATTTGACCCCTCCTACAACCAAGAAAGAGGCACAATGCCTAGTGGGCCAATTTGGATTTTGGAGGCAATACATTCCTCATTTGAGTGTGTTACTCCAGCGCATTTACTGAGTGACTCAAAAGGCTGCCACTTTTGAGTGGAGTCCAGAACAGGAAAAGGCTCTGCAACAGGTCCAGGCTGCTGTGCAAGCTGCTCTGCCACTTGGGCCATATGACCCAGCAGATCCAATGTTGCTTGAGATGTCAGTGGCAGATAGGGATGCTGTTTGGATACTTTGGCAGGCCCCCATAGGTGAATCACAGTGGAGGCCTCTAGGATTTTGGAGCAAGGCCCTGCCATCTTCTACTGATAACTACTCTCCTTTTGAGAGACAGCTCTTGGCCTGCTACTGGACTTTGGTGGAAACTGAACGTTTGACTATGGGTCATCAAGTCACCATGCCACCTGAACTGCTTATCATGAACTGGGTGTTTTCTGACCTATCCAGCCCTAAAGTGTGTCATCCACAGCAGCATTCCATCATCAAATAGAAATGGTATACACATGATTGGGCTTGAGCAGCTCCTGAAGGCACAAGTAATTTACACGAGGAAGTGGTTCAAATGCCCATAGTCTCCACTCCTGACACTCTGCCTTCTCTCCCCGATCCTGCACTGATGGCCTCATGGGGAGTTCCCTCTGATCAGTTGACAGAGGAAGGGAAGACTAGGGCCTGGTTCACATATGGTTCTGAACAACATGCAGGCACCACCCGAAAGTGGACAGCTGTGGCACTGTAGCCCCTCTCTGGGACATCCCTGAAGGACAGTGGTGAAGAGAAATCTTCCCAGTGGGCAGAACTTCAACCAGTGCACCTGGCTGTGCACTTTGCATGGAAGGAGAAATGACCAGATGTGCAATTGTATACTGATATATGAGCTGTAGCCAATCGTTTGGCTGGAGGATGAGGGACTTGGAAGAAGCATGATTGGAAAATTGGTGACAAAGAAATTTGGGGAAGAGGTATGTGAATGCACCTCTCTGAGTGGTCAAAAACCGTGAAGATATTTGTATCCTATGTGAGTGCTCACCAATAGGTGACCTCAACAGAGAAGGATTTTAATAATCAATGTTGGATAGGATAACCCATTCTGTGAACACCACTCCGAGGCCTCTTTCTCCACTCACCTCTGATATCACCCAAAGGGACCATGAACAAAGTGGCCATGGTAGCAGGGGTGGAGGTTACATACGGGCTCAGCAACATGGACTTCCACTCACCAAGGGTGACCTGGCTACAGCCACTGCTGAGTTCCCAATTTGCCAGCAGCAGAGACCAAAACTGAGCCCTCAATATGGCACCATTCCTTGGGGTGATCAGCCAGCTACCTGGTGGCAGATTCATATTGGACCTCTTCAATCATGGAAAGGGCAGAGGTTTGTCCTCACTGGAATAGACACTTACTCCTGATACAGGTTTGCCTGTCCTGCACTCAACGCTTCTGCCAAGACTACCATTCGTGAACTCACAGAATGCCTTATCCACCATCATGGTATTCCACATAGCATCGCCACCGACCAAGGCAATAATTTTATGGCTAAAGAAGTGTAGGCAGCAGGCTCATGCTCATGGAATTCACTGGTCTTACCATGTTCCCCATCATTCTGAAGCAGCTGGATTGATAGAATGGTGAAATGGCCTTTCAAAGTCGCAATTACAATGCCAACTAGGTGACAATATTTTGCAGGGCTGAGGCAAAGTTCTTAACAAGGCTGTGTGTTCTCTGAATCAGTGTCCAATATATAGTACTATGTTTGAGCATGTTTATGCTTGTACTAAGAAAATATCTTCATTTTATTTCCTTTTTCATGTACCATAAGATTTATTGACTTCATATTAGAATTTAAGTGTTGTTAACTTTATGTAATAGCATTTGGATTGGGGATTGATTCATTTCTAGTTTCAAGAAGGATACCTGTATTATGTTAGGTATAATTATGATAGTTTATTTGAAGATTATGTATGATCTCAGGAGATTTGCATGGGTTCAAGTTGACAAGGGGTGGACGTGTGATGGTTAATACTGAGTGTCAACTTGACTGGATTGAAAGATGCAAAATGCTGGTCCTGGGTGTGTCTGTGAGGGTGTTGCCAAAGGAGATTAACAGTTGAGTCAGTGGGCTGGAAAAGGCAGACCCACCCTTAACTGGGTGGGCACCATCTAATCAGCAGGCAGAAACAGGTGAAAAAGAGAGACTGGCCTAGGCTCCCAGCCTACTTCTTTCTCCCAGGCTGGATACTTTCTGCCCTTGAACGTTGGACTCCAAGTTCTTCAGCTTTGGGACACGGGCTGGCTTCCTTCCTCCTCAGCTTGCAGACAGCCTATTATGGAACCTTGTGATTGTGTGTTAATACTCCTTAATAAACTCCTCTTTGTATGTACATCTATCCTGTTAGCTCTGTCCCTCTAGAGAACCCTGACTAGTACAGGCAGTGAGGAATAGCTGATGTAGGCTGGGAAATTGGGGACCTATGCTACGCAGTATCAAAATATTTGCCCAAACTATTGCCAGAGATAAGTTAGAAGGCCAAAGACATACAATTGTGGTTCTAGGGAAATTGTTGGAAGGAGCCAAAATATTAGTGTGTGTTGGCTACACAGACTGCGTTTAGCAAAATATTTCAGGAAAAATATTAGCTCATATATGACTGACCAACTGGTAGCAGGGCTGGAAAAAGAGAACTCTTGAAGCCCACATAGAATTTGCTCTCCAGAGATTGTTAAGACTTTCTAGAATGAAAAGAATTTAGCCATGTGATAAAGGTCAGGTTAAAGGCATTGTTTTCTCACACAAGTTTATTGTTTTAAATGGTTTTTATTTAGTGGCCACTAAATTTGAAGAAATAGCCATGAGGGAAAGACAGCAAAATTATAAGGCAGATGTAAGAACTATGTCTAGGAAAAAATTCAGGGTATGACTCCAGTCATAATAAACTAACTAGAAGCAAATATTCCTGAAAATTTTGAAAGGGCTGTGCCAAGAAAGAATGCATGAGTCTAGGCTGTAAAATCCAGAGACCAATGGGCAAGCCTTAACACTTGGACCCCCAAAATTGAATGAATAAGTAGTCAGCTATGAAAGCTGATCAGTTCTCAAAGGGTCAGGGTTTCTGACATCCACTGCAAATAATGATGTCATGAAGGATTGAACAAGGAGAAACAATCTAGAGGTAATACTCAGGGCCTTGAAGAACAAAGGGCAAGAGAATTTTTCTGTAAAAAGAGTGCCTAATCCATAATATATTATAGGGATATTTTAATGTCTGTTCAGCAGAATATGACAAAGGAGTAGTGACTACTGTGATATTTTTAACATATATTCCACCCTTCTACCATCATATTTGGTGTGGAGGAAGGCAGGGGCAAATAGCTTGTCATTTTGATTAGCAGGTCACTGGACAGGTAGAAGTCATATCTGGTCTATGGAAGCAAATGTAAAACTCCCAGAGATCATGGATTTTGAGCTGATGCAGTTTCTTAATCAAAATCTGGAATTTTCCTCTTAGTGATGGAATAGGTGTGGTTTTCAAGTGGGAAGAAATGTGCAATTTTCCGACCCAAAGAACTAAGAGTGAATTTGGCAGTCAGAGAAATGGACGGTAGAAGTATCAATGTCTCCACTAACCTTGCTAGTCACTTCTAGCTGGGAAGCAGCTACCCAGATAAGAAGTGCATTTATTTACACTGCTTGCATTCAGATGTGGTCATGTGATTAGTTGTCAACAAAGTTAGGTGAAAAGAAAAGATGTGAGCCACTTCCAGGCAAAGGATGTAATTAATTGGTTTGCCTTTGTCCATTCCACTTCCCCTTGTACTTGTGGATGCCAATATGATGAAAGGTAGAGCCACAATCCAGAAGATTGGGACTTTGAGTCACCCACGGAAAACAGTCACCTTGAATTGTGTGGGCTACAATTAAACTTTCATTGCATTTGAAGCATTTAGATCATTTTGTTTCTATTTGTTACCACAGTTTAGTATAATCTTCCACATTGTAGTTATATTATTTAGAGATAATATTTATTCAGGGAAAAGCACAATGTTAACAAAGTCATTTTAAGTGTTCTTGTAAGAAGAAAAATATGGATATGGAATACACTGCAATATTTGATGCATATCTAAGGCATTTTTTCATTTGAAACAGGAGGTGACTGCATCAACTAATGAGCAAAATAACCAGCTAACATCATAATGACAGGATCAAATTCGCACATAACAATATTAACTTTAAACGTAAATGGACTAAATGCTCCAATTAAAAGACACAGACTGGTAAATTGGATAAAGACTCAAGACCCATCAGTGTGCTGTATTCAGGAAACCCATCTCACATGCAGAGACACACATAGGCTCAAAATAAAAGGATGGAGGAAGATCTACCAAGCAAATGGAAAACAAAAAAAGGCAGGGGTTGCAATCCTAGTCTCTGATAAAACGGACTTTAAACCAACAAAGATCAAAAGAGACAAAGAAGGCCATTACATAATGGTAAAGGGATTAATTCAACAAGAAGAGCTAACTATCCTAAATATATATGCACCCAATACAAGAGCATCCAGATTCATAAAGCAAGTCCTGAGTGACCTACAAAGAGACTTAGACTCCCACACATTAATAATGGGAGACTTTAATACCCCACTGTCAACATTACACAGATCAACGAGACAGAAAGTCAACAAGGATATCCAGGAATTGAACTCAGCTCTGCACCAAGTGGACCTAATAGACATCTACAGAACTCTCCACCCCAAATCAACAGAATACACATTTTTTTCAGCACCACACCACAGCTATTCCAAAATTGACCACATACTTGGAAGTAAAGCTCTCCTCAGTAAACATAAAAGAACAGAAATTATAACAAACTATCTCTCAGATCACAGTGCAATCAAGCTAGAACTCAGGATTAAGAATCTCACTCAAAACCGCTCAACTACATGGAAACTGAACAACCTGCTCCTGAATGACTACTGGGTACATAACGAAATGAAGGCAGAAATAAAGATGTTCTTTGAAACCAACGAGAACCAAGACACAACATACCAGAATCTCTGGGATGCATTCAAAGCAGTGTGTAGAGGGAAATTTATAGCACTAAATGCCCATAAGAGAAAGCAGGAAAGATCCAAAATTGACACCCTAACATCACAATTAAAAGAACTAGAAAAGCAAGAGCAAACACATTCAAAAGCCAGCAGAAGGCAAGAAATAACTAAAATCAGAGCAGAACTGAAGGAAATAGAGACACAAAAAACCCTTCAAAAAATTAATGAATCCAGGAGCTGGTTTTTTGAAAGGGTCAACAAAATTGATAGACCGCTAGCAAGATTAATAAAGAAAAAAAGAGAGAAGAATCAAATAGATGCAATAAAAAATGATAAAGGGGATATCACCACTGATCCCACAGAAATACAAACTACCATCAGAGAATACTACAAACACCTCTATGCAAATAAACTAGAAAATCTAGAAGAAATGGATAAATTCCTCAACACATACACCCTCCCAAGACTAAACCAGGAAGAAGTTGAATCTCTGAATAGACCAATAACAGGAGCTGAAATTGTGGCAATAATCAATAGCTTACCAACCAAAAAAAGTCCAGGACCAGACGGGTTCACGCCGAATTCTACCAGAGGTACAAGGAGGAACTGGTACCATTCCTTCTGAAACTATTCCAATCAATAGAAAAAGAGGGAATCCTCCCTAACTCATTTTATGAGGCCAGCATCATCCTGATACCAAAGCCGGGCAGAGACACAACCAAAAAAGAGAATTTTAGACCAATATCCTTGATGAACATTGATGCAAAAATCCTCAATAAAATACTGGCAAACCGAATCCAGCAGCACATCAAAAAGCTTATCCACCATGATCAAGTGGACTTCATCCCTGGGATGCAAGGCTGGTTCAATATACGCAAATCAATAAATGTAATCCAGCATATAAACAGAACCAAAGACAAAAACCACATGATTATCTCAATAGATGCAGAAAAGGCCTTTGACAAAATTCAACAACTCTTCATGCTAAAAACTCTCAATAAATTAGGTATTGATGGGACGTATCTCAAAATAATAAGAGCTATCTATGACAAACCCACAGCCAATATCATACTGAATGGGCAAAAACTGGAAGCATTCCCTTTGAAAACTGGCACAAGACAGGGATGCCCTCTCTCACCGCTTCTATTCAACATAGTTTTGGAAGTTCTGGCCAGGGCAATGAGGCATGAGAAGGAAATAAAGGGTATTCAATTTGGAAAAGAGGAAGTCAAATTGTCCCTGTTTGCAGACGACATGATTGTATATCTAGAAAACCCCATTGTCTCAGCCCAAAATCTCCTTAAGCTGATAAGCAACTTCAGCAAAGTCTCAGGATACAAAATCAATGTACAAAAATCACAAGCATTCTTATACACCAATAACAGACAAACAGAGAGCCAAATCATGAGTGAACTCCCATTCACAATTGCTTCAAAAAGAATAAAATACCCAGGAATCCAGCTTACAAGTGATGTGAAGGACCTCTTCAAGGAGAACTACAAACCACTGCTCAAGGAAATAAAAGAGGATACAAACAAATGGAAGAATATTCCATGCTCATGGGTAGGAAGAATCAATATCATGAAAATGGCCATACTGCCCAAGGTAATTTACAGATTCAATGCCATCCCCATCAAGCTACCAATGACTTTCTTCACAGAATTGGAAAAAAATACTTTAAAGTTCATATGGAACCAAAAAAGAGCCCGCATCACCAAGTCAATCCTAAGCCAAAAGAACAAAGCTGGAGGCATCACGCTACCTGACTTCAAACTATACTACAAGGCTACAGTAACCAAAACAGCATGGTACTGGTACCAAAACAGAGATATAGATCAATGGAACAGAACAGAGCCCTCAGAAATAACGCCACATATCTACAACTATCTGATCTTTGACAAACCTGAGAAAAACAAGAAATGGGGAAAGGATTCCCTATTTAATAAATGGTGCTGGGAAAACTGGCTAGCCATATGGAGAAAGCTGAAACTGGATCCCTTCCTTACACCTTATACAAAAATCAATTCAAGATGTATTAAAGACTTAAACGTTAGACCTAAAACCATAAAAACCCTAGAAGAAAACCTAGGCATACCATTCAGGACATAGGCATGGGCAAGGACTTCATGACTAAAACACCAAAAGCAATGGCAACAAAAGCCAAAATTGACAAATGGGATCTAATTAAACTAAAGAGCTTCTGCACAGCAAAAGAAACTACCATCAGAGTGAACAGGCAACCTACAAAATGGGAGAAAATTTTCGCAACCTACTCATCTGACAAAGGGCTAATATCCAGAATCTACAATGAACTCCAACAGATTTACAGGAAAAAAACAAACAACCCCATCAAAAAGTGGGCAAAGGACATGAACAGACACGTCTCAAAAGAAGACATTCATGCAGCCAAAAAACACATGAAAAAATGCTCACCATCACTGGCCATCAGAGAAATGCAAATCAAAACCACAATGAGATACCATCTCACACCAGTTAGAATGGCAATCATTAAAAAGTCAGGAAACAACAGGTGCTGGAGAGGATGTGGCAAAATAGGAACACTTTTACACTGTTGGTGGGACTGTAAACTAGTTCAACCCTTGTGGAAGTCAGTGTGGCGATTCCTCAGGGATCTAGAACTAGAAATTCCATTCGACCCAGCCATCCCATTACTGGGTATATACCCAAAGGACTGTAAATCATGCTGCTATAAAGACACATGCACACGTATGTTTATTGCGGCATTATTCACAATAGCAAAGACTTGGAACCAACCCAAATGTCCAACAATGATAGACTGGATTAAGAAAATGTGGCACATGTACACCATGGAATACTATGCAGCCATAAAAAATGATGAGTTCATGTCCTTTGTAGGGACATGGATGAAATTTGAAATCATCATTCTCAGTAAACTATCACAAGAACAAAAAACCAAACACCGCATATTCTCACTCATAGGTGGGAATTGAACAATGAGAACACATGGACACAGGAAGGGGAACATCACACTTCGGGGACTGTTGTGGGGTGGGGGGAGGGGGGAGGGATAGCATTGGGAGATACACCTAATGCTAGATGACGAGTTAGTGGGTGCAGCACACCAGCATGGCACATGTATACATATGTAACTAACCTGCACATTGCGCACATGTACCATAAAACCTAAAGTGTAATAATAATAATAATAATAATAATAATAATAATAATAATAAAAGAAAAAAAAGAAAGTAAAAAAAAAGAAAAGAAAACTCGTTTCATGCAACTTGGCTAGTTTCTGTTATTTAATATTAATAGACTATGCACATATATATGTATATATATATGCATACAAATATATGCGTGTGTGTGTATAATTTGTTTAAAAATGAATCTTCTACTAATATAAATGAAGAAAAACATAAAAGTAAATGATCTTATTTATAATGTAATATGTGAATTTCAGCTTTGCATTTTTTTATTGAGTTTTATTTGCTCCTTGACAAAAATTGAGCAGCCATCAGATATGTGATGGGGAAAATATACAAACAAAGCTATGACTTATATAACTCGTGCCTTGAAAATCAAGTAAAAGAAGCCACAGTGCAGTTTTAGGACAAGAAATGAGTCAGGAATCAAAAGTTCTAAACTCTGGTTTAGCATCTACTTGCTAACCACGGATTGGTTCTCAGACATCAATTTTTCCCTATTTCCATTTAGAGAGATACAAAGCTAAAATGTACATTTCTCAGACTCCCTCGCAGCTATGGTTTTGGACATAAGATTCTGCCAAGCACAATTCAGAAATTATAATGAGAAGGAAGTCACCTTCCTATGATTATTGGACAAATGTTTTCAGTGTTCTAACCTCAAGTTCTACTTTGTAGTGACCAACTTCGTACAGTAGCAAAAACATGTTCCTGAAGAGTAGTATGAACTTTTCTGCTCTTCCAGACATCCCTACAATTTTTGAAGTACCTAATTTTCTGAATTAAGTTTCATTCTATTTGAAGCATCTAGAATGGCTCTTTTTTCCTGTACTGAACATTGAGTGACTCACTAATAATGAGTGATTAATAAACTCTTTGAGCTCAACTGATCATAGACAAATATTAATAGGTACTATTTCAACTGAGAAACAGTTGAGGACTATGGCCAAGTTTATAGTTTCCAAAACACTAAAAAGAAAAAAAAAAGAAAATTTATACAAAAATCAGAAAATGAAGAAAGGAAAAACTATAAAATAAAATGGCAGAATGACAAGAGTAAATAATATTAAAATAAAGTAGAATGGCCTGATTGTATTCATTTAAATAAAGGAATAAGAAAGTACATCTTTCTCTCTTTTCCTTTAGAAACCCCACTAAAACAAGAAATGTGTTCAAAGTGGAATTTTAAAAGAGTATAAACCTGGAAAAGTGAAAATAATGAGAGGGGTTTATAAATAAATCAGAGATGTCAACAAATATGTGGAAGTCATAAAGTATAAAGAAGTGAGTAAACAAATGAAGCAAGAAGAAATAATCACATCTTCAAATATCAGTGCTACAGAGCCAGTGCAAGTCTGTCTCCCTAGTGGAATGTCTGAAGCACGGGGCTCACAGCTGGCAAGAAAGGGAGAGAAAAAGACTGAGAAGTGAGGTTAAAACAGATTTTTAGCACATGTTCTGCAAATATGTTTAAGTACATTTTGCTTGTTCTCTGTATCTTCCAGAATGTTTAAAGTAGTCCAACATTTTTTAAATTTAATGCCAAACATTGGAGAAAGGAGAGAGAAAATGGTAAATATATGTGAACCACATAGTCCACATCAGGAATTAACAACTATTTTGTACTTTCCTAAAGTAAATAATCCAGAAATATAAGGGTTTACATATGAGAATGGAGGCACTGAATCTGGACTTAGAGGAAGATTCATTTTTCTGGCAGATTCTGAGTTGTTTACTACGTGTAAGTTTTATATCCTTGGGGATGGAGTTGGTGAATGCCTTCAAAGGCAACAACAAATCAAGAGTTGGAAGATACATATTTTTTAAAGAGAGAGTTCCTATAATTTATAATTTTATGAATGGCTCAATCTTCCTTCTTAGCATGTCTAGTTCTGATGGATCTATTTGTTATTCCTGTACATTCCTATCCTGTGACTCTAGGCCTTTTGGCATCAATAAGCAGGTGTAGCTCCTGCTGCAACAATCAGAGAAGAAATAAGCTTAGGACAAATTACTAACAAATTTTTACTAATACTAACTGGCAATTGTGACATAGGCCTTACCACATATTTCATTAGGGCTCTAACACTTGCAGACAAAACCCTTTTACGTAGTTAATCAATTTTCACATATACAATTCATGTCTTTTTCTGTAAACATTGGGAAACTTAGGCACTAGTTTTTAGATGCAATTGAAATGCAAAAAGCCGAAGCACTTCAGCAGTGTAAAGAACTCTGAAAATTCATTCCTCCATAAGAGCTGAGAGAACACTAGCTGAATTGTTCAAAATCAACATTTTTATAATTCTGGAAATTAACCAAAGGCTTGCAATAATTGGTAGACTGAAAAAACAAACAAACAAATGAATCTCAGTAAGAAGAGTGAGATTTGTGGTATTTCTAATTTCCCCTGTTCCCATCCCTGCTCCTCTGTACCTCAGCAACAGCCTTGAAAACCAGCAGCCTTACAACCATGGTAGCTGTAAGAACCAGCAGTCTAACAGCCACTGAAGGAAGAATGGGTTTGGAGCTCCAAAAACCAGATCTTGAGAGAATTGTTATTTTTTGAAATGTCTGGCACCATTCATAGGGGGCTCATCTTTACATGAAGTAAGTCAGAGCTTACTCACTAGTAAAATCCCTTCCCCAGGTCATTTATCAAAAATTTCACAGGGAATTACATATTATTTCAGCTGTCTGAGGTGTTAATATCATTTGGGGTAAAGAAGAGTCTGGCCAAAAAACTTAACAAGAAAACTTGGAGATGTGAAAAACTGAGCTGTGAAAAAGCTCTGTCACATTCTTGGGAATCTGAAGATCATACACATGTACAGGGCTGTACAATACTCAGAAAAGAACTGAGAAAGTTCTAACCTCTCATTTCTAGTTAATTTTGTTACTTTATCCAAGTAGGAAGTAATGGCTGAAGCACAAATGTGAACTCTCAGAGCATTAAAGACATGCCCAACACACAAACAGAGCCCCTCAGGAGAGTTTAGGGGACTAGTTGGCTCAAAAAATCTAAGGAAATGAATCATTAGCTGATCACTCAGTTAAATGAGTAGTGACTTCAGTGATTGCACATGACCAAGAATACAGACTTTAGAGAATTATTTCATGAAAAACCTGAAACGAACAAATAGCAACAGCAAAAACAAAACTAGCGGAAGAAGGAGATCTGATTACCAAAGCTAACACATGATATAATTTTAAGTATCCAGTTTTTAACAAGTAATTATAAGACATCCAAAGAAACAGGAATGTATTATCATACATGAGAAAAAAAGCAGTCAATAGAAACTGTTCCTGAGGAAGCCCAGATGTTGAATTTATTAGACACATACGGTAGCTATTCCAAATGTGCTCAAAGAACTGAAGAAAATCTTGTGGAAAGAATGAAAATAAAGTTAGAAAAATTCCTCACTCAATATCAATAAACAGAGAGAAATTATTTTTAAAAAAGAATCAATAGAAATTCTGAAGTTGACAAACAATTTTTATTTTTACTACAGGGGCTTTATAGCACATTTAAGTTATCAAAAGAAGAACCAATAACCTTGTAAACAAGTCCATTGAGATTATCCTGTCTGAGGAACAGAAAAAAAAGCAAGATCTCTGGGATTGGGGTTTCAGGAGGAAAGCATAAAGAGAAAGAGATAGAAAAAAATTTTGAAAAAATACAGGCAAAATCTTTCAAACTTTGATTTAAAAAACACTAATTTACACATCCAAGAAGATCGACAACTTCCAAGTAGGATTAACTCAAAAAGATCCAAGTGTAGACACATTATAATCAGAGTGGCAAAAGCTGAAAACAAAGAGGGTGTTGAAAGCAGCAAGAAAAAAGAGTGTTATAAGGTACAAATGAATCTCAATAAAATTAACAGGTGACTTTCAACAGAAATCATGGAGGTTATAAGGCAGTAAAACAACATATTCAAAGGGCTTAAAGTGAAAGAATGTCAACCAAGAATTGAATATCCAGCAAAACTAACCTTCAAAAATTAAGGAGAGATTAAGATATCCCCAGGCCAAAAAAAAAAAAGAAAAAAAAGGAAATTTGTCACTAACAGACCTATACTATGATAAATACTGAAGCAACTCCTTCAGAATCAAATGAAAAGAAGTTAGACAGTAATTCAAATCCACATGAACATTTTTCAGGCCTGGAAATAGGCACCTGAAAAGGCTTTACCTGGCAGGCCTCATGGGGAAATCTACTCTCCCCACACCAAACTTGACATACAGACAGTGCATTGAAGTCTCTGGCAAAAGTTGCAGCCAAGAACTCAGGCCCCTCTGGCTGGTCATGCTCTTATGTGCATTTTTATTCATAGCCAAAGGACCTCTATTAGGAAGTCTCCTTATTGGGAAGCCTCAGCTGAGACATTCCTCAAGCACCTCTATATTTTTATAATGGGATCTCAAAGATAATTTTTCCACTCTGACTCAGTACTTAGGACCCTTTGAATTTTAGCCCTTACCCTTCCACTTTCCCTATCCCCAGGTCATAAAATGATAGAAGTCCTTTGTTCAAGGCTCTCTTGGAAGTTACATATTTTCTCCATCTGTATTGCTACATTTGACCCTGCTACATTTGACACTGCCATTCCATGGGGGAAATGAGAACATTGGGGGAGGCAGCATGCCAGCACTCTTTGCTATTTAGCCTCTTATACTATCACAGTAAGTGAAAAACAGCACAATTATTATTTATAGCTTAGTTTACTGTCTTAATGAATGTGAACACCCAGCAGCTCAGCTTTCTTCAAAAGAATAAAGAGCACTAGCTGGTGCAGTGGCTCATGCCTGTAATCCCAGCACTTTGAGAGGCCGAGGTGGGTGGATCACGAGGTCAGGAGTTCAAGACCAGCCTGGCCAATATGGTGAAACCCTGTCTCTAATAAAAATACAAAAATTAGTCAGGTGTGGTGATGTGCACCTGTACTCTCAGCTGCTCGGGAGGCTGAGGCAGGAGAATCGCTTGAACCTGGGAGGTGGAGGTTGTAGTGAGCTGAGATTATGCCATTGCACTCCAGCCTGGTTGACAGAATGAGACCCTGTCTCAAAAGAAAAACAAAAAACAAAAAAACGGAGCACTAGTAAAAGTAACTACATAGGTAAATATAACAGATGTAATAAATGTATTTTTTGTTTCTAACACTTTTCTTTCCCTATCTGATTTAAAGGGCAAATACATAAAGCAATAATCATGAATATGTGTTCATTGGCCTTAATGCATAAAGGTGTAATTCATATGAAAACAATAGCAAGAAGAATTGTAAGGGAACAAAGCTATATTAGAGTAAAATTTTTGTATACCACTGAAAGTTGGTATGCATTAATTTAAAATAGATTGTCAACATTAATTTAAAATTGACAGTAATTTAAAATACATTGTCTTAGTTAAGATGTAAATTTTAAGCCCAGGGCAACCATTAAGAAAATAATGCAAAATAATATAACAAAAGTAACAAAAGGAATTAAAATAGTGCAATACAAACATATAATTAACACAAACAAGGCAGTAATTGAGTAATGGAGGAACAAAAAACATTATATATACATTATATGTTTAAATATATATTTATATACATATATATATCCCAAGACCAAAAAAAAAAATTTAAGAAGAAATACATCACTAATAGACCTATATACTACATGAAATACTGAAGCAAGTCCTTCAGAATCAAATGAAAGGAAACTAATCAACAACTCAAATCCACATGAACATAAGGAGTCCAGCTCCAGGCCAAAATCATATATATGATTTTTTAGGCCTGAAAATAGGCACCTGCATATATATATATATATATATATATATATATATATATATATATATATGCATGATATAAATCCAACTAGGTACCAAATAAATCCAGAATAGGCACCTACCTACACATATATATATATGGCAAATATAAATCCAACTTTATCTATATTGCATTAAACAAAAGTATACTAAACACTCCAAACAAGTGGCAGAGATCAGCAGAATTAATTAGAAATATGATCCAACTATACGTTGTCTGTAAGAAATACACTCAAGATTCAAAAACAGGTAGGTGGAAAGTTAAAAAGATGGAAAAATTATATCATAAAAATAGCAAACAAAAGACAACTGAAATGGTGATACTAATACCAAGCAAAATAGACTTTAAGAAAAATATTATTATTAGAAAAAAAGAGAACTATGTTTTATAATGATAAAAGGGTCAATCCTTCAGGAAAACATAACAATTATAAACATATATGCATCTAACAACAGAGTCCCAAAATACGTGGAGCCAAAATTGACAATACTACAGGGAGACATAGCCATGTCAACAAGAATAATGGGACACTTCTATAGCCTCAATTGCAATAATGAATAAAAATAAGCTAAGAAGAATTTCAACAGGGAAGTAAAGGAGAAGAGTTAACAAATCTATAAGCCAACTAGAGCTAACAGATTTTATGGAACATTCTACACAAATAGAAGAATCCATATTCTTCTAAAGTACACAGATAATATTCTCTAAGATAAACTATATATTACTTCATTAAAAACCACAAAAATCAAAAAGGTTGAAAATATACAAAGTATGTTCTTCAATATTAAAGGAATTAAATTATAGAGGGATAACAAAAGGAATTTTGGGAATTTACAAATATGTAGAAATTAAACAACATGCTCCTAGCCAATGGGTCAAAGAAGACATGATAAGGAAAATTAGAAAATACTTTGAGATAAAATATTTATAGGATTCTATTACGTTTCTGCACATCGTGAAGTACGCAGATCAAATTCCTTTTTCTCCGGATTATTTTTCTTACAATTTGTACAGAAAACATCCTTGGAAAGCAGAAAAAGTGCTATTTATTGTCATCAGTTACACACCATTATGTGACTATAAAAAGTAAGGAAAACAATTTTCTATATTATAAAAATACTAATTGTAAAATGGTTACATCTTTCTAATATATATTAGTGGTATCATAGATTTTCTGAAATAGAATTTCTGTGGAAAATATTACTGTCTAGAAGATGTAGCATTTATTGGATTCTAATCATTTTTATTCATAAATTAGACTTTTGCTACCTTAAAATTGTTCTTAATAGTCTAGGTGCTAATGTTAGTGTAAATCATTGCAGGCCTCAGCTAATCAAATGTTTTATATGAATTTTTTCACTACTTTTGGCTTCAAAGAGAAGAAAAATTTCAGTTTACAAAATTTTCCAAGGAATTAACTGGAACCAAGAACTTGATTAACTATAAAAGAAGGCAAAAATAGGAGAGAGTGATCAAAACAATAAAATAATTGCTTCTAAAAGAAAATCTCAAGTACTTTGGATTAACTGAGCAAATTTACCCAGAAATAAGCTCAAGGTAATCACAGACTTTTATACATTCAAGTGTGCATAAATATAACATTTTATATATTCAAGTGTACATAAATACAACATTCATAAATTTGTTTCAGGAAATAAATTTGTTCTCAGGAAAGAGTATGTAATGTTCACCTCCAATTTCATGTCAAATCTTTATCACATTTAATAGTACATTTTATCCCAAAAATAAATGTTGAAAAAATATCAGTCAAGCTACACATTTTTTAAATTAAGAAATAAACTTTCATTTGAATAAAAATAGTTAATGACACCATTGGATTAACTAATAAGTAATAATTAAAGCCATATTTCCGTGTCTTGACAGTCTACATTTCTGGGAACTTCTGATATTTCAAAAGTATTTAAGAGGTCTGATATGGTTTGGCTGTATGTGCCCACCCAAATCTCATCTCAAATTGTAATCCCCAGGGCTGGACCTGGTGAGAGGTGACTGGATTATGGGGGCAGTTTTCCTCATGCTGTTCTCATGATAGCGAGTGAGTTCTCGTGAGATGTGATGGTTTTATAAGGGGCTCTTCCCCTTTGCTTGTTTGCTCTCACTGTCACTTGCCGCCATGTAAGACTTGTCTTTGCTTCTTTCTTGCTTTCTGCCATGATTGTATGTTTCCTGAGGCCTCCCCAGCCATGTGGAACTGTGGGCAAATTAAACCTATTTCCTTTATTAACTACCCTGTCTCAGGTAGGTCTTTATAGCAGTGTGAGAAGAGACTAATACCATAAATTGGTACTGGTAGAGTGAGGTGCTGCTATAAAGATAACTGAAAATGTGGAAGCGACTTTGAAACTGGGTTAACAGGCAGAAGTTGGAACAGTTTGGAGGACTCAGAAGAAGACAAGAAGTTGTGGGAAAGTTTGGAACTTCCTAGATACTTGTTGAATGGTTTTGACCAAAATGCTGATAGTGATATATGGACAATGAAGTCTAGGTTGAGGTTGCCTCAGATGGAAATGAGGAACTCCTTGGAAACTGGAGCAAAGGTGACCCTTGCTATGCTTTGGCAAAGAGACTGTTAGCAGTTTGCTGCTGCCCTAGAGATCTGTGGAAATTTGAACTTGAGATAGATTATCTGAAATTGGAACTTACATTTAAAGAGAAAGTAAAGCATAAAAGTTTGGCAAATGTGCAACCTGACCATGCAATAGAAAAGCAAAACCTATTTTCTGGGTAGAAATTCAAGCTGGTTGCAAAAATTTGCATAAGTAGCCAGGAGCCAAAAGTTGATAGCCAAGACAATGAAAAATATGTCTCCAGGGCATGCCAGAGAACATCACAGCAGCCCCTCCTATCACAGGCCTGGAGGCCTAAGAGGAAAAAATTGTTTCTTGGCGGCAGGCCCAGGGCCCCACTGCCACTCTGAGCAGCCTTGGAACTTGGCTGTCTGTGTCCCAGCCATTGCCATACCAGCTCCAGCCATGACTAAATAGGGGGATCGTAGAACTCAGGCCATTGCTTCAGAGGGTGCAAGCCCCAAGCCTCAGAAGCTTCTATGTGGTGTTGGGCCTGCAGGAAGAAAAAAGACAAGAATTGAGGTTTGAGAACCTCTGCCTAAATTTAAGGATGTATGGAAACGCCTGGATGTCCAGGCAATTTTCTGCAGGAGTAAAGCCCTCATGGAGAATCTCTGCTAGGAGAGTGGATAAGGGAAATATGGGGTTGGAGACCCCACACAGAGTTCTCACTGCAGCACTGCCTAGTGGAGCTGTGAGAAGAGGGTCACCTCCCTCCTGATCCCAGAATGGTAGATCTACCGACAGCTTGCACCGTGAGCTTGGAAAAGCCACAGACACTCCATGACAGCCCATGAAAGCAGCTGGGTGGGAGGGTGACTGTGCCCTGCAAAGCCACAGGGGCAGAGCTATCTAAGACCATGGGAACCCACCTCTTGCATCAGCATGACCTGGATGTGAGACATGAAGTCAAGGCAGATCAATTTAAGCTTTAAGATTTAATTACTGCCTTGCCTGGTTTCAGACTTACTTGAGGCCTATAATCCCTTTGTTTTGGCCAATTTCTCCCATTTGGAATAGGAACATTTAGCCAATGCCTGTACCCCATTGTGTCTTGGAAGTAACTAACTTGTTTTTTATTTTACAGGCTCATAGGTGGAAAGGACTTGCCTTGACTCAGATGAGACTTTGGACTGTGGACTTTTGAGTTAATGCTGAAATGAGTTAAGACTTTGGGGGACTGCTGGATGCATGATTGGTTTTAAAATATGAGGACATGAGATTTGGGAAGGGCCAGGGTGGAATGATATGGTTTGGCTCTGTGTCCCCACCAAATTCTCGTCTCAAGTTGTAATGCCCACAATCCCCATGTGTCGAGGGCAGGACCAGGTAGGAGGTGATTGGATCAGGGGAATGGTTTCCCCCATGCTGTTCTCATGATAGTGAGTGAGTTCTCCTGAGATCCGGTGATGTTATAAAGGGCTCATCCCTCTTCTCTTGTTCACACTTTCTCTCCCCTGCCTGCATGTCACATGTGCCTTTGCTTCTGTCTTGCTTTCTGCTATGATTGTTAAGTTTCCTGAGGCCTCCCTCCCCAGCCATGCAGAACTGTGAGTAAATTAAACCTCTGTTCTTTATAAATTACCCAGTCTTGGATATGTCTTTATAGCAGCATGAGAACAGACTAATACAAGGTCTGAATATGCCTTCTAAATTTAATAGACATAATCATCATAATTACATGGTTTTAATTTAACATATGCATTTTATTGGCTAAACAGGTGCACAGTTTATGCTGGGCCCCTCCACAAAAACTATTCTTCCATTTTCTTTGGCTACAAATGTCATTTCCTTTAAATAACTCATCTGACTTCTAAATCCAAGTTACATGTCTTGTGATACAGGCATTCTGTACATCAAAGCACTTACTATGATATCTTTGGTTTTATGTTTATTCATCATTATACCCCATAAAAACTGGAAGCTTCATGAAGGTGCAACCCACATATGTCACTGATCTTGCTCTTGAACAAAGAACACAAAAGTAGAAAATGGAGGAATGAAATAAAAATCGCAGAGATGTTCAACAAGAGGAGTGTTCAATAATTAATCCACACATTGATAAATTCTTTATACTCAATAAATATGATTAATGTAATGAATGCATTATACTCCAAGAATGCACCATTTTCTAGGTACTAGATGATACAGCAGTAAATAAAACACAAAATTTCTGCCATCTAGCAGCATATATTTTAGAATCTAGATGGTTGTTACCTGAGATATATCTTAATATATTTTTACCAAAAGAAGCAATGTGAAATAATGTTATATTATTATCATCCAAAAAGTGTGAGGACAATGGGCACATATGCAATACGATGAAATAAGAGAAATGCAGGACCAAGCAAATAGACACATGAAATAGGTTATGAGTAGTTTCAGGATGTCTTGTAGATTCATTTATTTGTTCATTATACTCAAATACTAATTTGACAATTTATATAAGCATCCTCCTAAAGACTGAGTATTGAGTCCTGAACAAACAGACATGGCTCGGGCTCATAGCATTCTGATTTATTTTTAACTATTGTATTTCAACCACTGCCTTGGTCTGAATGTTTTTGATCCCTCTAAAGACATACATTGAAACTTAGCCTCCAATGCAACAAAATTGAGAGATGGAGCTTAATAGAAGGTGTTTAGGTCAGAACAGGTCTGCCCTCGTGAACTAATTAATGCTGCTATGGAAAGGTCTTGTGAAAGTCCATTCTGCCTCTTTTGCTATTTTGCCATGTGAAGAACAGCATTTGTCCCCCTTTTTTGCCTTTCTCCTTCTGCCATGAAAAGTCACAGCAAGAAGTCTCTCATCAAATGCCTGTCACTTGATCTTTGACTTTCCAGCCTCCAGAAATGTGAGAAAAAATTTTCTGGTTTTTGTAAATTATCAAGTCACAGGTATTTTGTTATAACAGTACTAAATGGACTCAGACAACCATATATTACCATAAGTTACACTGACTTTTTAAAACTAAACTTCTTATTTTAAAAAAATTATAAATTGGCATGCAGTTGAAAATAATAATAGAAATACCCCATGTACCCTTTGTCCATATTCCTGAATAACATCTTGCAAAACTGTAGTTCAATATCATAACCATAATATGACATTGACACAATTAAGATACCAAATATTTTCTTTACCACAATGACTTTTCATGGTGCCTCTTGATAACCACACCTACTTCCCTCTGCCATTTTGTAACTCATGAAAATCACTAATCCGTTCTCCGTTGTTATAAATTTTACTATTTCAAAAATATTATGTGTGTACTACACTAGTATGTAGCCATTTTGGATTGATTTTGCACATATGGAGATTCTCTTATCCATAAAAATTTCCTTTTTTCTTACTGCTTTCAAAATTCTTTGTTTTTGACTTCTTACAATCTGATTGTTATGTGTCTCTGTGGACTTTTTTGGTTCATCTATTTAGGGTCTTCTTATAGCCCTGGATATAGATTATCATTTCCTTCCTCAGATTTGAGAAGTTTTCAGCCACTATTTTGAATACGCTTTCTGATCTTTCTCCTCTCTTTTTCTGAGGACTTTCATAATGCATACATTTAGATGATGTTCTTTAAATCTTTCAAACTTGTTTCACTATATTTCATTGTTTTACTTTTGTTCCTCTCACTAAATAATATCCAATTATCTGTCTTCAGATTTGCTGAACCTTCATTCTGTTTGAAATAGTCTGTGGTTGAATTGCTCTAGTGACTTTTTCCATTCAGTTATTATATTCTTCAACTCCATGATTTCTGTTGGAACCCTTTTATATTTTATATCTCTTTATTGAAATTTTCACTTTATTAGTGCATTGTTCTCTCAATCTCAGTGGGCATCTTTATTATTGTTTTTAAATTAATTCTATGTCAGGTAAATTATATAACTACATTTTATTAGGGTTAGTTTCCCTTGTTCCTTCTTTTTTTTGTTGGTTGAGTATCATTTGACTAGTTCTTTGTTTTACTTGACTCTCTGTGTTGGTGTCTGTCCATTAGAGACAGCAGGCAACTGTTCTAGTCTTACAGGCTGACCTCATTCTGAAGAAGACCCTGATAAATGAGCCTAACCAGAGATTCTGGGAGCCTCTACCCACTCTTTCTCTCCACAGGGAGGCACAGGCAGCTGTGGTAATCGTCTGCTCACTCTGTGCTGAGCCAGGGAGAAGCTATAGCATCTATCAGCCCAAGCCACCATCCTCCATTCTTCCCAAGGCAACTTGATTGTGCTGGCCTCAGCAGAGCTTTAATACTAGCTAGGCGATGCTAGTTCTTTGGCAGTCCCTGGAGACTCCTGGGTACTGGGAACATGGATGAACTTTTCTCTCTCCATATGGAAGCTGAGAGCTGAGATTTTATTTTTGCCCTTTGCTCTATGCTGAGAAGTGGGGGTGGGATTAATGATGTCTACCATCTGAAGCCACTGCCTCCTTTCTCCCCTAGCTGGATAGACTGCATAGAACCTGTCAGAGCTCCAAGACTGGGAAGACATAAGTTGGTTCTCTGTGGAACCCACTCAAAAAAGTTGGGGTGTTAGACACTTGAACCAACACCTTCCTTCCCTAAGATCAATCTGGGAGCTAAAGTGTCTCTTCCTGATTGTGTGGTGCTACAGTGGGGTCACGGTCTCCAGTGAAAGGTTGTCCCAAATATCCCTACCAGCTTTGGTAACTCTGGTTTCACATTCCCTCAAGGTGCAGGGGCCTTTTAATTAGTTTCGGATTGCTCACAAAGGAAATTCACCTGTGAATTGCTGCGAAATCAGTGTTTGTGGAAGAAAGGAGGGTCTAGGGCTGGGATTAATATTGAGGTAGAGGAAGAAAGGAGGGTGGGGATTGAAGAACTACCTATCAGGTACTATGCTTATTACCTGGGTGATGAAATAACCTCTATGCCAAGCCTTGTGACATTCAGTTTACCTATATAACAAACCTGCACATGTTCCCCTGAACCTAAAAGAAATATTACTGGGATTTTGGTAGAAACTGTGTTTAAACTGTATATCAATATGGGGAGAACTGACATCTTCACTATGTTGAGTTTTCCAGTCCACAAACACATGAGCCTATGAATCCATTAAACAGAATATGTCTCTCCATTTATTTAGATAGTCACTGATTTCTTTCATCAGTGTTTTTTAGTTTTATCATATAAGTCCTATAGATGTTTTGTTCAATTTACACCTAAGTATTTCATTTTGTTTTTTGAGTAGTTGTAATGGCACTGTATTTTTAATCCATGTGTTTATTGCTAATATGCAGAAATATAATTGATTTCTGTCTTTTTTAATTCTATGACTTTGAACTCATGTATTAGTTCTATGAGATTTTGGTCTTTTTTATGGGGTGGGGAAGATCACTTGGGATTTTCTATATAGACCATCATGTAATTTGCAAATAAGGACCATTTTATTTATTCTTTTCCTATCTGCATGCCTATTATTTGCTTTGCTTGTTTTACTGTGTTAGCTAGATTTTCCAGCACTATGTGGAATACTGGTGGTGAAAGTGAACATCCTTGTCAGTTTCTAATCTTAGATGTAAAAAATGTAGTATTTTACCATTATGATGTTATATATAACTATTTGTAGATATCCTTTAGCAAGTGTAGTTTCCCTCTATTGCTATATTTCTGAAAGTTATTATGAGTGGATGTTGCATTTTATCAAATGCTTTTGCTGTATTAATGAATATGATCTTGTGATTTTTCTGCTTTTGAGTGTTAACACAGTCTATATTCGTGAGAGACATTGGTCTGTAATTTTCTTTTTTGTTTCTTTCTTAGTTTTTGGTATCAGGGTAGTATAAACATCATAAAAAGAATTGGGAACTGTAAACTTATTTTTTCTGGAAGAGATTACATAAAATTGGTGTTAGCTATTTAAAGATTTAGTGCAATTATACGGGTAACCATCTGTGCCTGGAGATTTCTTTTTAGTAGTTTTTCAAATTTGACTTAGTTATAATTTAATTTTATTAATAATTATAGGGCTATTCAAATTATCTACTACATACTGGGTGAGTTGTCATATTTTGTGCTTTTTGAAAAACTGGTCGATTTTTATCAAAGTTAACAAACATGTTTGGGGAGTTCTTGATAGTATTTTCTTATTATCCTTTTGAGCTCGGTAATGGCTGTAGTGGTATCACTCCCAATACTGGCAACTTGTGACCTCTTTTTTAGTCAGTTTTGATGCTTTTAAATTTTACTTATTTTTCAAGGAACTAATTCTTTGCTTATTTTGATTTTTTCATTGCTTTTCTGTTTTCAAATTCATTGATTTAAACTATTATCTTTAATATTTTCTTCCTTCTGCTTACTTTGGATTTATTTTGTTCTTAAATTCTTGAGGTCAGAGATTAGATGATTAATTTGGAACTTTCCTTATTTTCTATTGTATATATTTAGTGCTAGAAATTTCCTTTTGGGGTCGGGTGTAGTGGCTTATGCCTGTAAACCTAGCACGTTAGGAGACCAAGATGGGAGGATCACTTGAGGCCAGAAATTTGAAACCAGCCTAGGCACTATAGTGACACCTTGTCTCTACAAAATATTTTTTCATTAGCTGCACATGGTTGCATGCACTATAGTCCAAGCTTCTTGAGGGGCTGAGGCAGGAGGAGCCCTTGAGACCTGAGTGGTGAGGCTGCAGTGAGCTATGATCATGCTACTGCACTCCAGCTTGGGTGAAAGAGTGACATGGTCTAAAAAAAAGGAAAAAAAAAAAACCCTCTTGGAACTAATTTTGCTGTGTCCTGAAAAACTTTATATGTTTATATATTCATTTATAATTCATTGAATGTCTTTTTTATTTTACTTGAAACTTCATCTTTAACCCAGGGATTATTTAGAAACACATTATTTCATTTCAAAGTGTTTGGAGATCCTCCTATTAACTTTCTGATACTGGTTTCCAGTTTGATTCCATTGTGATTACAGAACACTCCTTATATGATTTCAATTTTCAAAAAGTGTGTCTAGGTCTGCTTTATAGCCCAAATATGGTCTATCTTGGTATATTTTCCATGGGTACTTAGAAGAAATGTTTATTTTGCTCTTTGGGGTGTAAAATGTTCCTTAAATGTTGATTAGATACTTACAGCTGGTGGTGTTGAGTTCTTATATATCTTTACTGATTTTCTGTCTAAATAGTCTATTGATTATTGATAGAACGGTGCTGAAATCTCCAACAAAGCTATCTATGGTCTTTGTCTTTTTCTCCTGTCTTTTTAATTAGATCAGCTTTTGTTTCACATATCTTGTAACCCTATTGTTTGACATGTACACGTTTAGGATTGGTGTCTTTTTGGTGTATAAACCTTCTATCATTATGTAATGTACTTCTGTCTCTGGTAATTTTCTTTGTTCTGAAGTCTCCTTAATTTTACAATAATCTAGCCACTCCTGCTTTTTTAAATTAATATTTGCATGGCATATCTTTTCCATCCTTTTAATTTATTTATGTTATATTCGAAGTGAGTTTTTATAGCATATAGCTCAGTCATATATTTTTAATCCACCCTATAAATCTTTGTCTTTTCATGTGTGTATTTATTTACTTTTAATGTCATTATTAACATGTTGGCATTTAAGTCTACCATGTAAGTCTTATTTTGCTCCCTCTCTTTTCTCTTTGTTGCGTTTGCTGTTTTCTTTTTTCCTGCCTTTTTATGAGCAATGTGTGTGACAATTATTTTAGAATTTCATTTTGATGCATATACTATAATTTTTATATATCTCTTGTTATAGCATTTTTAGTGGTTGCTCAAGGTATTATATTATATTTACAAAACATTATAGTCTATCGATGTTGACATTTTACCAATTAAAGTGAAGCTTTAAAGCTTTCCTCTCATCACATCTTTTTTCCTCTTTCATTTATAAAATAATTGCCTTTAATATTGTTCTAAGCAATTAGAATCACATCAGTGTAATAATTTTTGCCTCAACTGTCAATCGTGACTTAGAAAACCCAAGAAAAGAAGAAAATATGAGTGTCTTTTACTTATCCGTATTTTTGCTGTTTCTTGTTGTTTCTTTCTGATATTCCAAAATTTCTTTTTTATCATTTCGCTTCTGTTTAGTGAATGATAAATTCTGACCCAATTTTGAAGTGAATTCTCACTGAATTATGTCCCCTCAAAATTTATATATTGAGGTCCTAACCACCAATGTGACCGTATTTGAAGACAGGACCTATAAGGAGGTAATTAAGGTTAAATAAAGTTACAAAGTTAGGGCACTGATACAAGAGGATTAGTGTACTTTTAAGAAGATAGACTAGAAAGCTGTCTCTCTGTCTCTCCCGCCCTCTCTGTCTCTGTCTCTCTCTCTTTTTGCACACACACACACACACACACAAAGAGATCATGTGAGCACACAACAATATGTCAGCTGCATACAAGAAGGAAAGAGAAACCTCACCAGAAACCAACCATGCTGGTGTCTTTGTCCAAGACCTCTAGCCTCCAGAACTGTGAGAAAATATGTCTGTTGTTTAAGCCATCCAGACTATGGTATATTAATAGCCTATGCTAACTACCACAGATAATTTCCTTAGTCATTCTTTTAGAATATATCTGCCAGTGATAAATTCTCTTAGCTTTCCTTCTTCAGAGAATGTCATCATTTAGCTTTGATTCTTAATTGAAATGTAAATGGTATTTAGAATTTTGAGCTGACAATTTTCTTTTAGCACTTAAAAAATGCTGAAGCACTGATTTCTGATTGAAAATTTAATATCATTCAAATTGTTTTACTCCTATAGCCAAAATGTGATTTCTCCTTAGTTGCTTCTATCATTTGTATTTGCCTTTAGTTTTTACAAGTTTGAGTATGATATATCTTCATGCAGACTTTTCTGGGTTTATATTGTATGGATTTTTTCTCAGCTTCTTGAATCTGTAGGTTTATGTATTTTGCCAGATTTGGGAAGTTTTTGGTCTTTTTTTGTGTATTTTTTTACCCCTACCTTCTTTGTTCTTTCCTTCTGGAACTCTAATCCTATTTACTTATCCATCCTTCTATCCTCATTATTCTGCTGTTGAACTAATCCACTGAGTTTTCTATTTTGGTTAGTGTATTTTTAAGCTTTAAAATTTTCATTTCACTCTTATTTTATCTTCTATTTCTTTACTAAGACTTTTCTCTTTTAATTTATTTCCAGTTTATTTGTAATTACTTTCAGAAGCATTTTTATAATGATTTGTCACATAATTCTAGTATCTACATTGTATTGGTGTTGACATCTCTTGTCTTTCTTCATTCAGTTAGAAGTATTCCTGGCCATTTTGTGACATGTGATTTTCTATTAAAACCTGAACCCTTTGGAACTATGAGACTGGATCCTATGTAAACCTACTCAGTTGGTTTTCTCTACAGGGGCAGAAGGCAAGTGAGGATAGAATTTCAAGTTCCATACTTATCCTCTATTAATAGTCAAAGAGGAGAAAAGCTCCTTGTTACTGTTGGGCAAGTGAGGGATTTTCATGCCCCCACTAGACATTTGCTGATATCATACGGGCGTGCTTTTGTTATTGCTCCCCATGTGGCCTCCACTGACACCAAAGGGAGGGGAAAGTGGGCAATGGTGAAAGTCCAGACTCTCCTCTAGGCCTTTTCTACCATCACCAGAAACAGCATTCTTTATTACCAGGTGGGAGTGAAAAGCAAAGCTTCTCAGGTGGTATTCACTGACACAATAGGAGCCACAAGCGTGACTCATTATCCTTAGCAGAGAACAAAGTCACAACTCCCTACTCAGTCTTCTCTGACATCACCCTAGAGAGAGTTTGGGACACCTCTTTATAGCTTAAAAAGAATGAAAATCTATGCTCCTCATTTAGCTTTTGCTAGCTAAGGTGGTAGTGGGCTACAGATTTTTTTCTGTGATATTTGGTCAGGGTGGAAGAGTTATTATATAGAAGTTTTCTTTCTTGCTAGTATGTGCCTTTCCTGAAACTTTGGCTAGAGCCAGTAGGCTTTTGTTAAGGATTTTTGTTTTTGCATCCTTTGGCATTTTTGGGATTTTCCAGCTTCTGTAGCTCCACGTCTGAAATACATAAGGCAAAAAGAAAACATAGAAAACCTACCACCATGTCATTCTTTGGTCCTCAAGTTCCTTAGCTAGTTTTCCTACTTCTTTACACTTTTCAGGTCTTCCTAGGTTTGTTTTACATGTAATTTTCAAGGTTTTCAGTTGGAGTTAGCAGGAATATATCTACTCCATCTTTCTGGAAGCAAAATACCATTGAGAGATATTGATTTTAGAAATGGAAATGACTCATGTGAGAGAACACAAAATGGAATAATTTTACTGAGACAAGAAGGATCAAACCACGGAGAAGATGAAGACTAAATCAGCATGAGCTATGGTGGTTACAGAGGATAAAGTTACCTAACTGTTACAATCAAGATTCTGGAGCCCAGGGAGGGCAAAACCACGTGATTAGTAGCTCTTCCCAAATTCCATTATGAGTGGGAACAGTCAAATTCCTGGTGGCCACTTGCTTAGTACTGGCTTTTTACCCACAAGATTTAATACTAAGTTGATTGATTCAACTGTGTTTTCTTTGCCTGTTTCATGAGGTGCTCACTTTAATTGTGGATGTTCGACTAGTAAAAAAAAGATCCATTTCTGTTATTTTGAAAATATGGAAATATATGAAGTCAAAGTCAACCTCAAACCTTCTTTGTAGAGATGGTAAGTAAAATTAAAGGATTGAAAACCCATTACTGTGCTACAAATCTACTTAAAATTTCTTAATCATCGCTGTTTCTGAGCGCTTCTGAATAATCTGTTAATGTGTGGTACCCTGGCTCATGGCAAGGGCATGACTTAAATTATATGCAAAAATATCTTAAAAGTATTTATTCAGGTAATAGATACTCCCTTTGTGATAAGAAACAGATTTAATACAATGATGACTTGTTCCCAAACAATAATCTGAGTATCAGAAATTGAAGCTTAAGTTATTTCTAAGTTTTATTCCTAAAATGGATTTTTTTTGTTTTTTAGAAGAAACTAGAACGTATTCATATGCAATTTCACACCCAAAGGAATGTGAAACTTTACTTTCCTGACAAAGAATGTCCACTAATTAAAAATGACTGTGTTGGCAATTTAAAAGTATCTCTTTTTATACTGAACACTTGCTTTGGGTAAGAGCTTGGCAAACTAAAAGCATATGGCCATTCTCTTTTTCATGGCTGTACCCAATAAATGTCATCAGAATTTCAAAATGATGAAGAAGGTCTTTAAGTAGAGAAAATGAAATGCCACTTTTGGTTTTCTAAATCACAGAGATTTGAGGGAGGGGCCCTGAGGCACATACACAGAGACCATTAAGTGATATAGGGGCCAGAAATACAGAGCCAAATTCTATACAATAAAGACCAAATATCAAAAATAGTTTACAATACTAAAACAGGTTATGTCTAATGTCAAGAAATGCTTTCAGTAACACTGGTAATTTTTTATGCCTCTAATCATAATTTGTAAGACTGAACTAAAGTAGAAAACCCTACATTTAATTTGTCCCTTGAGCAATATTATATGGTTTCAAAACCATAGCTATAAGAAGAAGAGATTCATTTGATGTTTCCATTAGTGTATTATTAAAGTTTGGTCCATTACTAACCATTTTAAATTTTTAAATACCAGCATGTCTTAATAGTAGGAGTACTGTACTAAGAGTAACAAGCTGCAAATTTGAGTTCTTAACTACCACTGACATCACAATGCATTACATTTTTTCTGAATCTCACTTTCCTTATTTGTAAATTAAAATAGTAATAATAGCTGCTCTGAGTGCCTCACAGGGTAGCTCTAAGGAACAAAAGAAAGAAAATCTTTATAAAGTAGAATTCATACCAAAGTGGTAATGAAGCCCTTAAACAGCGAAACTCCAAGTGGATGTAGCTGGAGACTGAACTAGCACAAAAGAGCAAGAGGAGACATTTGTTAGTGCAAATGAAGGGGAATAATATGTGAAATGATATCTGTATTACAGGTAAATTTCCTCAGGAAGCATTCAACTTAGAAGATGTTCTTATTAAAACACCCAGGGTCATCTTGGAATGTGCATGTGCATGCATGCACATGTACATACACACTCATGCAAACACAGATACACAGATACTGGTCTGCATTTATTGAATGCTAATTAAATACTAACTAAATGTCTGCTCTGTGTTTGTCACTGTGCTCAGAATTAGTGATAGAGGAGTAAGTAATTGAGAAACAGTCCCTCCTTTCACAGAGCATATGTTCTGGTAAGGAAGATTACAATATCGTTTCCAAGTGTGCAATGACAACATGATATGTTGTAGAAATGAGAACTATGGTGGTATGAATATTTATTATTGAGACATGAACATATTTGTGTCTATATTAACTGATATTTTAAATTTCCATCCCCCATTTCCACACTACTATAAAATGTTTAATAGTAATTAACTTGATATTTCAGTATTTAAGCTCCAGGATATATCAGGGGAAATTCAGACAGATATCGGGCAAAATTCACCCCCGATATTTCACATAGGTTGTTTTCTATTTTCCCTAAGCGTCAGCTGGTTTGAGAAATAAAGGGACAGAGTTCAAAAGAGAGAAATTTTAAAGATGGGCGTCCGGGGGAGACATCACATGTCGGTAAGTTCCGTGATGCCCCACAAGCCTCAAAACCAGCAAGTTTTTATTAGGGACTTTCAAAAGGGGAGGGAGTGTATGAATAGGGTGTGGGTCACAAAGATCACGTGCTTCACAAGGTCATAGAATATCACAAGGCAAATGGAGGCAGGGCGAGATCACAGGACCACAGGACAGGGGCGAAATTAAAATTGCTAATGAAGTTTCGAGCACCATTGTCATTGATAACATCTTATCAGGAGACAGGGTTTGAGAGCAACTGGTCTGACCAAAATTTATTAGGCAGGAATTTCCTCTTCCTAATAAGCCTGGGAGTGCTATGGGAGACTGGGGTTTATTTCATCCCTACAGTTTCAACCATAGAAGACAGCCACACCCAAGGGGGCCATTTCAGAGACCTACCCTCAAGGGCGAATTCTCTTTCTCAGGGATGTTCCTTGCTGAGAAAAAGAATTCAGCGATATTTCTCCCATCTGCTTTTGAAAGAAGAGAAATATGGCTCTGTTCTGCCCGGCTCACCAGCGGTCAGAGTTTAAGGTTATCTCTCTTATTCCTTGAACACTGCTGTCATGCTGTTCTTTTTTCAAGGTGCCCAGATTTCATATTGTTCAAACACACATGCTCTACAATTTGTGCAGTTAACGCAATTATCACAGGGTCCTGAGGTTACATACATCCTCCTCAGCTGACAGGATTAAGAGATTAAAGTAAAGACAGGCATAGGAAATCACAAGGGTATTGACTGGGGAAGTGGTAAGTGTCCATGAAATCTTCACAATTTGTGTTTAGAGATTGCAGTAAAGACAGGCATAAGAAATTACAAAAGTATTAATTTGGGGACCTAATAAATGTCCACGAAATTTTCACAATCTATATTCTTCTGCCATGGCTTCAGCTGGTCCCTCCGTTTGGGGTCCCTGACTTTCCACAACAAGGATATCCAGGAGGAAATGTGTCTCAGCTAGAAAAGGAAACAGCATTACCCAAAGATGGCCAAAAGGACTTGCTGTTCTCTTGTGGTGAGATGGTTAGTTAGTATCTGTTCAGTTATTAGGCAGAAACATGATTTTGCTAAGTTGAAAGGCTTGTATATGAATATCAGGTTGACAAGTGGCAGACTGTGACAGCTTCATACAATGTCAATTTAGTTAAGCTAAAACTAGGTCTTCTGTAATTCTATTTTCTATGTTTTTCTGTGTTAGGGTGAGCCAAAAGAGAAACTGCACAAGATTGGAATGGTAGATGTGAAACAATGGCTATAATCTCTGAAGGTCATTGTAGGGTACCAGGTTCCCCTGTAGCTCACATACATTGTTACTGACCTGCTAGGCATGTGGAAGCAGCCAGATCTACAGCTTTTTCAGATCCTGCCAGAGCTTCAGGTTTAATTGTTGCTCCCAGGTACAGGGTAGCTAGCTCTTCCTAACACAGAACACTCATATCATCAAGATTGGAGGAGGTAAGTTTCAGACAGTGTTTCCAATTTTTCCTTATGGATTCCAGTTTGTCCCTGCTGTGTCTCCTATTCCATGTCTAACTTTTTTTCTGAACTACCAGCCTTGACTATCTATAGCAACTTCAGACCCACTGCCAGATACAGTGACAACAGCCTTCCATAGACTTCTTTGCCAGCTCCCACAATTATATATGTTCTGATTCCAATAATGTTCTTTCTTCTATGGTGATTATGCTTTCTGACTGAACTCTAACTGATACAATATGCTGCAGCAAAATTAGGGGGAAATATCAAAAAGAATGGCAGCATCATGCAGTGAGCCGAGATCGCGCCACTGCACTCGAGCCTGGTGACACAGCGAGACTCCATCTCAAAAAAAAAGGCAACATCAGAGCACGAAAACAATGAATTAAATAACATAAGAAAATTTGGAATTATTGACCTAGGATGATTGCTTCTGAAATCAGAAAGTCACCAATTCAGCTAAATTAGAAGGACGTGGACTTTAGAATGAAGGTCTCCAGGCAAAAGGACTGGAGATTTGAGATTAAGTCCACTTAAAGAATAGGTTACATGACAGAAAGAAGAGATAAAATCAAGGATATTAACAAAACCTGAAAGAAAATAAATCAATCATGAACTTCAGGTAAAACAAACATCTGCATAAGCAATTATGGTCCGCATATCAAGTTACTCCTTCAAATTAGAATAGGAAGCCAGTAAACTTCTAGAGGAAAAATGGACTGGATTTTAGGCAATAGAATGAGTAAAAAGATAGATGATATTGGATACATAACAAAGAAAACATATGTTTCCTTTTCTAACAAGAAAAACAAATCAAAATAAAAACACGTAGAAACTCCAGAAAGAACCAAGAAAAGCAAAATGGTAAAAACATGAAGGAAGTTAAAATGGGTCATGATTTTGAGAACTTGGAGGAGAGTAATAAAGGAGAATGGATTTGATCTTCGTCCAATGAATGTCAATGGGGTTGTCTCAGTGGTGCTATAGAACAGGAGACATAATTCCATCATCCACTGGGCATTGTTGTCAAGGATATTTACATGGACATACCAACTTAATTGTAATTTATTGTTTTCAACTTTCAGACTCAGACTGCATAATGCCTAGAAGACCAAATAATTAACACAAAACAGAATATTAGTGGAATCAACACCGAGAAAATTAACTGAGTAGAGTTGTAGAAAAAAGAACAAGGACATCATTTGATGTGCTTCACTTGTTACAAACTTGAGAAAAAAAGCATCTCAATAAAATACAGTATGATGCTTTGCTGAGTTAAGTGTGAGCTAGAGTTAGGAAAATCATCCTGTTTAATTATACTGTACACTATAAAAACAATTTAGCATAGAACATAAAACATTGCTTTTCTATGTTTCTTGAAAACCTGTATTTCTCTGAACTTGAGTCAGAGAATCTTATGAAGTGAATGACTGTGTGCCCCCCAAATTCGTGTGTTGAAGCTCTAATCCCTAGTATGGCTGTGTTTAGAGAAGGAGTCTCTAAAGAAATAATCAGGGTCAAATGTGGTCATAAGGATGGGTCCCTAATCCAATATGGCTGACTTCCTTATGAGAAGATATGCTAGGGAGCTCTCCATGTACCAAGGAAAGCCATGTGAGGACACAGCAAGAAGGGGCCCTCTACAAACCAGAAAGAGAGCCTCACCAGAAACTAAATCAGCCAGAACCTTGATGTGGGACTTCTAGCCTCCAGAACAATGAAAAAATACGTTTTTGTTGTTTAAGCCATCTAGTCTACAGTATTTTGTTATGCCAGCCAAGCTGACTAAGGCAGAGACCAATGGCGGGGTTAAAGAAGAGGTGAAGAGAAGCTGAATGTCTCATGTTTCTAGTTCAATCATATTAGCTTCATGTTTATTTGTTTTATAATTGTTGTTTATTGTATTTGATATCAGATTTTCCCTGATAAAAGAAAAAAGAGTTCTAAACCATCAACTAGCACCCCTGAAGAAATAGAATGTCAAAAGCATCTAAATACTAAATAATTTATGTTTCCTACTCAAATATTACTGATTTTCCTTCATGTCACCATTTTTATGCATTGTTTGATATTTTATTTTAAAATAAATTTTAACTTACAGGAAGGTTTTTAAATAGTTACATAAAACTCACACTCATAGCTATATTCAACAACTATCAACATTTTGCCAACATTTCTCACACATACTCTATTTCTATTCCTCCTCTCCCTTCCCTCTCTCTTTACACATATAAATAATATAGACATAGACATCTAAATCTTTGAGATTAAATGCACATATCGTACTTCCATATCTCCTAAATACTTAAACATGTATGATAGCAAAACAAAGGCATTCTCTCTTTAATCACCTTCACAGCATTTTTTGAACTTTCTTTTTTCTTTCTGTACTTCTTGCCCATAACTTATCTTGATTGCATTTGGTTACTTTTTTCATATTCATCAATACATACTAGTATTCTGAATGAGATAAGCTAGGTAGAATGGGGAAAGACTGTTGTTTCTAGAAGAAACTGTTGAATTCAGCTGCCATGGTGGGATTATGAAAACGGTTTTGATAAAAATTCACGCAGAAATAAACATGCATGATCTTCTCCATTTAGAATTGTACAAAAAGCTGTGTATATTGTCTGCTTTGAGATGAAACAACAGTCTTGTGCATTGTCATGTCAAACACAAATAACTCTTTATTCTATTTTGTTTGTTTTGCCTTCTAGCCCTGAATGAAAGATATCCAAAAACTGATCTTCACTGAAAAACAACACTAAAATCAAGCAGAAGATTGTTTTTCGCAAAACATATTGAGCTGATAAAACACTAATTAGTATATTTGAGACTAGGCTTCAGGACATTTTCTTCAAATGTTTTCATTTTTATTCATAATTTATAATGTAGTTATCTTTTATTTTGAAATACACACTTGTTTTGGAGGAAAACTCTGGCAATATACCAAGGAAGAAGTTATATCTAAATGATTTAAATAGTGTTTGCTAAGCATCTTTGGTGACTGTTTTTCTCCCTTAGAACTATAAAATCTAACAAACAATTTATGGAGATGTTTAGTCTCGAACAGAGATGTTATAGTTTTGAACTGGATTAAATTTCAAAAGTACCTTTCTATATCTTGAGACTTTTGGGTAATATAAATCAAAATAAAACATCCATAAAACATAAAATTCTGCTTCTTTCATCTCTTAAGTTTCTGTGCTCTAATAAACTGTTAGGGGTGTTTGTACACCAACTGTACACACATTTACTCATGGATACAATGGGAAGCTGAGAATTTTTGAGTTGTACAATTAGGATGTAAGAAGATTCTTCAAATACTTCATCATAGTCCAGAGACTGAGGAATGCATACTATCTCAAAGATAAGGCTCATTTATCTTTAAAATTAAATTGACAGGCTATTAGCATAAGTAAAATTGTGTCATATTAATTATTGATCTGTAGGATGTTAGAGATTGTGCTAGAAAACTTAATGTGAGGAGATGATACTCTTACTCATGCCTGGAGAGTTAGCAGTAACGTTAGTGTTATCCTGGCCAACTCTGTCTTTTTTCATCCTAAATCATTTTCCCATCAGCCACTGATGAGAAATTCTGCTAATGAAGACATACTCCTTTATGTAAAACCCACACATGAACGAGATCATGATTTTTATGCAATCAGTATTAGTCACCATGGAATAGGCTTGCAATAAATGTTGTTTAAACGTTTCTGAATATGGAAAAAAGAGACAAAGTCAGTAAGCAGATGATGAAGTCCTACTTATAGAGACTATACCTTTTGGGCTTCATGATGGCATTTCTGCCTTATAGAGTTATTATGTGAAGCTAATACAACATAAAGGGAATACAAAAATTAACACATCGCATAGAACATGGTATATCCTCAATAAATTGAACTGCCTTTCCCCTCACACATGTCCTTTATATCTCCCACACCAAAGTAGCCAAATGGGACATTGTTCTATATAAATACATATATATATATACATATATATACACATTTTTATATATATATATACATATATATAAAAGAGCCTGGTATGGTGGCTCACACCTGTAATCCCAGAACTTTGGGAGGCCAAGACTGGAGGGTCCCTTGAGCCCAGGAGTTTGAGACTAGACTGGGCAACATAAGGAGTCCCCATCTTCTCTCTTAAAAAATTTAAAAATTATTCAGGCATGGTGCCATGCACCCGTGGTTCCAGTGACTCAGAAGGCTGAGGTGGGAGGATCGCTTATGCCCACGTTGAGGCTCCAGTGAGCTCTCATAGCACCACTGCACTCCAGCCTGAGCGACAGAGCAAGACCTTGTCTCAAAAGAGAGAAAAAAAATCATCTGTCACTTTTCTATATATGACAGCCCATATACAGTTGTCATATATTGACTGCTCTAAATCCAGCCTTCAGATAATCTGACTTTGTTTTTGAATATAAATTGTGCATTGGCAAATCTAAATCTACCTTTCAAAGTACATATAGTTTTTTTTTAAGACACTATCTGATTATTAACAAATTTGAACAAATTTGTCATGTGGCTGAGGATGAGGGGCTGGGAGAGGGGAGTGGAATTGCCCCTACACCAGATCATTTGATAGTATTTGTGAACAAAGATCAATGTCAAGTGAAAGGACCTTTTTCTCCACCTGGTCTATAAAGGACCCACCAAGGCACCTGAAATTCCCTTGCTCCTGTTGGACACTAGGAGCTGCTGTCCTCTTTCCTACTTCAAAGCCCCCTCCACCTGTTTCCTCTGGGATAGAGGTAGAATTGCCATAACGTTAAGAAGCAAAAGAATTGTCCAAAATAATCCCCTCTTCATGTAAGGTGGCCAAAACAGGCCCAAAACTCACTGACCAGGCTGCAAGGGGGAGGTAGAAACACATGCTCTGTTATCCCTTCTCTGTGTAAAGTAGGTAACCTGATGATGAAGTTAAGAGATTGGAAGCTGCCTGCATCACTACCTCTGCCCATTGGAGAGGTTGGAGCTCAAGGGAGCAACTGCTGACTGAGAAAGAACAAATGCCCCACTGGATTCCCCAGTAATCAGTAATTGGTATGTGGGTGTTGATCCCCTCCACTGAAGCTGATTCCTGGTACATCCAGGGGCTCTCATTCACCCAGTGGATGGTCCAGTCCTGAAGGACACTACCTCCTTTCACTCCCAAATTAAGGAAGGATTAGCATTTTTCAGATCTCAGAAATTTAACTCTCCTGATAGTCTCTAAGTCTATTGTTCTACTTCCAGACATTATACCTCTAATTGTCTTTTTATAAACACCCACTATTAATTAAAATGGGGGCTGTCTATAGTTGTTCAATCATTGGCCAATTTTTTGGAGTTCTGTTAACCCTAAAGCTTCCAACAATCTCTGCTACAATATAAAAATGTTTAAATATTTTGCAGGTGGCAGTGTCTAATAAATATCTAATAATTGATTTAGTACTTTCAGATAAATTCAATAAAATAATTCTTGCATTATGTCTACTAGAATAATTTTATTATAGTTATAATAATTCTTAAATACTAGCCTTTCGAAGGCATGTGATCTTCACATCATATTTTGTTGCTGTCTCTTCCATAATGGTATGAGGTTTTAACATATTTGTGTGATAAATAAAATTTAATTTTTTAGATGAGAAAATCTGGTGTCAACATACATTCTAGCCTTTGGCTGAAATTTCACCTGAAACAATATATTAAAATGATATCTGTTGAGTGTATCCTTTCTAAATTCAAATACTAAAACCACTATTGCAACTTGTTAAAATGTAAAAGTAACTCAAATTATAGAAAGAATTCACTAAATGATGCTCTAGTAACTTACTAAAGACATTTTTAATGAAGTCAGTCAATATTTTCACTCATCTTTATGAGAGTTCCAAAAAGCTAGCATAATGAGCTTTTCACAATATATATTTTGTTTCATTATGCATAATATCACCTTCATGTTTGTGGGAATTTAGTGTTTCAACAATTCCTCTTAGTATGTGTTGCTCTTTAGAAATTTTTCTAAATTTTAAGGTATTTAAAGATCAGTGATTTAAAAAGAGCAATTCTGCCACCTTGTGTTCTGTAAAACCAGGATAGCTGCTTGCTTCCGGAAAATCACCAGTACTTTCTTATCAAACTTGGAAGTTGTAACTCTGAATCAGAATTCTAGAATGGTAATCAGCTCTGCCCCTCCCCCTGCTTATTTTCTTCCAAGTTTGCATGTACTGATCATGGAAGCTGGTTACTTAAGCTGTACCTGTGCCAGAGTTAGGACTCATTCCTCAGGATTTCTACTAAGGTTTGTAAAGCCAAACAACAAAACTTTAATTGCAACCATATGTCACTCTGTTTAAATTTTATTTTATTTATATATATATATGTGTATATATATATATATTTCAAATTTAGGATATATGTGTACATCAGAATTACTGAAATGCTAGTTGATACTCAGCTATACAGGTTATATTATACTCTGTTTTAAAACAATAAGAACAACACAAAATAAGCTTACAATTTTAAAAAAAATACAACTTTTAAGAGGTAAGAGAAGTTGCTTGTGGTTTTTTGAAGTCAGATAATTAATAGAAGAAAACTTTCAAACTTTTGGTAAAATATGACTTTTAATCAGAAGATTAGAAATTAAACAGAAAAGGACCTACTGCTAATAAAGAAATAATCATTAACCTATTGATGTGTCTCTTTCTTATAGCGGAAAGTACTAGGAATACACAATACATTGTTTAAAGTTTTGCAATTTATCATTCTTCCCTAGAAAGGCAGAAGATGAAATGCCATCAAAAGCCTCAACTTCTGAGTCTGTCCTTCTCTTGTAACTTGGATTACTGAACTCTTTGTATCATCTGTTCCCTTTGTGGATTTATTTTCAAGAGAAAAATATAAGTTAGTCTTCACAGGACTAAACTTTGTAAGTCTATGAAAAGGCTTCATCAGAAATTTATATACTTAGTGGCTGGAGTGAAGAGAGACCATCATTTTAATCAGATTCTCAAAGGCGTCTATGTCCCCACCTTCCCAAAAGGATAAAAATTACCATAAAAAGTCTCTGATTTGAATTACACAACTCTATTCCCTATGAGTAAATCATAAAATTTAGGTGGTATGTTACTGCCATCTTGTGTCTAGTGAGTATCTCTTTCAGTTTCCATTAAGTGTGCTAGTTGGAGTGATCAATAAAGAAATATTCTAAATTCAACCTGTAGGATTCTGCAGGGACTTACATGAACAAAACATGGAAAAACAATGAACTTCAAGCTATAGGTCCCTTAAAGCATTATTAGAATTGTTGTCTAAAAGAGTTTTAATAAATTATAGGGCTGCTCATGATTAAAGATTTCTCCTTAATAGTTTTAGTCTTAACTCATACTTACAGCAGGAATTAGAATTGGCAGGAATCTCATAAGAAAGGACACCTAGATAATTTTTCTGCAACCGAAGGCAAGGAAATATCACTAATTCATTGAGATGTTGCAATTAGTTTTTAAATCTTGGATTCTTAAGGTGAATTTATCCAAGTTTCTGAGTATTCATCCAACATGTGCCAAACTTCAAAACTTTCTAAAGTTTAGGCATTTCAACTTGAAAAAAAAATTTAAAAGCACAAACATAAAACGAAAACACTGTGATGTATTACAAAAAATCAGAATAATTTTTCAGCATTGTGATTTTTAGTTATCTGGCCAAACTGTCTGTGTTGATTTCACATACAATTTAAGAACTAAAATCGCTTTTTGAACACTTATGTATAAAAAGTGATTATAATTCTAAAATAATCCTGAAATTTAAGAAATGGAAGATTAGTTACAGACATCAGAAAGAAAACACAAAAGTTTCAATGCTAACCAGCCAATCCAGCATGAACTTTTGAATATTATTAACTTTCCAACTGCATGGGAAGATGATTGGAGAGAGCTGGCAACTGCTTTTGAGTAATAAGTATATTTTGGAGCTCAATGGAAGGAAGAACTATTAATTTTCTTTCTCACTAGTGTGACTACAAAATTCTTAGTTGTAGAGGCATTCGCAGTATTATGAGGGTATTTCTAGCTAACAAAAAATTTCTAGTTTAGAGGGAATTCAAAGTAACCCTTTGGTTAAAAGAGGATTTGGAAGCTGGTCTTGAAGCTGATTTTCAATAGCAGGGACACTGATGTGGTGACTTTGTGGGGAGAGCATCACTTAATACTGCTTTTGATAGATTGAAAACTGCTCTTTGAGAGAAGAAGAATTTGGTCTCATGATATAGCACTTCAGTTAAAAAAAAAAAAAAGCAGAAATAAATAGTATAAAAATAAGCACCAATAAAGTTACCTTTTCAGGAGAAATTTTGTTCATATTATATTTTTATCTGGTTGGGGTGTTGGGGGTTGGAGACAGATGAGTTTAATTCAAATTCTCCAACTGACAAGCATTACTCATATTATCTGCATCAACTCACGTGGTTTGAGTCTTTGATCATACAGCTGGCTTCCTAAACATGATAGGATTTCCTAAGGCACCTAAGATATACTTCTAACAGGACGCTCAGTTAAAATAAATTATGCACGTTTCCAGGATCTGTTTCTGAGCCACTCAGATTCTTCTATTAACAAGCATATCTGAAGTCAGTGCCCTATACCCATTTTTAGACTCTCTTACCCAAGGGCAACCTAGCTCTCTGAACTGGCAGAACTATTGTTAGCATACTGCATTGTTCTGGGTTTGCCCATCTGATATGCCTATCCCAGAGGAAGAGCTGCAGGAACTGATAGAAGTTTGGAGAGCCATGTTTCCTTCCACTCCATGCTTCTTGACCAATTAAAACAAAGCATAGAAGCGGAAAAATCAGTAATCACATTACAAAAGAACACAGGCATAAAAATCTTTCATTTTGGACAGTGGAAACTCAATTTTGCTATATCTTCCTCAAAATTTGCTTAGAAATGACCACAGGAAAAAAAAAAAAAAAAAAAACACAGAACCGGAAAAGACCTCAGAAGGACATGTGAGGGGCTTCCGGCCAGTTTTATGTGCCCCTTGTGTCTCTGGCCACACCTGACTGAGAGCATAGATGTTCTCTTTCGCAATCTTTCCCGCTCTTTCACTCCAGTGGCAGCTGGTCTCCCCACTTCTCTTTGTGTTTACCCGATTCTATAGCTGCAGCATTCCCCCTTCTCTCACTGACATTGGCTGGACTTTGACTTGAAACTTGTTTTGTGCTTATAGTGACCTCTGATGTTGACCTGTTACATTCTTCCACTAAAATGCTTCCCAATGAGCTTCCAGTCCCTGCTGGCACTTCTTTAGCCCTAAGGGGCGAGGATCCCTTCTCAATACCAGTAACTCCCTTGTATCAGCACCCTGAACATCAACCCATTACAAAAAATGATGAACTTCTCAACGACATTTCTAGCTTCCTCTCTTGAAAACTTTTGGAATGTTTTCCCAAGGGCTTGACTGGGGTACATTGACCAACATCACAAAGTGTTACAACGAGAGTACCCATTCCTCCACTCCCAGTGTTATCCTGTGGCCAGGATCAAGTCTAGGCAGTTCAGTTACTTTCCCACTCAAGATAAGCTCCCTTCTCATCCAAAGCACCTTGGAGAAATTGAAATAACCTTTGACCCCACCCTGGGTGGAGGTGTCTTAAGCCTGCCTTCTAGATAAAAATGCCAGTTCCAGTGTTGTCTGCAACATTTCTCCTAGGAGAGTCATTAATTTTTCATGAAGATCGTAGTGGCTTTTATTCCTAAGCTGAAATCAATAAAGTTAATATGTAAAACAAGCCTGTCCCGTGGGATATTTGCGTCCCTTAAAATGCAGAACTACAAGCATGAATGGTAAAATTGGAATTTTTCCTAAATTTTTTAAGTTGAAATAAGGAGTAGTTTCTGTTTAACTATGTCTCATGCTCATTCCAAATTAGTTAAATGCACATAAATATTTTCTAAGCACTCTGTATTTTTTTAAAAATTTTCTTTTGTTGTTACTTATTTACCCCAAAACCACATTTTATGACTTCAAATCATCTTCATCCTTTAAAGCTGTCATGGATTTGGCTCTTTCAGATTGATCTCAATATATTTCTGACTGTGGTAACATCAAAAGCCAGTATCGATTTCTTTCAAAAAATACTGAAGAAAACATTCTCTATTCCAATAAAATAATTTTTAAAAATCATTTCTCTCTTAAACTAGTGTATTTTTAAAGAAGAATTTAAATAAAAAGCAAGGCAAGTATTTCTACCCTTATATATGAAGACAATTCAAAAGCTTCGACAAAGTTGAAATTTTCTTATTGTCATTTGTCAGAATATATCTTGCAAAACAGATTTATTAGTATTTACCATCCATATGTTTAATTCTGTGTGAGAGTATGTATGTACTTTGGCAGTGCAGTGGAGTATCTGCATGATTTAGGAATTTTTGAAAGGAAGCCCCGGGAAGCAGGATAGTTGATTTCCTTAACATAATTAGCTAAATGCCCATCATCATCCACTTGTCTATAGATAAAGTAAGGAACCTAAGTATGTTTTGAAGAGCATTAGAAGGGGGAAGATACCTATCTATATTTCAATCCATATTTCACTGTCTTATAATCCAACCCCACAAATATATTCAATTGGTTTAATATCTGTGGAGATATTTTCATAGTTCTACAACCATCCTTTGTCTTGTTTACATTTGAGTTACGCGTTTTCCTAAGTAAATTTCAAGGATAGAGTTTGAGAAATTTCAGGAACTCCTTTAGAACTGCCAAACAGAAAGTTTCTCATGTAGACAAATCATTTTTTACAATAGTATAATACTGTAAGAACAAAGAAAAATCACATAAGTTACTAAAATCTATAACAGTAAAAAACTTGATGATTACGAAGCAACTTTTTTTTTTTTTTTTTTTTGAGACGGAGTCTCACTCTATCGCCCAGGCTGGAGTGTAGTGGCATGATCTCAACTCACTGCAAACTCCGCCTCCTGGGTTCACGCCATTCTCCTGCTTCAGCCTCCCGAGTAGCTGGGACTACAGGAGCCTGCCACCACTCTCAGCTAATTTTTTGTATTTTTTTGTAGAGACGGGGTTTCACCATGTTAGCCAGGATGGTCTCGATCTCCTGACCTCGTGATCCACCCGCCTCGGCCTCCCAAAGTACTGGGATTACAGGCATGAGTCACCGCACGGCCAGCATTTTTGAAATTAATTCAAATTTCTGAAAATCTGACCAAATGAATATTTTTCTTTCTTATATATTATATGTGTTATACACTATATATATTTAAAATGCCAGTTTGAATAATTGGCTTCTTTGCATTAGATAGACATTTAAAATAAAAAAAAGAAATTGATTAAGATAAGTAAATAAACCAGTCTTTCCGATAATCCTACAAATTTATTCTAAGTTTTACTCAGAATCACAAATACTATTTTAAATTTGCCATACCCTTAAGCATATATAATCAATAAGTTTCTTTAAATGATTGTTATTTGTAAGAATATATCTTGCAAAACAGATTTTCAAAGTTGAAATTTCTAAGGCATGCAACTAGAAAATGTTTGAGGAAAACATAAGAAAATTATGCCCTGTTCCTCAAACATTTTCTAGTTGTTGGTTTTAGTGGGAAGTTTCATATCACATATAAAGAATTTCCTTAAAAAATAAAAAATATGCCATAACTTTGGAATCATATAATATACTCCACTTACTAACTTGAGACACGTTTTAAAATTATATTTAGATAAAAGAGACTTTCAATGACAATTTGATTGTGAACACAGAATTATAATCGAACCTTAGTAGCACTATGTTGCTTTTTTTCCAGACACAATAGGTAGGGTTCTGATTTGATCACATCTCCAGGAATTCAGTGTGGCTCACACTGAAATTGTTGTGGCTCACACAAGATTGTTGAGCACGATCTTGGATTACACTCATTGAAACCTAGAAGGGGAAATGACCAACAAGAGATTTAACAGAAAGCATACTTTGCCATATGGCTTCTAACTGTTTGCTCTTTGAAGCTCAGTGAGAGAGATCTGAGATACTACAGCAATGTTTTTCCTTTGTCATGAAAGATTTGTCTAGGAAGACAGCAGAAGCCATGAATTTGACATGCTAGTCAAAACACAAGAAGTTTAAGGCAACAGATGAAAAAGCAGAGGGCCTGCAGCTGTTTCAAATGAGTTCCTGTGGTGCTGAGCTTCTTTCCAAGAGGGCCCTATCTCAGAATAAATCCACAAGAGTTCTTCCTACCACTAAACAGCCCTGTAGGTTAAAACCCATGACAGCCATTCTACTGACTTAAATTTTGATAGATCCTTATTTAAGCATCAAAGTTTAGTCAGTAATCTTTTGCATAAATGGGATATAATTAGTGATGTATGAAAATTCACTAAATAAGCTTTCCTTCTTTGGCTTATGATCCTTAGAATTAGTCAATAATCTTTTGCATTTTTTGTTCTAACTCTGGGAATTTTCATGCTATTCTGAACCTTGGACGTTTAAAATGCATAATAAAATACAGGAAGTCCAACCTCTCCTCAATTAAAATTTAACAAGCTTTGAAAACTCTATTTTGAGGTATCACTAGAGATCATTTTTTACAAAAGAAATTTCAAGAAATATTAATATACCCATTGTATTAGTCTGTTCTCACCCTGCTATGAAGAAATACCCAAGGCTGGATAATTTATAAAGAAAAGAGGTTTAATTGACTCACATTTCTGCATGGCTCAGTGGGGGGCCTCAGGAAACTTACAATCATGGCAGAAGGCACCTCTTTACAGGGTTGCAGGAGATAGAATGAGTGCCAGGAGGGGAAATGCTGGATGCTTCTATGATGCGGTTTGGCTGTGTCCCCACCAAAATCTCATCTTGAATTTTAGCTCCCATAACCTCCATGTGTCATGGGAGGTAGCCGGTGGGAGGTAATTGAATTGTGGGGCCTGGCCTTTCCTGTCCTGTTCTCGAAATAGTGAATAAGTCTCACAAGATCTGATGGTTTTATAAAGAGGAGTTTCCCTGCACGTGCTTTCTTGCCTGCCACCATGTAAGACGTGCCATTGCTTCTCCTTTGCCTTCTGCCATGATTGTGAGGCCTCCCCAGCCATGCTGAACTGTGAGTCTGTTAAGCCTCTTTCCTTCATAAATTACCCAGTCTCAGGTATGTCTTTATTAGCAGTGTGAGAACAGACTAATACACTTATAAAACCATCAGATCTCGTGAGAACTCACTATCACAAGAACAACATGGGAGAAACCTCCCCTATGATTCAATTACCTCCACTGGGTTCTTCTCACATGGGGGTGTTATGAGGATTACAATTAAAGATGAGATTTCCGTGGGGACATAGCCAAACAATATCACCCACAGATCACTTTTTTTTATTCATGAGTTAATTATTTTGAGAAGAGAATCTTAGTATATTCCTAAAATTTAGAGAAAGACTTTATGTCTAAAAGAATGTCAATTAGAAAATTGTCACTGGGGCCAGGCGTGGTGGGTTATACCTATAATCCCAGCACTTTGGGAGCCCAAGGTGGGCAGATCACTTGAGGTCAGGAGTTGGAGACCAGCCCAGCCAACATGGTGAAACCCTGTCTCCACTAAAAACACAAAAATTATCCAGGTGTGGTGGCAGACACCTGTAATCCCAGCTATTCTGGAGGCTAAGGCGGGAGAATCACTTGAACCTGGGGCCATAGGTTGCAGTAAACCGAGATCACGCTACTGTACTCCAGCCTGGGTGACAGAGTGAAACTCCAGTTCAAAAAAAAGAAAAAAGAAAAAGAAAGAAAGGAAAAGAAACTTGACACTGGTTGGTTTGTTTTGTTTTGTTTGGAGCATTGGAACAATTGTCCTCCAACTATTAATCCATCATAGCAAGATTAAAATGTTAATGCAACTATTATATTTGAAAAATTAGCATCCTGATGAAATTATAAACTTGACCACATTGCAATAGCACCAACAATGGATTACTCATCACACATAATGACCCATTTCAAATTTAAATATTATTTAGTGCAAGTGAATTAGAATGATCAAATTTCTATCTAGAGGACATACGTGATGACTTTATAGTAAATTGCCAGAAAGACAGTAGGCAGTGACATGAGAAAAGGTCAAACAATTTAAAGTCCAAGAGATATAGGAACTAAAGATGACTTTGCACCCAAACTTCTTCCTATTTTCTTTTTACCTGCTCTTCATGCAATATATATGAACAACTTAGGGTTGTAATGCAGTGCCTGGGAGTTCCTTTATATCACGTTTAGTTGCTATGAGAGTTCCTGGATGAGAAAATCAGGGACAATCCAATGGGAGTGGGCATGGAGCAGAGGCAGACAACAGCACATCAGAGTGAGAAGGGGATAAAGAAGAATAAAGTCAATGCAAATTTGGCAGTTTCCAACCATTTGTTTCTCCTTGTGACTTTCAAAAATCTTTTGCTAGGCTATCTTTAAGCTATAATTTGTAGTCTCAACAGAAGGCATAGAGTGAGTGGTATCCAGACCACTGCAACTCAAGGAGAGAAGACCTTTCTTTAATGGATAGCAATTTAAGACTACAAGAGTTCACTGTTTTTACCATCCTTGGAACAATATGTGTGCTCTAGGGAGAGATAATTACTTTTAAGAACTTCAAATCTAGCACCTTTCACCAACTTAATTCTTTGAAAATGTTAGAAAAACATGACTTTTTTTCCTCAAACTTGTTCTGAACTGACTTGAATGTTCCCACCCAGGGAGCAATTCAGGAAAGATTCTTCTTGCCAACCTTTCATGGCTAAATTTCTCAAGCATGACCTAGGTTAGAGTAAAGTTGCTTCAGTCTTGGGATGATTGCCCTTTTACCATTTATCGGTTTCACATTTTTGTTTCATCTCTGCAGGAAAGCATTTGTGTGGCTGGGGGATGAGGAAGTGTGCTTTTTGTGGGATTGCATGGTCTCCTAAACTATGATTTTGTCACTTTAAGATGAAAATGCTGACAGCTAGGGTGGAGAGTCAAAGAAATAAAATTAACGCCCTTGTCTGGTGTTCAAAGTAATGATTTCATATGAGTGTTACAATGATTGTTCCATACTAGGATAAAGACTCATGCTGATGAATGACTTAATAATCTATGGTAACTGTGTGAAGTTGTTTTATTAAAGATGGTGGCCTACTGATCTCTGTCTCTTCTGAAAACAAAATGAGGATAAAGAAGTACAAACTACACCCACCCACAGCAAAAGAGATATAACAGATATTCTGGATTTTCTAATTACAGTAGTTGTTATAAAAGAAATCAATTTCTAAAAAATTGTAAGTGATCTCTAGTAAGAAATCAGTCTCCCTTAGTGAAATAAAAATATACCTGAAAGTGGCTTCCCCCCACACCCCACCCCCGGCCCAGTGGTAGTTGGCATGCTTCATGGGATCCAAGTCTATGACACTAAAATTGACCTCTATTGCATTAAGGGAAATAGGCTCTTCTTCCACTTGTTTGTATATATAAGGACCTTGAGTTCCCCACATTTATTTCAGAGTCAAGAAGCAAAAGATTAAACATTGGACATTAGTTAAATAATGTAATGATTTTCAATAAAATTCACAGGTTACCCCAACAATCATGGGTTAATTGTGTCCTATGAGAGCATAGTAAAATCTAGAATCTTTTCATTATATATGGTAGCAAAGCATACTGCACGGCTATAACTTCTTCTCTGCCCTTGCTCAGCTACTTCCTCTCCTCCAATTCCCCTTTGCCATCCACGACCAGCCATGCACAGCATGAACAGTCAGAGGAGGAACAGGGATGCTCTTCAGGAACCGTTATGAGAGCCCCTGAGTGTCCGAGAAATGCAATTGCCTCCATTGCACTCCAACTCCTACCGACAGCTCCTTTCCCCATTCTTTTTTGGAGGAAGAGCTAGGTTCCTAACTCCATTTCAATCAGTCACAACTCACTTCATCACATGTGTCCCGGATGAAGCTATAAAATCAGATATCCAATCAAGAGAAATGGTGTAGGCATTAACTTTGGGCTGATTTCCGGTGGTATATTCTCAGATTCTTGCCTCATTTCCTCTACTGTTTTGTCATAGAATGTTAAGGATTTTCTAGAGACAATAAAGCTGAAAGCAATGGAAAGAAATCTTGGCTGGAAAATGAAAAGAAAATAATCCCTCAATATTAAAATCCTTTAAAAGGAGATGAAGGAATTACATTAAATGGCAATTATAGTGCAGTAAGGAAATGACTCCAAGGCTGGTAAGCTCATCATGATTTTGGGGGAGAATTCATAGTAGAACAGGAAAAGGCAAAGCTTTGGAGCCAGAACAGAGCCCCCAGTGCATTTGTGCCTGAGGGATGTCACTGGGGCAAAGGCCACTCACGTAGAGGTCTGTGAGAAGACCATCACTGAGGCCTCTCCTTCTGTCTCCAGTGGCCCTACCCTTCCAGTGTGACCCAATTCTCAAGACACCTAAGAACTATTATCATGGCCTATGAACATCTGACTAGATGTTTAATTTACTCAATGGCTCCCAGGAACCTCACAAGACCTCACAGCTGGGGTGCTAAGAAATGTTGGGAATGGAGAAAAAAAAAGTTATCATTTTTAGTTACTTGGTAAAAGTCAATCACAATTCAGTTGGTAAATTCTCAATCATCATTGTTCAAATGTCAGCTAAAGTAAATCTCCAAACCAATCTTGCCCAACAGTTGATCACTCTTTCCATGCTCAATAGCTCTACCTTGTAAAGAGTTATTGGCCAGGTGTGGTGGCTCATGCCTGTAATCCCAACACTTTGGGAGGCCAAGGTGGGAGAACTGCCTGAGGTCAGGAGTTCAAGACGAGCCTGTTCAACGTGGTGAAACTAAATAAAATACAAAAACTAGCTGAGTGTGGTGGCATGTACCTGTAATCCCACCTACTCAGGAGGCTAAGGCAGGGGAATTGCTTGAACCAGGGAGGTGGAGGTTGCAGTGAGCCAAGATTGCACCACTCCACTCCAGCCTAGATAGCAGAGCAACACTCTGTCTCCAAAAAAAAAAAAAAAAAAAAAAAAGTTATTTATAGGTTTATTACTTGAGTCTTCTCTTCCTTTGCTTCCCTTTCATTTTCCTTCCTTCCTTCCTCCCTCCCTCCCTTCCTTCTTTCCTCCCTCCCCCCTTCCTCCTTCTTTTCTCCCTTCCTCCCTCCCCCCTTCCTCCTTCCTTCCTTTCTCCCTTCCTCCCTCCCTCCCTCCTCCTTCTTCCTTCCTTCTTCCCTCCCTCCCTTCCTTTTCTTCTTCTCCTTCTCTTCCTCCTCTTCTTCTTCCTCCTCCTCCTCTTCCTCTTCTTCTCCTTGCTTCTTTCCTTCCTCCTTCCTTTCTCTCTCTTTCTTTCTCTCACTTTTTCTTTTTTTCTTTCTTTGTCTGTCCTCCTGACTTTAGAGAAAAGAAACTATATCATCTACGGTTGTGTTCTGTCATAAGAATTTGATAAATATTTTTTGGGCTGAATGAAACTGAAGGTTGTAGAAGTCACTCTTAGATTCTTGGAAATATAGTTGCTCAACTGTAAAATAGTCATACTATCTTTTTCTTAGGGTTGCTGGACTAATTTTAATAATTTGCTATATATGTCTGGTAAATTTCATGCCCTCAGCTAAATGGTTGTTGATGTATTACTATTTTCAGGTATGAAATTATTTTAAATATTTTCATAATATGTGTATTATTATTATTGAGACAGAGTCTTGCTCTGTCACCCAGGCTGGAGTGCAGTGGTGCGATCTCGGCTCACTGCACCCTCCGCCTCCTGGGTTCAAGAGATTCTGCTGCCTCAGCCTCCCAAGTAGCTGGGACTACAGGCACGTGCCACCACACCTGGCTAATTTTTTGTATTTTTAGTAGAGATAGGGTTTCACTGTGTTAGCCAGGATAGTCTCCATTTCCCAACCTTGTGATCCGCCCACCTCGGCCTCCCAGAGTGCTGGGATTACAGGCATGAGTCACTGTGCCCAGCCAATATGTGTATTATTATCACTACTACTAATAATAATGGAGCTCCTAGGTGGGCCTGGGGTAAACTTCTTCTGCTGAAGGCTTGAAGTGATTGTCTTTGTCCTCCAAATAGAGTCTAAATGATTTCAGTAAAGCAGACACCACTTCTTTTTGCTTTTTTTTTTCTTTTCCAAGTATGTTCTTGGTTATGCTTTGTCTGCCTTTTACTTCTTATAATTTTTTTTCAAGTTTTCTTAAGATGACTTCTCTCATTCTAATGGTTTTAATATTAAATTTCTAAATCTGGTTTTAAAATGAAACTGGATTACAAAATAGAGAAGAGAACATGTTTGCAGATTAAGCTGGTATTAGATTAATAAATAAAATTTTTTTAACATGGGAATGCCACAATTTTGTGGTAGCTGGGGACAAATGTTTCTAGTGTATTTTGTGGCAGGGAAATGCACTCAGTTCATATGGGAGATGAATTTAGTTTTTGGATGTTCCTCCTTGTAATTAATAATAAATCCTGGTAAAAATAATGAGAGGAAAACAGGAAACAGAAGAAAAGAATCTCCAATCTGTGACTGGAGTGTAACTGTTTGGATAATAATTATTGCCACATTTTTTGTATCATTACAAAAGTAAAATATCAGACCAACATTCAGATTGTTTTATAAAAGAAAAACAGGAACATCATTTTGTTCCTGATACTTGGCACTGACATTTCTACATATTATTAGAAGTAGCATTTGTCCCTTTACTGTAATGTTCTGTTTTGAACAGATTGATTTTGACATTCTAACAAATAACCAACATGTAGGCAATTGAATATTTTGATTTTTTCCCAAAGAATTAGTTAAAACTTACATATACATTTGAAGAGTCATCAACTTTTAGGTAGCATTTAATTAAAGCCATGAGACCAGATGAAATTACTTAGGGAATAAACAGAAATGCATAGACATTTTTGTTTGTTCTTGGTTATCATTGAAAAAATGATAAATTATCAGGCAAGGTAACTGGTGATCAGTTTCATTATCAAAGAGGAATAAACAACTATAGAAACCAAAGGGAAATTGTCATATGAAAGTAAAAATCCCTTTGGGATTAGATAGAGGGCACTGGTCTAGTAAGATAAAGCAACCACTCAAAATGTTAGAGGTGATTTGAGAGCTTGGTATTCCTTGCTGAAGCCAAATTTACATATACAGTTGATTTTACTATTTATTCAAGTTTACTTTCCCAGGAGAAAAAAGAAAAAAAATGAATTTTTCATTTTGTGTTTTTCTTAAACTAGGCGAATTCTAAAATAGATTTATATTTTACTAGCTCACATTCTACTTAAAATGAACAAGTACAAATATATAACTTTATAACCCTATTTTCTGACTTTCTACTCTAGTCTGGCTTTCTCCTCATGCTGACTGCTTCCAGATTAATAATCTCAGAGCAATTCCAGAAGTGTAGGGGAGTCACATTCTCTATTTAATGTGCAGCAAAATGCCAATAGACTTTATTTGCCTAAATAACCAAAACGATATCTATAAATATGCATGCATAAAAATCCTACAATAAATAAAAGTGTTAAAGAAGTAAGTCCAATCAATTGTAAAAGTGTTTGCTGTTGTTGAAGAGTTTCTTTCTTAGGTCTTTGGAACTATTTCACTTTGTATGGGAAGACAGCCTGATTTTTCATTAGTAGAAATAGTAGTGGTATAAAAACAGTAGTAATAGAAAAGATAGCATATGTAAATATACTATTTCCAAGTTTAAGAATTGGTGAAGTAGGTTAGGAAACACAGGCATGAACCTTTCAGGGGTCATGGCACAGAGCAAAGATAAGCATAGAGTAATATGGAGGTGTTGTCTTGACTGAGCCTCTATCTAACTGAACACATGCTATTCAGGTCCTTCAAATCAATTTCTGCATGTTTATTTAATACATACTAAGTTGCTATGGTTGGAGTGGCTTACTGGATCACAATTCTCATCTCATTCCTTCAATTTAATATGGCTGAGCCTAAGAAGGGTCACTTCTTAAACCATGTTTATTTTACTCAGGAATCTGAATTTGTACAATGTTTAGAGAATATAGCTTTTCTCTGCTCCTCTCAGAAACTGAAGGTTTGTTCACTCACATTTTTGACAGTTGATGATCACTCTCTACTGAGTTTATCTGGGGCTACCAAGGAGAAAACCTACACATGGCCTCTGTGCTTTCTCACAAAATGGTAGCTGAGTTTCAGAGACAAATGTTCTGAGAAAGAAACAGTGATGGAAATAAAGGGAGAAGGAGAGAGAGAGAGAGTAGACAGAAGTCTTAGAAGTCACGCAACGTCACATCCACTGCATTCTATTCATCAAGCCAGCCGCAAATGCCACCAAAATGCAAGGGCATGAAAAATAGACTTTACATCTTTATTAGAAGAGGCAGAATTCTGCAAAAGCATGTAGGCAATAGAATCTCTCATAATTGGTTTACTCGACATGCTGTCAGTATAGTTCCACAGATGAATTTTGTTGTTGCTGTCCTTATTTTCTAAAGAGGTGAAGTTTTATCATGAAGAACAGAACTGATGAATATGAAGGAAAGAAAAATAAAACAATTAACAAGTGTGTCCATATTTACATGTGTATTCATGCTAAGTATGCGTTCCTTCAAAAGGCTCCTATTCACTGCTTGAAACTGCATGGGAAATTGATTCATGGCTAAATATAAATAGCAGCTTCCATACAGTCTTCCTTGAGGTAACAGGAAATTGGCATGACTTCACACATCAAATTTTTTTTTCCTCCCCTTCCTCCCTCTCCTCCTGCATCCCCTTCTGCTGCTTCTTCCTTTTTTCTCTTTTATAAAATAATTTTGCATTATTATCCTCAAAGTAATAGTTATACTTCATCACACTCTGTGCCCACACTGTTTCTTCAGACTTTAGATTAAATCCAAAGACATAATGTAATGGCCAGTGATTGTCAAAGTGCAGAAAAGGTCTATCTAGGGAAGAATTCTCGATAGGAAGAAAACGTGGAACACTCTAATGGAAAGAAGAGGGGAAAGTCAGACCTATTCTCACTTTCTTCCTTTTGGTGTGGAAATATGGTAGGTGGACAGAGGGAACGATGCAAAAGAAACACCAGCCCAGTGAGGAGGGAACTCAATGCTATTTGGGGAACAGTTGTTGCTTTTTGTGGTATAGTTTAGAGAAATTTCAAGTAGTCATGTTTAGGTTTGGTTAGGAGAGATGACTAGATAGGTTATCTGGAGGGCTCTTCATGATCTTCACAGAATGAGTGGCACAGTAATTGGTGATATAAGATTCTGTGTGCCCAGAACAAAGCACAGAAAACACGAACAAGAAGAGGCCTCCAGGGCAGTCAGACTTAAAAAGGCACAATATTTAAAAATGTCACCATCAATGGCAAATGGTTGAGTCCAAGGACTTTAGTAATGGGTATTGGAATGCTAACCACACAGCAGATAGGGCCAGTCCTACTTTACTAGTTGTGGGTTCAGGGACCAAACCAGAAAGTCTCTGCTTAGCAGAGACCAGCAAGATTCAGAAGACACCTCGTAGATCAGGGAACCCTGCTATGGAGGTTCTCCCTTCTTGCACACATGTGGAGAGGAAGGGTGGAGGAGAAGAAAATCTAAACTCCTAAGCACTTGTACAAAGAAGACTGATATATCCAAAAGTATTATATAAACTGGAAGGGACTGTGATTCTATCAACTTCAGGTTACAATTTAGGTTTTCCTGACCACTTACGAAGTAACTGTTAGTGAGGATAATCACATTGGTTGTAGTAAATTAAGAACGACAATATTTTGCCCATCTGAGTACATGCTCATCTAGCAAATGTGTGAGCCTTCCCCCTTAGAGAATCTTGACAGCCTTATCATGAAAGAACCAATTTAGCTAATGTAAAAGAACAGAATGTCTTCCCTTAGGAAATGGAGGTCCAAGGTGTTCAAATGGCCTGCTTACAAGTAGCAGAATAGAAATCAGCATTCAGGATGCCTGGCATCCAGTTCAGTTTTCCCTGCCACACCATGTCCCACACGCAGTCAGGTCGGCTTGCTCTCTAATGGAAAGTTAATGGAGGAATGAGTTCAGATGGGAAGAGAGAGACCAGATTAAAGGTGTGAAAGCCCAGAACACTAATTGGCAAACGTCAGCTACTTTTTAAATGTAATGTCTTCATCATTAAACACTTACTCTTCTCAAACCATGTGAAATCATTAAAGGATGTTACTGAGTCAACAAAAAAAAAGACAAGGTCCATCTTGGATCATTTCACTGTTGGAGACTAAGCAGAAGTGAAAATCTCCTCTAACAAAATTAGCCACTCAAATCATCTAAATGAGCTCAACAATGTTATACTAGATTACCTTTCAGAGTAATTAGACCACCCATGCCTGTCAATTTAAGGAGGCTACTTTCCAGAATGTGTTGAACTTGACATCATTCCTAAACTGGTAGAAAATGGAATAATGAGAATTACAGTTTTGATATCTTTTGTTTAGCCAAGTATGCTTTCTTCCACTAAGTGATCATAGCATTTCTTAATATTATAGATACTTCATTTTCTTTGTTCAACCCATTTTGTAACATGCTATTTTATTTTATTATTTTGAAAATTGTAGAATTGTGTCTATTCTTCTTAGGCATATTGGTCAAGCTGTAATTTTTTTTGTTTAGCATAATTAGAAGTCTGGTATAAAATGTGTTTTAAAAACTATTACCTAAAAAAGAAAGTATGGGGCAGTGTAGCTTATGAGTAGGAAACTTCATTTGTTTGTATGCACAAGTAAATATTTTCATGGTGAAGTCAGATGTGTTTGCATGACCAAAGCTCTATTTGCATGTACAAATATGGGTTTCAAGTACCCAATACAATTAAATTACACAAACACATATGCTAATATAATGTGTTGTAGTTGTCAAGTTTTTTTCTTAGTAAAATATCAAGGATGAATGAGCTCATTAGTTCTACAGTAAGCAATTCTTCTCCCTCAAAGCATCTTATTTTAAAATATTCATCCCTCTATCCTTGCAACTTATAGAAATAAAAAACAATTTTTTAACTTGAAGAAATACTTTTGAAAGGCAAATATCACACAAAATATTTAATTACAACACAAGCATAACACAGTTAAGTTTTTAAGAAACATTTTCAATTCCTCTAAGAAAGTTATAGAGAAACCTGTTAAACAGCTACAATTTTAGGTGCTAAATTCACCATGCTATTCCTAGAGAGAAACAATACTTTTTTTGAAAGGTATAGTAATTCTCATAGGCCACGGGAATTAATTTTAGGATGGATTCCCACCAGGCCTATGACTCTATCAATCCTTAAGATCTGCTACTTTGCTGGAAGACTCTTCTCATTTTCTCAAATGTGGCATTACAGGCAGTAACCATTATTGAATACTCAGAAAGGAAAGTGAATCTTCAAAGGGGAATATTTTTAAAATATGCCTAAAATGTGAATTTTAGAAAAATAACTTTCCTCTCTCACAACTTTTCCTCATTAGTAGTATCTTTCCAAAGTTACCTTGTAAGTTAAATTAAGGTTTAAAAGTGCTTTTATAGTAACTTGATCATGTTTTAAGAGTTCAAAAACAATTATTTTAGTAAGGCCTTGGAAATAGTTTAATAAATTCATGCCTAAAGTTTTTTTTAATTTTTCTTTATTTTTTCCTAATAACATTTTCTGGGCTAAATGACTTCTCTCAAGTTCACATTCAATGATGTATATTGTTTGAATAAGTATATTCAGAAGTCTTCCAAAATAAGCAATTGTGAAAATTTAGTAAGGCTTACTTGGGCCCAAAGCATGATTTTCTTCAGAGTAGTTTCTTATTCTTTTAAACTGTAAGCAATGGACATTATATGTATTTGTATATATACTATATAAAAATGTATTTATACTATATCTATAAAATATTCACTATGACATACATAAACACAAATATAATGAACATTTTATTTATATGTAGTATAAATTCACTATCACTATATGAATTATACATACAGTAGTGTAACTTCATTGATATCATTCTCTATGAAATACTAAAAATTCTATTCAGCACATCAGATTCATTCACCAAAAAAAGATTTTGTCATCATGAATTTCATAGCATTCACTCTGTAGTAGGAGAGAGAGAGGGGTTGGAAGTCATGGGACTTCCTTTTAGGACACTGAAACCTAGTCGCGAAGAAACGTGCACAAAATGATCTATTACTTCCAAAATGTTATATCAAGATCTTAAATTGTACATCCCAACCAATGTAAATAAGTGATCCAATGTGAACGGCACTTGAAAGGGTTGATGTGGAGTTCACTGTCATTGTCAGAGTAGCACAGATTGGCAGAGGAAGACTTCAGATAGAAGACTTTAGATAGAAGGAATGATCTCAGCAAAGGAAGAGAGGAGATTAGAACTCCTTAGCAGAAGCCAAAAAGCAGTCAGAAGTTGCTATAAGCGCCCACTTATATGGCAGAACATGTGGTATTTGGTTTTCTGTTCCTGTGTTAGTTTGCTAAGGACAATGGCCTCCAGCTCCATCCATGTCCTTGCAAAGGACATGATCTCACACATGAACACATAGAGGGGAAGAACACACACTGGGGCCTTTCTGAGGGTGAAGAGTGGGAGGAGGGAGAGGATCAGGACAAACAACTAATGGGTGCTAGGCTTAACACCTGGGCAATGAAATAATCTGTACAAAAAGTGCCCATGACCAGCTTTACCTATGTAACAAACCTATGCTTGTACCCCTGAACTTAAAATAAAGGTTAAAAAAAAAGTTGCTATAAGCGTGTTAAAAGAGGAATAGAAATTGAGAATATGTAATACAAAAGAAAAATAAAGTCATGCTTACTGACCACATTCTGGCAGCTATCACACAAGCCAGCTCTGTTGGATTGATTAATTTTATGTAGCCACAGTGTGGCTACAGCCTTGTCATGCATCTCATTATTCTTTTCACATAACCTCATGCATATCTCACCATTGAGGACAACGGTGAGAACCGGTCTTGTCTTCATTCTAGAATTAGAGTCATAGGGACAACAAAAACAACAACAAAGTCATGGAGCATCTAACTGTCCTTCTATGTAAATGTCAAGAAATGACTCTGGTGTGTCATCCCCTCCCCGCTTTACAATGAATGTTGTCCCAATTATAGTTATGATCCTTGTATTCTGGAAAATGCCAAAGTCTGATGCACATAAAAGAAGAGGTCCATACCAAAGAAGGCCAGGGAAAAAAGTATTGAGAGATGAGGAGAGCCTGGAAGATAAACCTTTTGGCCCAAATGCAGCTTCCCATTCAAAGAAAGAATTCTACAGTGGTCAACGCTTCCATCTCCAAGACCTACTATGAGCACATTTAACTTCTGGCCAGATTCCCAGCATTTCTGCTGTTCTTTGACTTTTCTACTCGTCCACAATGATGGAAATTCATGCATGAAAGGATATGTAGAGTAAGAGTGCACAAATATGGGCATCTTCTATTCACCCGTTGAAAGAGAGGGTCCATTTCTGAATGCATGCTTGCTAGTTCCACACAATAAAAGGAGTAGGAAACATAAAAGGTCTATTAGATCATCTTGTCAACTCTTTTTCTTACTTTCGTCAACAGTCCAGGATGCTGTCAAATGAAACTCCTCGCTTTAGGGCATCTCCAAGGATAAAGGCAAGGCACACCTCTGGAATTTACATAGATGCCCAGTCTGCCAACCAGCTACAACAAGGTTCTATGATTCATGCTTAGAAATGATGAAAGAAAGTAACACTGTTTATCATCACATACCACCTCTCAGTGTTTCTTTCTCCCAGAATTAATAAATGCAATGACACTGAATTCACAAAAGTATTGTATTTTTAAGCATTCATATGCAATGATTCCTTTCATTGCTATTAATAAACTAGAGGACTCATCCAGCTGAACTCTTTCACTGTGTGCGTGTGTGTGTGTGTGTGTGTGTGTGTGCACGTGCACCCACTTGGACTAGAAGAAAATATCAGCATCATCTATATCTGACAAGCTTGCTGTACTGTGCTAATGAGCCCTAACGGTTTTAACATAAGTCCTGCAGGGCTGGACTACTTGAGGCTTATTCCATCATTGAAAAAAAATGCTCAAGCTTATGGCAGTGCTAGATGTTCAGATAGCTTGAAGTGAAATACAGTCTGTCAATCTGTTCAGTGTCATACCTATAATCAGAATGCTGGGAATGTGCACAAATCCTTGTGCTTTTTCTTATGAATTGGAAGACCTTTCTTAAATAAAAGGAAACAGATCGTGCAACATGTTGAGTAGAAACAGGCTGGTGCATAACAGGAGAAGAAAATCCAGTGGGATAGCCACACACAGATTCCCTTTACTTCTAGTTTGGCAGGCAATGTAAAATTTGGAATTAACACCAGAAAGGAATTTCTCCCATCTCTTTCCATGGAGCTGGCTCACTGATGTTCAAGCCATGTTAATAGTCTCAGACTGCTGGCTCTGGAAAATGCTAAAGGTATCAAAGGCACTCAGAGATTTACCAGTGAATCCAAAATATATAAGCATTTATCCAAGTGCACCCAGTTTCCCAGTCTTCATTAATAATCAGGTAATTGAAAGTGTTCTCATCTCTAATGCCTAATGCAGTAAATTATGTGCAGTCTTGCCACCACATCTATGAGGCACGTTAAAGCCGATGGTGGGTTCTCAACCCTGGCGGCATGCTAATGTCACCCAGAGAGCTCTCACCAAATACCTACATCCAGGGCCCATCCCCAGAGATTCTGGCTTAATTGGCCTGAAGTAGAGCCAAGCCTTGGTATTTTTTATTGCTCCCCAGGAGATTTTAGTGTGCAGCCAAGATTGAAAGACCAAAATTAACAGGCTGAATCTGAAATGAATTATAGGTATATTGGTATATTATAGTAACATGTAACCCTTTCTTAGAAGACTCAGAACTTTCTAGAAAAAAATTCCTCTGACTCCTCAGGACTGCTCTCATTACTTCACTTAATGTCTCCTGTGTATCTCAGAGATCAAGAGCTACTTGGCATAAAATGCGTGTGAGAGGCAGCCTTGCATAATGGTTAAGAGCACGGTGTTTATATTCCTGGGTTTAAATCCTTACTCCTATTTAGTGGTATGATCTTGGTTGAATTACTTAGTTCTGCTCCTCTACTTTCCCTCTGTAAAATGGTAATAATAGCTCCAGTTGAAAGGACTGAATGACTCAATGTGCGTGAAACACTCACACTGTGCCTGGCCCATGGGAAGCTATACATATGTACTGGCTATTACTATCCCTAAACTGCCATTAGCTGAAAAACAAAAATGTATGAAAATCCAAATGCAAAGTGTTTAATGCTTGAACAGCATTCTAAACAAGAATCAGCTTTTGTTTTCCCTTTACTGTAAGTCTACTATGCAGTGACCTCTACAATTCTTAATATTCCACCCAGGACTCAGCCAAATGCACTAGTTTCTTCCAACAAAAAGGCTGCATGTTTTTTGCCAGTATCATCAAATTAGGAATCAGTTATTATATAATTTTGTGTTTACTAACAGCATTGTTGCAATACCATAAAAACTATAGTTTGCAAAAGAGCACTGTATTTCCAGATGTTTTGTGCACTTCTATAGCAGTTTTGGTGATATTTGGGGTATAAGCATTATGTAAACCTGAAATTTAAATTTCCATTTGTACAATAACAAGACTGACATAATGTGGATTCAAAGTGTGGTAGTTTTTTTTTTAAAAAAAAAAAGGAAGAAAAAACTAAAAAGTCTTTTGTATAAGCATGCGCCCTGCTTAACCAGCTACTTCACTGTTTGACAAAATATCATTTGGAAACTATGTCAGTAAATACCATCAATCCTATTTAGAAGTTGTACTGTACTGACTCTGAAATATTGTTTTGCTTTTAATTCTGCAGGCATAATTTTTCCAGTGGGTCAGAATCAAGATTACAATAATGTGAAGCAGCGGAAGAAAATCTCCCTGCTGTTAGAAGAAAACATGGTTATCCTACCTATTAGTAGACAAACATGGAAATATTTGATTTAATTTAACTTTGACATGATTTAATTTGACTTAATGATCTCCCAGGGAACAGTGATTTCTGATGTCGGGAACTGCCTTTCCTTTAAGGCACATGTTTCTTCTTTAGAGGTAAGGAACTGCAAACATTTTCTGTAAAGCACTACGCATATACATTTTAGATTTTGCACCCATATGTTCCTGTTGCAATACTAAACTCTGCTATTGAAGCAAGAAAGTCACAAATAAATGAGCATGTCTGGTATGGAAGGCTGGATAATAGTTTCCAAAGAAAAGCAGATTCTAATACCTGCAACATGTGACTACTGCCTTATATTGCAAAAGGAACTTTGCAAGTATGGTTAAATCAAGGATCTTGAAATAAGGAGATTATTCAATATCATCTGGATGAGCCCTAAAAGTAATCACACTTGTCCTTAAAAAAGAGAGGCAGAGGGACATTTGACCACAGAGACAGAAGGCAATGTGACAACTGGAGCAAGATGCTATGCTACTGGCATGAAAGATAGAGAAAGGGCCAGATGCCACAAAATCAGTTTTTAAGTGTAAAATACAGTGTTATCAACTACAGGGACAATGTTGTACAGCAGATCTCTGGTACTTACTCATCTTGCCTAATTGAGAATTTATGCTCTTTGACTAGCAACTCCCTATAGTCCCTTGCCCCCAGCCCCAGGTTACCACCATGTTACCCTCTAATTCTATGAGTGTGACTATTTTAGACACCTCATGTCAGGGGAATCATGCAGTTTTAGTCCTTCTATGACTGGCTTATTTCACTTAGCATCAGGTCCCCAGGATCATCCAAGGTATTGCATATAGCAGGATTTTCTTCTTTTTTAAGCCTGAATAAATATTACATTGTAAGTACATACTGTATTTTCTTTATTTATTCATCCTTAGAAGGATGTTTATTCATTTCTACATCTTGTTATTGCAAATAGTGATGCAATAAACATTGGAGTGCTAATATCTCTTCTAGATTCTGATTTTAATTCTTTTGGATAAATACTAGAAGTGGGAGTAGTGTACTATGTGATAGCTCTATTTTTAATGTTTTGAGAACACTCCTTACTCTTTTCCATAGCTGCTGCACTATTTTGCATTTCTCCAACAGTGCTCAAGAGATCCAACTTCTCCACATCCTCACCAACACCTGTTCTGTTTTGATTGTTGAAAACAGTCATATTAAAAAGTGTGAGGTGATATTTCATTATGGCTTTGATTTGCATTTCTCTGATGATTACTGACAATGAACATCTTTTCTTATACCTGTTGGCCATTTGTATGTCTCAATGACTGTTTATTCAAGACTTTAGCCCATTTCTTAATGTGGTAGTTTTTTACTATTAAGTTATAAAAGTTTCCTTATATATTTTGGAAGTTAATCATTTATGTAATAAATGGTTTACAAAGATTTTATTCCATTCCCTAGATTGCCTTTTCACTCTATTGATTATTTCCTTTGATGTCAGAAACTTTCTGGTTCAATGTTGGCACTCTTGGGAATCAGTTATTATATAATTTTGTGTTTTTAATTTTTTATTTTAATTTTGTATTTTGCTTTTCTTGCCTGCTTTTGATGTCATATTCATGAAATTATTTCCAATACCAATGTCTTGAAGTTTTACAATTTCAGGTCTGATATGTAAGTCTTTAATCCACTTTGAGTTGAATTTGCATATGATTTAATGTAAAGGTCCAATTCTATTCTTTTGCATGTGGATATCCAGTTGTCCCAGAGCCATTTGTTGAAGAAATTATCCTTTCTCAATTGTATGACCTTTGTCAAAGATAATTTGACCATACATGTGTGAATTTATTTTCAGGTTCTCTATTCTGTTCCATTTTTCTATGTGTTTGTCTTTACACCAGTAACATATTATTTTTATTTTTTATTGATAGATGAAAGTTTGTGTATTTACCGTGTACAATGTACTGTTTTAAAGTATGCATACAATGTTGAATAACTAACTCTAGCTAATTAACATATGCATCCCTTCACATGGTTATCATTTTTGTGATGAGAACACTTTATATGCACTTTCTTAGCTATTACTATAGCTTTGGAATAAATTTTGAAATTAGGAAATGTGATGCCTCCAGGTTTGTTCCTCTTGATCAAGATTGTTTTAGCTATTTGAGGTATTTTGTACTCCCATATTAATTTTAGAATTATTTTTTCTAATTCTATAAAAAATTCCATTGGGAATTTGATAGGGATTACATTGAATCTGTAGATTACTTTGGGCAGTATTGACATTTTAACAATATTAAGTCTTTCAATCTATTAACACAGGATATCTTCCATCTGCTTGTATCTTGTTTATTTCATCAACGTTTTGTAGTTTTCTGTGTACAAGTATTTTGCCTCCTTAATATGTTTTGCTTTTTGTTGCTTTATAAGTGGACTTCTTTTCCTAATATTTTTCAGACAGATTGTTGTATAGAAACTCAACTGATTTTTGTATGTTGACTTGTATCCTGAAATTTTACTGACTTCATTAGTCCTAATAGTTTTTTTAACGGAGTCTTTAGGGTTTTCTACGTATAAAAACTGCATCTGCAAACAGAGACAATGCTAATTTTTCCTTTCTGATTTGAGTGCTGATTTTCTTTTGTTGCCTAATTTCTCAGGCTAGGAGTTCCAGTACTATGTTAAATAAAACAACAAAAGTGACAAAAGAGGGCATCCTTGCTTTGTTCCAAATCATAGAAGAAAAACTTGCAACTTTTCACCATTAAGTATGATGTCAACTGTGGGCTCTTCATCTATGGCCTTTATTATATTGAGGTAATGTCTTTCTATGCCTAGTTTGTTTAGAGTTTTTATCACAAATTGTTGTTGAATTTTGTCAAACACTTTTTCCATATCTATTAAAATGACATGTATATGATTTTATTCTGTTAGTTCATTCAGGCTGTTATAACAAATACTTTAGATTGGGTGGTTAATAAACAGAAATTTATTTCTCACAGTTTTAGAGGATGAGATGTTCACAACTGAGGCACTGGCCTCTTTTATAAGAGCACTAATTCCAATCATCTCCTAAAGACTCTACCTCCTAATGTCATCACATTGGTGATGAGGTATTAACGCATGAATTTTGGGGTGACACAAACATTCAGACCATAGAAGTGGCATAGTACATTAATTATTTTTGTATGTTAAAACAATCTTGCATCTCAGTGAGAAAATCCCACTTGGTGATGGTGTATGATCCTTTTAATGTACTGTTGAATTCAGTTTGCTGGTACTTTGTTAAAAATTTTTACAGCTTCAGGGATACTGACCTGTAGTTTTCTTTTCTTGTAGTTTATTTGTCTGGATTTGGTATCAGGGTAATGTTGAGAACTCATTAAAAAAACTTTCCCAGTTTTTTTAAAGAGTTTGAGAAAGGTTGATGTTAATTCTTCCTTATATGTTTGGTAGAATTTACTAGTGAAGCCATCTGGTGCTAGGCTTTTCTTTATTAAGAGGTTTCTGAATAATGATCCAATCTTATATAAATATATATAGATATAGATAGACATAATTTATAAATAATATAATTTATATTATTATATAATATATTGATATATAAATATATATCAATATATTAATATATAAATATATAACATCTAATACATTAATATATATCATTGATATGTCATTAATATATCAGATGATGCTACATCATTAATATATCATTAATATATTAGATATTATATATCACTATATTAGATATTATTGATATATCACTATAATATAGTAATATATTAGATATTTGTATTATATACAATATATAAAAATATATCATATAAAATTAATATATTAAAATTATATAAAATACGTTATATATAACATATATAACACAATATATACTATATATGTATATGGTATATTTATTTATACTGATATATGTGTATATATATTGGTATGTGTACATATAGATATATATGTATAAGTACATTCTTTGTGATCAGTTGAGATACGTCTTCTTTCATTTCTGATTTTACTTATTTAACTATTCTATCTTCTTTTTTAGTCTAGCTAAAAGTTGTCAATTTTGTTTGTCTTTAAAATATACCAACACTTAGGTTTGCTGACTTTTTGTATTGTTTTCTATTTTCTATTGTGCTTATTTCTCTTCTAAACCGTACAATTTCCTTTCTTCTGCTAACTTTAGCCTTAGGTTACTCTTCATTTTACTTTTCAACCCATTTTACTCTTTTGAGGTGTAAGGTTAGGTTATTTATTGAAGATCTTTCTTCGTTTTTAATGTAGGCATTTATTACCATAAATCTCCTTCTTAGAACTGCTTCTGCTGCATCTCAGAAATGTTTAGTATGCTGTATTTTTATTTTTGTTTGTCTCAAAATATTTTCTAACCTCCCTGTTGATTTTTTTCTTTTACCCATTGGTTGTTGAGAAGTAAGTGTGTTTTTAAATTTCCATATATTTGTGAATTTTCCAGTGTTTCTTCTGCTCTTGATTTATAGTTTTATTTCATTGTGGTCATAAAAGATACTTGGTATAATTTCAATCTTCTTAAATTTGTTAACATTTGTTTTGTGACCTAGCCTGTGCTCAATCCTAAAGAAATATTCATGTACACATGAGAAGACTTTGTTTTCTGCTGCTCTTGGGTTGGATGTTCTACATAATATCTTTTAAGCCCATTTATTCTATAGTGTTATTCATCTGTTAACTTATTGTCTGTCTGGATGTCTCTGCATTATTGAAAGTGTGGCATTGAAGTCTCTTACTATTATTGCATAGCTGTCTATTTCTACCCTCAGCTTTGTCATAAATATATAAAGCTCATCTGCCGTATATATTTAGATCCTCTAATGTTGGAGGTATATGTACTTCTAATCATTGTATCTTCCTGGGAAATTGATTGTTTAATCATTACATAATGTCTTTTTTATGTTTAGTGAAAGTTTTTGACTTAAAAATCTATTTTGCCTGATATAAGTGTATCCACCTTTGTTGTATTTTGGTTACCATTTACGTCAAATATCTTTTTCCATCCCTTCACTTGTAGATATATGGGTCCTTAAATCTAATGTCAGTTTCATGTGGATACAGTATAGTTGGATAATTTTTTAGTCCATTCAACCACTTGAAGCCTTTTGATTGGGACGTTTAATCCTTTAAACTTTAAAAGTTTAAAGGAAAAGATTTACTATTAACATTTTTTGTTTGCTGTTTGTCTTATAGTTCCTTTCTCTCTTTTTGTCTCTTTTTATTTTATTTTGTTTTATTTTATTTTATTTTATTTTTTTGCAGGGAGGGGTGGAGTTTTGCTCTTGTTGCCTGGGCAGGAAAGCAATGGTGCAATCTCAGCTCACTGCAACCTCTGCCTGCCAGGTTCAAGCGATTCTCCTGCCTCAGCCTCCCTAGTAGCTGAGATTACAGGTGCCCGCCACCACGCCGGGCTAATTTTTTGTATTTTTAGTAGAGACGGGGTTTCACCATGTTGGTCAGGCTGGTCTTGAACTCCTGACCTCAGGTGATCTGCCCGCCTCATCCCCGCAGGTTGCTGGGATTACAGGTGTGAGCCACCGAACCTGGCCTCTTTTTGTCTCTTGCTCTCTTAATTTGTGTTTCATTGGGGTTTTTTTATTGATATGCCTTTATTTCCTTTTTTATCTTGTGCTATAGGCATTTTATTGTGGTTACCATGGGATTTACATAAAATATCTTACAGTTACAACAGTATATTTTTTAAAAATAACAATTTAACTTCAAGCATATGCAAAAACTTTTTTCTTTCCCCTACACTCAGTAATTGATTTCCTAATTTAAATTAAGTTATAGTGTGGATCTATTATCATACTTTAAAATTATAGTTATTTTCAGTACTTTTGTCTTTTATATTAGAATTAAAAGTGATTTGTCCACCACCATTACAATAATACAGTATTCTGTATTTGTCTACACATTTATCTTTTTTTTTCTTTTTTTTTGAGATGGAGTCTCACTGTCTCTCAGGCTGGGGTGCAATGGCATGATCTCGGCTCACTGCAACCTCTGCCTCCCAGGTTCAAGCAGTTCTCCTGCCTCAGCCTCCCGAGTAGCTGGGACTACAGGCACCTGCCACAACACCCAGCAGATTTTTGTATTTTAAGTAGAGACAGGGTTTCACTATGTTGTCCAGGCTGGTATAGAACTCCTAACCTCAGGTGATCCACCCACCTCGGCCTCCCAAAGTGCTGAAATTACAGGCATGAGCCACCACGCCCGGCCCTATACATTGACCTTTACAAATAAGTTTCATACTCTTTATGCTATTCTGTTACCAGTTAGTATCCTTCCCTTTTGACTTGAAGAACTCCCGTTAGCATTTCTTGAGAGGCAAATTGAAGGGTGATGAGCTTCCTCAGTTTTTGTTAGTCTGGAAAAAATCTTATTCTTCTTTATTTTTGAAGGACATTTTTACCAGCAATAGTATATTTCGTTCATAGTCATTCATTTGTTTGTTTCTCTTAGCACTTTCAATAAATCGTCCTACTCCCGTCTAACTTGCAAAGTTTCTGCTGAGAAAATTACCTTATAGTCTTGAGGAGGTTCGCTTACATGAGACAAGACATTTTTCTCTTGCTACTTTCAAAATTCTCTTTGGCTTTCGACAATTTGATTACAAAGTGTCTATGTATAGATTTCTTTGGGTTTATTCTTTTGGGCTTGGGTTGAGGAGGCAGATTTCTGGTCTATATATTCATTTGCTAATACAGATTTGGAAAATTTTTAGCATTAACTTTTAAAATATGCTTTCAGTATCCTTTTTTCCTCCTTCTAAGATCCCCATTATATATATCTCCACTTGGTGGTGTCCCATGAGTTCCTTAATCTTTCTTCACTCTTGTTTTCTTCTGTTTTCTTTCTGCTTCTATGACTGAATAATTTTTATAAGCAGGCTCTGAGTTTACTAATGCTCTCTTCTGTTTGATCTAGTCTACAGTTGAACTTCATTAGTAAATTGTTTAGTTCAGTTATTATATTCTTTAATCCCATGATTTCTGTTTGGTACATTTTTAATATTTCCTGTCTCTTTGTTGAAATTCTCACATTGTTTATGCTTTATTCTCCACACCTCAGTGAGAAATTTTAAGATGCTTATTTTGAATTATTTGCTAGATAAATTATATAACTCCATTTAATTCAGGTAGGTTTCTAGAGATTTGTCTTCCTTCTTTGATTGGAACATCATTGCCTAGTTCTCTGTTTCTCTTTCCTCTCTGTGTTGCTGTCTAAATATTAGATAAAACAGTCACTTCTTCCACTCTTCAAAGACTAGCCTTGTCTAGAAGAAGTTCTCACTAACCAGCCTGGCCAGAGATTCTGAAGACCTCTCGAACCTGTAAGTTTTTTCAACCCACTTTCTTTATTGTACTCACCCCCCAACCACCACAGGCATCTAGAATATGCCAGATGCCGTCAATACTCCAAGACAAGAAAAATAAAACTAGTTCTTCAGGAAGTCCCTGAAAAGGTTGGATTATTGGGTGGTCTAAGTCAACTCTTTCAATCCCCAAAGAGGAGCCGGGAGCTGGGATTTTTATCTGCTCACTCTGATCTGTGCAGCCAGGTGAGCGCTGTGGTGACTAGTTGTGTGCTAAAAACCCTATGCCTGCTTTGCTCATGTTCTTATCAACTATCCTCCATCACAAAGATACATTAATGGTACTGTAGGTGTCAGTTTACATGACTGTTTTTTTTTCCTTCCTAGTGGTCAATTTTTCTGAGTATATAGCTTGTATATACATTTATGGGGTACATGAGATATTTTGATATAGGAATACATGCTTAATAACCACATCAAGATAGACAGGTGATATTCATCACCCCAAATATTTATCCTTTGTGTTATAAATAATCCAATTATACACTTTTAGTTATTTTAAAATAGAAAATTAAATTATTATTGCCTTTAGTCACCCTCTTAGGCTATCAAATACAAGGTCTCATTTATACTTCCTAACTATTTTTTGTACCCATTAACCACACCTACTTTTACCCCATCACCAATCACTACCCTTCCCAGCCTCTGGTGACCATCCTCCCACTCCCTATACCCATGAGTACAATTCTTTCAATTTCTAGCTCCCATAAATATGTGAGAACATGCAAAATTTGACTTTCTGTGCCTGGCTTATTTCACTTGACGTAATGACTTCCAAGTCATTATGTTAATGACATGTTCCATTCATGCTGCTGCAAATGACAGGATCTTATTTGTTTTAATAGCTGAATAGTACTCCTCTGTATATATGTACCACATTTTCCTTATTTATTCATCTGTTGAGGGACACTTAGTTTGCTTCCAAATCATGGTTACTGTGAATAGTGCTATAATAAACATGGGAGTGCAGATATCTATTCAATATGTTAATTTCACTTCTTTTGGGTATATACCTAGCTGTGGGATTGTGGGATCATACAGTACCTCTATTTTTACTTTTTTGAGGAAACTTCAAACTGTTCCAGTAGTAGTTGTACTAATTTACATTCCCACTAACTATGTACAAGGTCTCCACCTTCTTACTAGCATTTGTTTCTGCCCTTTTTTTTTTTTTTTTTTTGGATAAAAGCCATTTTTACTGGGATGAGATGATATCTCACTGTAGTTTTGATTTGCATTTCTCTGATGATCAATGATGTTGAGCACCTTTTCATTCACCTGATTTTTATTTGTACATCTTCTTTTGTAAATGCCTGTTCAGATCTTTTGTCCATATTTTAATCAGATTATTAATTTTTTCCTATAGAGTTGTTTGAGCTATTTATGTATTCTGATAACTAACAATTGGACAGGTGGATAGTTTACAAATATTTTCTACCATGCGATGGAGTTATATCTTCACTTTATTGACTGTATCTATTGCTGTAGAGAAGCTTTTTAATTTGATGTTATGCCATTTGTCTATTTTTGCTTTGCAAACTGTTTGTGGGACATTACTCAAAATATTTACTTAGTGCAATGTCCTGGAGAGTTTTGTAGTCATTTCATAGATTGAGGTCTGAAATTTAATTGTTTAATCCATTTTGATTTGATTTTTTTAAATGGCAAGAGATGTTTCATTCTTCTGCATATGGATATCCAGATTTCCCAGCGCCATTTATTGATGAGACACTTATTTTTCCATTGTATGTTCTTGGTGTCTCTGTTTAAAATGAGTTTGTTTTGGGTTCTCTATTCTGTTCTATTTGTCTAAGTGTCTGTCGTTGTTTATTCGTTTGTTTGTTTGTCTGTTTTTGGAGACAGAGTCTTGCTCTGTTACCCAGCCTAGAGTGCAATGGCAAAATCTCAACTAGCTGCAAACTCTGCATCCAAAGTTCAAGCAATTCTTGTGCCTCAGCCTTACAAGTAGCTGGGGCTACAGGCATGCGCAACCAAACCTGGCTAATTTTTGTATTTTAGTAGAGATGGGGTTTTGCCACATCGGCCAAACTGGTCTCAAACTGTTGGCCTCAAGTGATCCACCAGCCTTGGGCTCCCAAATTCTTGGGGTAACAGTAGGCATGAGCCACTGCACTGGGCCTATGTGTCTGTCTTCATGCCAATATTAATGCTGTTTTGGTCACTATAAGTCTGTAATATTATTTGATGTCAGGTACTAGGGTTCCTCTAGTTTTGTTCTGTCTGCTTAGAATAGCCAAAGCTATTTGTGGTTCCATATAAATTTTAGGATTATTTTTTCTATTTCTGTGAAGAATGTCATTGGTATTTTGATAGGGATTGCACTGAATCTGTAGATTGCTTTGGGTAATATGGACTTTTTAACAATATTGATTCTTGAAATTCATGAACATAGAATATCTTACCATTTTCGTGTGTTACTTTTTTATTTCTTTTTCAGATTAATCACTTTTGGCATATAAAAATACTACTAATATCTGTATATTGATGTTGTATCCCATGATTTACTGAATTTATTAGTTCTCATTATTTTTTTTTGCTGCAGTCTTTATTTTTTCCAAATACAAGATTATATGTGCATATAAGGATAATTTGACTCCTTCCTTTCCAACTTGGATGCTCATTATTTCTTTATCTTCTCTGATTGCTCTAGATAGAACTTCCAGTACTATGCTGAATAACAGTAGTGAAACTGGGCATCCTTGTCATGTTCTCAATCTTAGAGAAAAAAAGTTTTCAGTTTTTCCCTATTCAGTATGATACTAGCTGTGGGTCTGTCATATATGGCTTTTATTATATTGAGATATGTCCTTTTTATACTTTTTTTAGGGTTTTTATTATGAAGGGATGTTGAATTATATCAAATGCTTCTCCAGCATTAGTTGAAATTATCATATTGTTTTTATCTTCATTCTGTTGATACATCAAATTGATTGATTTGCATATATTGGACCATCCTTGCACCTCTGAGATAAATCCCACTTGGCCATGATAAATCATCTTTTTGATGTGTTGTTGAGTTCAGTTTGCTAGTGTTTTGTGAAGCATTTGTGAATCAAGGTTCAGCAGGGATATTGGCCTGTAGATTTTTTTTTTTTTTTTAATGTGTCTGGTTTCGCTATCAAAGTAATTCTGGGCTCATAAAATGAGTTTGAAAATATTCCCTCTTCTTCTGTTATTCTAAATAGTTTGAGTAGGATTGGTATTCTTTAAATGTTAGGTAAAATTCAGCAATGAAGTCATTATATCTCAGGCTTGTCTTTCCTGGGAGATGTTTTATTATCATTTTGTCTCATCACTTATTATTGGTCCATTCAGATTGTAAATTTCTTCATGGTTCAATGTTGGTAGACTGTATGTGTCTAAAAATTTGTCCATTCCTTCTAGATATTCCAATTTATGGGTATATAGTTGCTCAAAGTGGCCTCTAATAATCCTTTAAATTTCTGTACTATTGGTTGTAATGTCTCCTTTTTCATCTCTAATTTTATTTATTTGGGTCTTCTCTCTTTATCTTAGTCTGGCTAAAGGTTGTCAGTTTTGTTTAACTTTCCAGAAAACCAATTTTGATTCATTTTATTAATCTTTTGTATTGTTTTCTTCATTTTAATTTCATTTATTTATGTTCTGATCTTTACTGTTTCTTTTCTACTACTAATGTTGGGTTTGGTCAGCTATGGCTATTCTAGCTTTTTAAGATGCATAATTAGGATGTTTAAAGTTTTTCTGCTTTTTTATGTAGGCCCTTATAGCTATAAACTTTCCTCTTAGTATTGCTTTTACTGCATACCATAGGTTTTAGCATGCTGTGTTTCAATTATTGTTTGTTTGTAAAAATGTTTCAATTTCCTCCTTAATTTCTTCACTGACCCACAGGTCATTCAGGAGCATAATGTTTAATTTCCACGTATTTGTATAGTTTCTAAAATTCCTCTTGTTATTGATTTGTTATTTTTATTATTTATTACTTTTTATTTCATTTGGTCAGAGAAGGTACTTGATTTTTTTTTAATTTTTAAAGACTTGTTTTTTTGGCCTAATATCTGTCATTGAAAATGCTCCACGTGTCAAGGAGAAGAATGTGCATTCTGCAGCTGTTAGATGATATTTTCTGTAAATATTTATTTGGTCCATTTGGTCTGCAGTGTGGATTAAGTGCAAATTTCTTTGTTGATTTTCTGTCTCGATGATGTGTGCAATGTGAAAGTTGAGTGTTGAAGTCTTTAGCTATTATTGTGTTAAGGTTGATCACTCTCTTTAGCTCTGACAATATTTGCTTCATATATCTAGGTGTTCCTCTGTTGGGTGCATATACATTTACAATTATTGTATCCTCTTGGTAATTTTATCCTGTTATCACTGTATAATGGCCATCTTTGTATTTTTTTTACAGTTTTTGTCTTAAAATCTATTTTGTCTGATAAAAGTATAGTGACTCGCTCTTTTGTGGTTCCCATTGTCATGGAATATATTTTTCCATCTCTTTATTTTCAGTCTACTTGTGTCTTTACAGGTGAAGTGCATTTCTTCTAGACTATATATCATTGGGTCTTGTTTTCTTTTTTCTTTTCTTTTCTTTTTTTTTTACAAGACAGAGTCTCCCTCTGTCACCCCGGCTGGAGTGCAGAGCATGATCTCAGCTCACTGCAACCTGTGCCTCCTGAGCTCTAAGCAATTCTCTTGCCTCAGCCTCCAGAGTAGCTGGGACTACAGGCAGGCACCACCATGCCTGACTAATTTTGTATTTTTAGTAGAGACAGGGTTTCATCATGTTGGCCAGGGTGGTCTCAAACTCCTGACCTCAGGTGATCCACATGCCTCGGCCTCCCAAAGTGCAGGGACTACATGCGTGAGCCACCACACCTGGGCTTGTTTTCTTATCCATTCAGTGAGTCTGTGTCTTTTAACTAAAGAGTTCAGTTCATTTACATTTAATGTTATTCTTGATAAGTAAAGTCTTACTCCTGTAAGACTTTTTTGTTTTGTTTTGTTGTCGGTTTTCTGGGTGTTTTGTGTGTGTGTTCTCTTCCTTCTGACTTTTCTTTCTGTTTTCCTTTTAGTAAAAGTGATTTTCTCCAGCGGACTATTTTAATTTCTTGTTTATTATTTTTTGTTTATCTGTTGTGTGTTATTTGATTTGCAGTTACCATGGAGCTTGCAAATAAAATTGTATAACTTATTATTTTAAACTGATAACAGCTTAACACTGATTGCATAAATCAACAAATGAAATAACAAACAAGCAAAATACTAATAAAAATTCTATAACTATAACTTCATCCTCCTACTTTTTTGTGATGGATATTTATGATGGGTTTTATTATATAATTTCTATATTTTTATTAAAATTTTAATTTCCATGATGAGTTTTTTTTTTAATTAAGATTTTTTTATTTCAATAGCTTTTGGGGTACGAGTGGCTTTTGTTACATGGATGAAATTTTTAGTGGTGAATTCTGAGATTGTAGTTCACCCATCACCCAGGTAGGGTAGACTGTAGCTAATGTGAAGTTTTTTATCCCTATCCCTCCTCTTAGTCTCTAAAATCCATCATATCACTCTGTATGCCTCTGCATAATCATAGCTTAGTTCCCATTTATAAGTGAGAAAATACAATATTTTGCTTTCTACTCCTGTGTTACTTCATTTAGAATAATGGCCTCCAGCTCCATTGAAGTTGCTGCAAAAGACATTATTTCATTTCTTTTAATGGCCGAGTAGTAGTCCATGCGTGTATATAACACATTTTTTATCCACTCATTAGTCAGTGGGCACTTAACTTGGTTCCACATCTTTGTGAATTGTGCTGCATTTGCAAATGTCTTTTTCATATAATGACTTCTTTTCCTTTGAGTAGATACTCAGTAGTGGGATTGCTGGATTGAATGATAGATCTACTTACAGCTCTTTAAGGAATCTCCATGCTGTTTTCCATAAAGGTTATACTAATTTACACTCCCACCAGCAGTTTGTAAGTATTTGCTGTTTCCCACATCCATGGCAACATCCGTTTTTTGACTGTTTAATAATTGCCCTACCTGCAGGAGTAAGGCAGTATCTCACTGTAGTTTTAATTTGCATTTCCCTAATGATTAGTGATGTTGAGCTTTTTTTTCATATGTTTGTTGGTCATTTGTGTATCTTCTTTTGGGAAATGTCTATTCATTTCCTATGCTCACTTTTTAAAGGAATTATTTGATTTTTTTCTTGGTGTTTGAGTTCCTTACAGATTCTGGATACTAGTTCTTTGTCAGATGCATAGATTGCAAATATTTTCTCATATTCTGTGGGTTGTCTGTTTACTCTGGTGAGTATTTCTTCTGCTGTGCAGAAGCTTTTTCGTTTAATTAGGTCTCATTTATTTCTTTTTGTTTTTGTTGCATTTACTTTGAGGGGTTAGTCATGAATTATTTACCTAGGCTGACATCTAAAATAGTTTTTCCAACATTGTCTTCTAGAAATTTTATGGTTTCAGACCTTATATTTGTCTTTGATCCATCTTAAATTTTTTTATATAGTGAGAAATAAGGATACAGTTTTATTCTTCTATATGTGGCTTGCCAGTTATCCCAGCACCATTTATTAAATAGAGTGTCCCTTCTCCAATTTCTGTTTTTGTATGCTTTGTCAAAGATCAATTGGTTGTATGTATTTGGCTTTATTTCTCCATTGTCTATTCTGTTCCATTGGTCTATGAGTCCATTTTTATGCCAGTACCATTCTGTTTTGGTAACTATAGCCTTGTAATATAACTTGAAGTCAGGTAATGTGATGCCTCTAGATTTGTACTTATTGCTTTTGATTGTTTTGGTTATTCCGGCTCTTTTTTTGTTTCATATAAATTTTAGGGTTTTCTAATTCTGTGGCTACTAATGTTGGTATTTTGATGGGAATTGCATTAAGTCTGTAAATTGCTTTGGGTAGTATGGTCATTTTCACAATACTGTTTCTTCCAATCCATGAGCATGGAATGCCATTTCATCTGTTTGTGCCATCTGTGATTTCTTTCAGTATTTTTTTTTTTTTTAGCTCTCTTCTTGGAGACCTTTCACCTGTTTGGCACTTTCTAGGTATTTTATATTCTTTACAGCTGTAGTAAAATTTATTGAGTTCTTGATTTTATTCTCAGCTTGGTTGTTGTTGATATATAGCAGTGTTACTAATTTGTGTACATTGATTGTGTAACCGGAGACTTTATTAAATTTGTTTTTTAAATCTAAGACTCTTTTGGAGGAGTCTTTAGAATTTTCTAGATGTACTACACTCATATCATCTACAAATGGCAGTAGTTTGACTTTCTCTTTTTCGATTTGGATGCCCTATATATATATATTTTTTTTTGGCTTAATTGCTCTTTTTAGTACTTCCAGAATGATGTTGAATAGAAATGGTAAAAGTGGGTATTTTTGTCTTTTCTGGTTCTCAGAGAAAATGCTTTCAATTTTTCCCATTCAGTATGATGTTGACTGTGGGTTTGTCATATATGGATTTTATTATTTTAAGATAGGTTCCTTCTATATCTAGTTTGTTGAGAGTTTTTCTTCATAAAGGAGAGCTAAAATTTGTCAATCACTTCTTCTGCATCTATTGAGATGATCATATGGTTTTTGTTTTTAATTCTGATGATGTGATGTATCACATTTTTTAACTTGCATATATTAAACCACCTCTGCATCCCTTGGACAAAACCCACTAGATGATTTTGAATTATCTTTTTGATGTGCTGCTGGATTCAGTTAGCTAATACTTTGTTGAGGTTGTTTGCCTCTATGTTCATCACAGAAATTGGTCTGTAGTTTTCTTTATTTTTTGTGTCATTCCTGGTTTTAGTATCAGAGTGACATTAGCTTCATAAAATGGTTTACGGATGATGTCTTCTTTCTCAATCTTTTGGAATAGTTTCAGTAGGATTGCTACTAATTCTTTAAATGTCTGGTAGAATTCACCTGTGAATTTATCTGGTCCTGGGCTTTTATTAATCGGCAATTTTTAAATTACTGACTCAAGCTTGCTGCCTCTTATTGATATGTTCAAAGTTTCTATTTATTCCTGATTTAATCTGAGAGGGTTGTATATTTCCAGGAATTTGTCCATTTCCTCTAGGTTTTCTAGTTTGTATGAAAAAAGGTGTTCCATATTGGTCTCAAATGATCTTTTCTATTTCTGTGGTGTTGATTGTAATGTCTCCAGTTTCATTTCCAGTTGAGTTTATTTGGATCTTCTCTGTTCTTTTCATTGTTAATTTGGCTAGTTATCTACCACATTTGTTTATTTTTTCTAAAAAACAGTTTTTTCTTTCATGGCTGTTTTGGGTTTTTTTTTATTGTTGTTGTTTGAATTTCATTTAGTTCTGCTGTGATCCTTGTTATTTCTTTTCTTCTTCTAGCTTTTGTTTTAATTTGTTTTTGTTTCTCCAGTTCCTTGAGGATGACATTAGGTTGTCAATTTGTGTTCTTTTTGATGTAGGCATTTAGCACTATCTCTTGGCAGTGCTTTTGCTGTATCCCAAAGGTTTTGATGCCTATGATGGTGGACAAGGTGGGAAAGACTTCCTCTTCTTAAGACCCTTCACATGTACCAGGGCTTTCTAACTGTTGCGGTAGAGCTGAAGACTTTTCCTGCTCAACCCAGCACTTTAACCATGCCATTGCTGAAAGAAGCTTTCCACCAGCAGAAAGACCTAGTGCTCAAGGCCTGCCACCCAGATTCTTTTGTCCCACATGGTGTTCCCTTCATGTGGTACACTTCTCCCTCCTCTAGAGTACTGTGAGTGTTGTTGCTCCTCTGGGTCTAGCTACCCAGTTAAGCTCAACACTCCTGTCTGATGCTGGGGAATGTTTGCAAGGGGTCCAGTGATGTGACCTGTCTGAGGCAATATCTTTTGTGTATGTGGGGTTTCTGGTGTTTTGAAATAGTTCTACAATGAACACTTGTTAGCTTTGTCGTCAGAAATAAATTCTTTCAGTGTAGTGCAAGTAAGTTCTATGTTTTCAGGCATTTCCTCAGCCTCTGTCCACAGGCTAATCTAAAAATGTGAAGGATGTTTGTATTGGCAGATTGAGATATGAATTGTGCGTACAAAGGTAGGAAAAGGTAGAAATCATGTTAATCCAAATGCTTTTGTGGAAAAGTAAATGCCTTCAAAGTTAATTAGGTAATTATTAGCCTAAAGAAGCAAAAGGTCAAAGTTGCATAGTTTTAGCAATAAAGCTTAAAAAATTCATTAACAGAAAATGAACACAGGAAGTTCCAGAACTAACCATGAATCCTTGGTTCTTATAACTAAAAAGGTCATCTTCTGATCGTTTTAACTAACGTTCCTCCATCCAAAATTATGAGGAAGAAAATTTTGCTCTGCTCCCCAACACAGGTAAGTAACATAATGTCAGAGTGAAGAGGTTAGAAATTAACATTTTCTAGTTGCATTTAGTGAAAATGTTTAATTTTCAAAATCAGTGAAACAAAGGTAGAATGCATAAGAATTTGAGACCGATTGGAAAGGAGAGTTCTGTCAAAGCCAACATTGAAACCTCTGGTTGACTGAAGAATGGTAGTGCCAATAACAAAAATTCATAATAGCATTTGAGAGACAGAGAGAGAGAGAGAAGTGCCACAAGACAGAGACCATTTCAAGAGAAGAAACGCTGACTTTCGTTTGGTTTGTGTTAAGAATGTCCATATAGAGATACACAAAAGGTGGCCAGGTTCGGTGGCTCACCCCTGTAATCCCAGTGAGGCATGAGAATAGGGTTTGGAGACAGGGAACATAAGGACTTCCTAGAACTAAATCACATGGAAACATTACAGCTATGACAGGAAATATCCTCTCCATTTATGCAGGGAATAGGCCGAACACATGACTTTGTAACTTTACTTCCTCCTCTTCATTTACATGCAGCATACACCAAGTAACCAATGGAAACCTCTAGAGGGTATTTAAACCCCCCAAAAAATCTGTAACAGGGCCCTTAAGCCCCTATTCTCAGGCCTGCTCCCACACTGTGGAGTGTACTTTCATTTTCAATAAATCTCTGCTTTTGTTGCTTCATTCTTTCCTTGCTTTGTTTGTGCGTTTTGTCCAATTCTTTGTTCAAGACACCAAGAACCTGAACACCCTCCACTGGTTAACAGCAGCACTTTGGGAGACCGAGGAAGGCAGATCACTTGAAGCCAGAAGTTTAAGACCAGCCTGGTCAACATAGCGAAACCCTGTTTCTACCAAAAATACAAAAAATTAGTCAGGTGTGATGGCATACACCTGTAGTTCCAGCTACTTGGGAGGCTGAGGAAGGAGAATTGCTTGAATCAGGGAAGCAGAGGTTGTAGTGAGTTGAGATCGCACCACGGCACTCCAGCCTGGGTGACAGAGCTAGACTCTTTCTCAAAAAAGAAAGAAACATAGAAAAGGCAGCTGAAAATTAGAATTTACAGGAGCTATTCAAGCAGGTAAGAACAAGTTGGATATCATCCACAGCAACCTGATCACTGAAGCAATGCCCTAAATTTCTGCAGATTCATGAAAACTAAAAGATCACAGATAGGGAGGGAGTAGCAGCAGAATTCAGAGAGCTTGTTGAAACAGAAGCAGGAGGAAAGAATTTTAGGGAATAGAATTTGAAAGAGGAAAAAAGTAAACACAAAAGGAGAAAAAATATTTTGGAGAAACAATAAGTACCCACGTAAGAGATATAGCACAAGTTAGTAGAAGAGCTGTTCAAGATAGCTTTATTAGTCCCTGGAAGGCATCTGAAACCACAAAGAAAAGGAGCAGAGAAATATATTTTTTAAATTGTGATATTATCCAAGACTGGATCTTGAGTAAAGAGCAGTAAAATATTAAGGAGGTTGCTTTATGTTTTAGAAAATACATAGACTTTGGAAGCAAATATACCTGTGTTTGAATATTGGCCTGGAAGACTTTGAATCTTGAAACTCTTTGAATTTCATGGTTCTTTCTGTGTAAATTAGAGAGGACTATACTTAGGTCACACAATTATTTTGAAAAGTTCAATGAATACAAACACATAAAATTCAAAGCATGCCGCAGAACACATAGTTGTCATTCAATAAATGTTACCTCCCTTCAAGGATATAGGTGCTATTATTAACCATAAATTACAGATAAAGAAACTATAAATACAGTGCTTGTTCATTCAACTGATACTTACTGAGCCTCTACTATGTGGCAAGGTATGGTTGAATTGCAAGGCAAATGATCCTACACAATCTTCTAGCAAAGAAAGGCAAATAATAAACAAAAAAGTAAATACAGATATCATATAAAGATGAGTGCAATTCAGAAAAAAAAAAAAACAGCATGGTTTTATAAAGGTATCTGGGTGGCTAGCTTAGGTTAGGTTGTCAAAATGCTTCACCAAAGAGATAGGAAGAAGGAATCAGGCAGCCATGTGAAGATTAAGATGAGGGCTATTCCAGGCAAGGTCAACAGCCAGAGTAAAGGGCTTAGGAAGAGTATGACGCAAGTGGCACGTCCAAGGAACCCAGGGAATGTTTAGTCCAGCTAAGGGTTTTCAGTGGATGAGGGGAAGAGTGGTACCAGGGAAGTCAGAGTGGCCAGATCACATAGGGCTTGGTAAGCCAGACAAAGTAGCATGGGTGTTAGTCCACAAGAAATTGGGCAGCATTGGAGTGCTGTAAGCAGGCCACTAAAATAATCTGATTTGTATTTTTCAAAGATCCCTCTGACTATTGGGTGAAGAAAAGACTGCTAAGGGCTAAAAACCAAAGGAGGAGACACATCAGGAGGTCATTGTGTTCATGTTTAGAGGAGAAACAAGGACTACTTAAGCAAAAGAAATAGAGCTGCAGAGGAGTAGGGGAAGATACATCTTTGGGGGTATGCTTAACAGAACCTGCCACCAGGTTAGATGTGTGGGAAAGATAAGTATCAAGGGTAACACTTGGATTATTGTTGGGTACAAGTGACTGCAGAGGTGCCAATTAACAAGATCAGAAAGCAGAAAGTTGGGGGGCAGACAGGAGAGGACAAATGGGTGGAGAGAAGATGCTAGATACGCAATTGGCTGAATATACCTTGAAAAGTTTTGAGGAGATTCAGAAACAGCAATTTAGAACAAATTTCAAACCACAGGACGGAATGAGAACTCTGAGAGAGAGTGTACAAAACTGGGAGAGAAGAAATCCCAGCATTCCCCCTGGGGCATGTCAACCTTTCGAGATCACACAAAAAAAGGAATAGGAAACTGTGTAAGAGGAGAAGAATAGATAAGTAAAGCAGAAGGAAATTCAGAAAAGTGTAGAATCAGGCAAGCCAGGAGAGGAAGATGTTTCAACAAAGGGGCCATTCTGTTCAGTGCTTAGATAATAAAGTATCTACAATAATTTAAGAGGTGAGTCCATTGAATTTGAAAGCATAGAAGTTATGGATGACCTTGATAAGAAAAATCATTGTGAAAGGATAAGAACTGGAGGCCAAATAAGATTTTGTATCATTTTCCTACACAGCAACATAGCCTAGGCATGCCCCCCATATTAAATGTCAGCAAAGGAATGACTTAAAATACTGTATTTATTTTCTTTATACAGTTATGTTTAAATGTTTTTCATGCATAATTTTGTTTAATCAAAAAAGTTTATATCTACTTTAAATCTTTTTCTACCTTTCATTCAATATCAGCTCTCCTCTGCCACAAGGTAGTCCACGTTGCAATGCAGTAGTGATCTTCAAAATTTTTCCTGTGCCTAGTCTTATTTATGTACATAGATGCATACTTGTATATAGATATATAGGGCTTGGATTTTTGTCCATATATTGTTTTACCTAAATTGAATCATACCATAAATACTTTCTGAATCTTGCTTTCCACTCACCTATATCTCACAGAAACCCTGAGCCAACTGGTATAGCTTAAATCCACTCTTTTTTAACGGTTGGGTTATATTCTAGATGTGAGTTTGCTATAATTAAACATTCCTCTATAGGCTAGCATTTACTTTGTTTTCAAACACATGATGATTAATGGTGCCGAAATACATCAAAACTTTATTAGTATTATAATTCCCTTTATTTGAATGTTTATGTCTTTAGCACATTTTTATTTTTATTTTAAAAAATGCCTGTGAACATTTACATATAAATCTTTCACATATCTCTAATTCTTTTCTTAGGATAGATGCTTAGATATAAAGGTAAATGGCTTGGGTATAAAAAACATTTTAAGAAATCTTGATAATGGTGCTAAATACCTTTCTAGAAAAGTAGAAATTTGTATTCTTACAGAAGATGAGAGTGTTAAGACCACTGTTCCATGCTGCCAGAACTCATCTGAGCACTATCTGAAGCAACTATGCCATCACTCAGGGAAGATGCCTCATAACCCTAACAGTGGCCTGACTTAAGTGCCAAGGCTGATCTAAACAAAGCAGTCAGGAACACACTGGCTAGGATTCTCCTGACCTCTTCTTTTGTTGCCATAGTTACCTTTATCAATAAATGTCCAAAGATGTAACCGAGGCATTGTTGTCATAGTTCATTGGATGGCAACAGACTGTTATTGAATAAATTAGTGTCCCAATTAAGAGTCTTTCCTATTTTTCAGCACCTTTCCAATCTGTAACAGGTATTTCCTTTCAAAACACTGACAGAGTGAAATAATGTGAACTTCGGTTAGAAATGAGAATTCTTGGTGTCAATTTAAAATCTTGACACCCAGGAGAATGAAAATTTTGATTTCCACTAATTATCCCATGAGGTTTTGCTAAAAAAGCATCTGTTTTCTAGCCCTGCACCTTGTATCCTAACCAAAATATAATTGTCCATGATTAAAGCACAGTTGTCTGCCTTCCTGAATCTTGGGCATCGGAAGTCAGCTTTCTGCTGCTAAATCTCCTTTTGGGACAGCTCTCTAGAAGAACTCTGTAGAAAAGTTTGTGTTGCAGAGTTTTGCACGGAGTTAACTGGCAGACATTAAGAACACAGGATAAACTCTGTTGAGTCAGGCACTTTTGACTTTCTGATAATTTTTCAATCTTTCCCCTGAAAATTAGGAGACCTGGAAGGTTTTCTTTCATATGGAAAATACTAAAATGCTTAAAAGAAACAGAACACATTTGCATATGTAACACAATTCCTTATTTGAATCAGATTTATTTAATAACCACAATCTAATTTTAGATAGTTTCTGTTTTCCAGAAAATGCAAGTTAGAGATCATTAGAGCAATTAGTACAAGATAAACTTCAGAATATTGCATTTGGCCAGACCAGATGTAAAATCATTAGGGAATAAACATAACCATGCTTCATAGAAGTCCACTATTCAGACATTAGATGAGTTTTAGATCCGATGACATAATGACAGGCCTCATTTAAAAAGACTAATAACTTAGTGAAAACCATGTGTATTTCTACAACACTATTTGCATTTTACTAATTTAATCTCACGCATTCACTGAGGGTACTGACATTTTAGCCAGTGTGAGCATGAGAAGCAGGTGACTCATGTATGATCTAAATGCACCACATCAAGATGACTAGTTGAGTCGTATTCAGAAGGGCTGAAATAATGTGTTATTATCCAAAACACCATAGTCATATAAAAACAGACAGCATAGCAGATACCTGAAAAAATGTTTTTTTGGATGAATAAGGGGAAAATGTTAATATTTTACAGTTTATAAGTTGCTTTCATTCCCATTTCTTGAGTACCTGTCATTACTAGGCAATGAACTAGTTTTTGAGATGCCAAGATAGATAAGATAGAGTATCTCTTTTTAGAAGCTAGCTTAATTCTAAACCCTGTAATCCAGGAATCATAAGTATTATTAAGCCATTTGTACAAGGGCTGAAAAGCAGTTAAATATGATCAAATGAATTGTCCAAGTCACAGAGTGCTAAGTGGGAACATTAGGACCAATATTCAGGCTTTGCAACTCAGTCCAGTGTGCTTTATACTATCTTTTTCTAACCATCTTCCAAATTACTGTTTCTTTTTATGATGTCAACTCCAGCTGACTTAATTGCAACCCTGGAAACTTTCCCAAGTGCTCTTTTCATACTCTTTGGTGATTTGTTCATCCATATATTTGTGTATATGTGTGTGTATGTATCTATGTGTGTTTGTGTGTGGGTGTGTGAGTGTGTGTGCTCTGTGTGGGTACATAGCTAAGAATCTGATTCTACATAATGCTAATACAATCATTTGGGAAGATAAAAAATCCTACCACCGGTGTGTTTGGTCTATTTGAGGACAAATAATAAGACTGACTATATTTTGTACTAATTTGCAAATTATTTAGCAAATCTTTCTTTTAAGTATTCTAACTGCAGTTTGGAGACACTATATCATAACAATTAAGAGGATGATATTTCAAACAAGAACAGACTTGGGTTGGAATCCTACTTATCTCTCCCACTAGTTACTTATTCTTTTTCATTTTTTTCTCCCGTAAAATGGAGATAATGAGAACAACCTCACAAAATTGTTATAAGAACTAGATGGGCTAACACACAGAGCCTGGTTTATAACCAGCACTCAATAAACAGTAGATTTCATAATTAAAAAGGTGAGATGATCTTTGAATGTAATCACCCTAAAATCACTATAGTGCTTTATAATCTGACTACATTTTTCCCCCAACTCACCTTATTCACTATTTCTAGTGAAATATGTTTTAGCTGTTTCAGAAATTAAATCTGTCCAAATTATAAAAATGACAATATCATCAATGATCATATTTAAAAATAAGACATTGAAAATCCAAATGCATTCAATGCCTCAGTTATTTACTCTTTGGTATATTGAGATACTATGACGAATAATTTTTTTTAACACTACAGACACATTTACTTTGCATCTCCCATTGCTTTTGGCAGAGCTATTAGTTGCTCAATAAACATATAGTAAACAAGATTATATAGGGTGGTTTATTTTAAGTGCATTGTGAACATGCCAGATAGCACATTTTAAAAAGCAAACTATCCCCATGATCCAATTAACACTAAGCAATTAAGACTGACTTCCACCATAAAACTCAAATTTGTCCTTTTGTAATGCTGAGTACCATTCAAACTAAGTAGAAGAAGGTTATTATCATGTTCAAAATATGTATAAAAATAACTGAATGAAATTTTCAGTTTTGCAGTATGAATAAATTCTGGAGATCTAATGTACAGCATGTTTACTATAGCTATTAATACTGTATTACATATTTGAAATTTGCTAAGAGATCTTAAATGTTCTCACCAAAAAAAAAATGTAACTATATAAGGTGATAGATACATTAGTAAGCTTGATTGTGGCGATCAATTCACAATGTATATAAACAAAATATTTCACCTTAAATATATACAATTTTTATTTGTTAATTATCCCACAATAAAGCTGGGAGAAATTCTAACACAAACAAACAAAAGAAAAACTGTACGTTGATTGAGAGTTTAGATCATTCTGGAAAATCAACACAGGTTTACAAACCCAGAGCAAAAGAGAAATTCAACACTAACAAAAAATAAAGTTGATATTCCACAGGCAGGAATTCTTACTTAAAATGTGAATTATAACTATTACTTTTTCAAGAGGATTAAGACCACTTGCACTGAAGCTGTGATCCCACGCCACACAAAGAGGCATAGAAAGGACCAGCAAAAACCATGGAAGGTGGAAAATGATATTGGATTATTTTCTATTAAGTAACTTACATCATTGTCTATCTTGTAGATAGTCACAAACAACGAGATGTAAAATGAAGAAAAAAATTAACATTTTTATTTTGAGGGCATTGTCAAAGAATAAGATGCTATTCCCTGAAATTGAATGATTTTCTAACCTGACGCTTACCATTCCAAGGCCAAGTGTTATTACTTCCTAGCTTTTCTGATGGAAGTTTTACCAACTTAATTCAACGTTTCTGTGGACAGTGTTTAGTTAACATGAGTTATCCTTTTATTGATGATCTGACAATGTTGTTATGAATATAAACTTATGGTTTTTCTTTATATTAAATCAGCCCTTCTCCTCTTTTGTATTCAGCTCTTTCTTCTGGTTTTTCCTTATGGAAATTATTTCTTTGGAAACCCTTTTCTATTTTTACTTTTCTGTTTCTTATCTGCTATTGACCCAAAAAATAAAACTAAGACTCTTATAATTGTGAGTTAGGTAACAGTAGATATACATTAAAAGCATGTTTCAATAATTTTTTCATAAAATAAAACAAAGAGTTTAATCACTTGAGAAATTGTGCCATTTTTTGAGATGTGGAAGACTAAAGAGAAGCAAATTTGGAGAGGAAAACAACTAATTATTCTTTGTTACTGGATACTTTTGTCCATTCAATATCCAAGTGGAGAAACTGACTAGTATGTTGAGTAAATCAGTCTTGGATTTCACCATTGAGATGTATGCTGGACATGTAGTTGGGGGAGTTACCAGATATTGATGGTCTATAAAGCAATGGGACTAGGTGAGATTATTAGGGAGTGATGGTAGATATGGAGAAAAAAAGTAGATCATTGAGGCTTGGACCACTCCAACATTGAGCAATCAGGAAGAGGAATGGGATTCACAAATGAAACTGAAAGAAGAACCCTTGAGATAGGAGAACAACCAAGGGGATGGGCTTTAAAAGCTAAGTGAAGGAAATGTTTCAAAAGAAGTGAGTGTTTGATCAACTGTGGAGTAAGATCAAGATTGAAAATTGACTATTGAATTTGACAGCTTGGAGGTCATCAGGCCTTACTCAGGACAATTTGGGTAGAAGTTTGGAGAAAAAAAATCAACCAAACTAATGTAGGCTTGAGAGAAAGGGAGAAAAAGAAACAGAGTTGGTGAGAAAATATAACCACTGTCAAGATATTTTTTCAAAAAAATAAAAAGCTGAGAAATGTGCCCAATAACTGGACAGAAAAGTAGAACCAAGGAAGAACTTTTTTTAAAAAACATGGAAGATTCCAGAATGTTTGTATATAGAAGAAAATGCCCAGAAGAGAGGAAATACTGATGATACAGGAAAAGGAAAATATTATTTTATATGAGGAGTGAAGAAATTAAGATGTCGAGGATGACGTCTAAGTTTCTGGCTTGTGTACCTTAGTGAATAGTGAAAATCTTTACCAAACCAGAAAATAGTGGAAAATTACGTTTATAAGAAAGATCATTAGTTCATGTTGTAACATATGTTAAGTTGCTGGAGTTTTGAGTCATCTAAAAGACACAAATAGGCAGTATGGATCCTAGAAGAGAAATTAGATCTAAAGAAATAAACTTTAAGACAACTGGATGTGGTAATAACTTAAGCCAAGGGTGAAGGCAAGATCTCCAAGGTCCTCTTAATTTTTTGTGGTTAAAGGATCTCCTATATCCATGAACTTTTCACCCTAATTTGTGAAACAAAGAAACCATATTTTAAGGACCTGTTTTATATGTTCTGTACAGGATATTACCATGTGTGATGAATGTTTTAAATACTATGAGTTTGTAAAGTTAATGTTATTTTATAGATGAAGAAACAGAAGTTTAGAGAAACTTTGCCCATGCAATGTTCAAAATGGTAGAGATGGAGTTGAATCTAGGCTTATCACAACCCAATGCCTGTTCTTTCAGCTACATGAGTTGGGATTTTTTATGATCCCCTCTGACCATTATAGTTACTTAATAGGTTTTCTGATTTTCTAGCACCTTATCTTCCATTCCTAAGCTTTTTCGTGGATAAGAATCACTTCCAGAGTATTGCCCTCCCCAGATAAACCAATAGTATACACAATCTGCACATTTAGTAAGCATCCTCAAGTGATTCTGATGCAAGTAGGCTGTGAATCTACAATGTAAAGGGTTAACAATGTAAACAATTTACATGTAACAATGTAAAAGGTTACAATGTAAAAGGATAACAATGTAAAAGGTTTGCTCTACTATAGTCTACGTGTGGTGTCACATTAATCCTCTAAAAGGAAAACTAACTCATGCTGCTTGCTTGATTAATAATTGATAAGTACTTAGAGTCTCCTATGACATGTCCTAGACCTACTGTTCAAGCCAGACTGTCTAAACCAATCTTACTATGTTTGTCTGTGTTCCTAAATAATATCTTTTCCATCCACATAAATTTGAAGCTCCCCTTCCACACTCTTACACACCCTCTTCCAGATTCCTTACCTCTGTATTACTAAATAAAATCCTATTTTTAAAGGCACAATTTTAAAAATCCATGTTTACTCTAGTTAGAAATAGGGTTTCTCATTTATCTAGTTTCATACACCAGATATTATCTTGAGTTATCGTATCTTGAGTTACATTTTATGTGAGTATACATTTCTTATCACCCAACAGGGTACTACCTTCATGTTTCTTTGCATTTTCCACAGCAGTTTCCATAGTATAAGTATACATCAGAGATGGGCCATAGGTGTTTGCTAATTTAATAAATAAGGTCACCCATTAAGCCATATAAAGGTCTTACTTCCACTAGGGAATTGAGGAGGCAAATTGAATACTGAAAAGGAGCTTTAAAAATGTCATCTACTTCACCATAAGATTTCACACAGCACTCAACTGTATAGACACAAATGTATTGGGAAAAAAATGCCTGTCTTCTGTAAACTAAAATCAAAGTCACAACAAAATTTTCTTATACATTTTCTCCCAAGCTTGATTATTGCAAGTAAATGATTAACTCAAGTAAAATTATTAGAGATGGTATCTTCCAAACCTTTCTTATTACAATCCCACTCAAGACCAAGGGGTATAAACTGAATCAAAAAAAGATGTAGGTGTACAATAAATTATTGTTAATCATACTCACCCTATTCTGCTACCAAATACTAGATATTATTCATTCTATTAATACATACCTGTAGTTTTGTACCCATTAACCATCTTCACTTTATCACCCTCTCCCAGCTACCATTCCCAGGCTGTGGTAACCTTTATTCTGTTCTCTATCTTCCTGAGTTCAATTTATTTTTTAGCTCCAAGAAATGATAAATGCTTAAGGTGATGGATACTCAAGTTACCCTGTTCTGATCATTACACATTGTATGTCTGTATCAAAACATCACTTGTACTCTATAAATATATACAACTATTATGTACCCATAGCAATTAAAAATATATTTAAAAATTACAGGAAGAACAAACAGTACAACAGTAGAACTATAACAGCCAGATGTATCAATGACAAAGAATAAAACATCTGAAAACAAACAAAATGGAAATGTGGGCACAGTGAAGACAAAAGCAATAACTGAAAGTAAGTGGTTACAATCAAAATAGAAGCACACAGCTGGCAAATTAGTTTTGCAGAAGAGTTTAAGTTTTCCTATTTCCTTGGCAACTGAAGAAGGTTGTGATGTTAACTGCTTAGACATCTGCATCCTCAGAACCATCTCCTCCTTTAGAAACTAGAATACCAAAATAATACTATGGGCCAGAATATACTACTCCTCAACAAAACCAAATGAAAGTAATGAAATAAAGCTTTTAATATGTGAATTATCTTGGGTTTAATGCCTGAGAGGGATTAATTATTTTTTGTTTTCCTTGTTTTCTTTAGAGAAAAGTGAAAGTCCACGTGATGGCAGGAATTTCCTGAGGTTGCTACATTCTAAGTGTTTTGGGCCCTCGAGCTAATCATTACAAACTATCCCTACACTCTTAGGAGATCTTTATTATTATTCTTTTTAGGTTGAAGTTGGCACTTGATTACAGACACAGTTTGCTCATAGGCTGTAGAACATTGGCATGAATACCAAGAAACAGCCAAAGGCAAGCCAGATTTCAATCACAGAAGACTCCTATTTCCCACATTAGAATAAATTTAAACTGACAAAGGACAAAAGTAAGGATTTGGTACACAATTCAACATTAATTCTAGAAATTTCAGTTCTTTTTGCTAGGCTTTTGTGTGTGTGTGTGAATCTCTAAAAACAGATGGTTATGTCTTAGCAGTCACAGTGCTCAGTCTGCCATCTTGCCAGTATGTACCTGATCTGATTTAAAAGCTCAGGGATTTTTTTCCCCAAATATCAAGCTTTGTTGTGATAATGTCAGAATTATTCATACTTGGTTAGGTACATAGGTACAGGTACAGGAAGCCACATATAAGAATCACCCAATTATTTAGTGAATTTCATTTTTTGTTGTTGTATGTGATATAAGACAAAACTTATGTGAAAGAAAAGATAAAGATTAATAGAATAAATTATCTTTAAGGGCATAATGCTACAGCTGTTTTTTAAAGAGCAGCTCAATCTCCTCTCCTCTCTTCTCCTTTTCTCCCTTTTGTCACCTTGCCTCGCTTCTTCCATGCTTCTTCTCTCCTTTCCTGTCCTCTCAGAAATGGAGAAATGGAGTTGAGTGGTTATGGGTAATTGCAAGTGGTTCAATGAAATATAGGCCCTTGGAAGCTCAGAGTTAACAAAAGGAAGTTACTAATGCTTGCAAAGTGTCTTGGGGTGAAAATGTACTTTCCTACTCACAGATATAAAAAGTAAATAACTAGTATGTGTTCCTCTGTGAAATCTTTGGCATTTAAAAGAAATCCTTATTCTCTGGGTGGGCAGCCTTGGAGGAGATGAAAAAGTTTTGGCAAATTAGACACTCAGATTTCTACTCACACAGTATCTCAACCTGGCTTCCTCTTGGATATATCCAGCAAAATTATCAGCTATTATGTAACGCATCCTTCAAATAAGATCATAAAGCTACTAATCCAATTATTATTTATTATTAGAACTATGCTGAAATTATACTATAACATTGCTGGAAGTACAAGCAATGTTGTATAATACATGTTCCTAAAAGAACATGTAAGAAGTGTTACTGAAATAACAAACATTTTCCTCTGAAGAATTGCTAGGCATGAATCCTGTAAACTCCAGCTAAATAAAGCTTAATAATAATAGTAAATTGAGTGTGCCATGCACCATACTAAGTGTTTCACACATTGTCTGGTTTAATCCTCATGATGACTTACAAGATAGCATAACAGACTTCTCTGAATGCTGATTCTTCCTTGCCATAACATCTCTTCCTTTCAAAAAAAAAAAAAAAAAAAAAAACATTTCTTATTTTCTGGTGTCTGGTATCTTACAAAAAGCTGGGACTTCATTAAGTCAGTGATGAGAATCCCAACCCCTTTGCTGGTGAGGGGATCAGGAATAGACATGGAACACAATTGTGGCCAATGATACTTGAAGAAAGCTACTGAGGGGGTTTCTAGAATAAAGTTTCTTCACACATTGTACTGGTTTGTTAGAGCTGCCGTTACAAACTACCACAGACTGGGTGGCTTAAACGGCAGAAATTTATTTTCTCATAGTTCTGGAGGCTAGAAATCCAACATCAAGATGTTGGCAATGTTGATTTCTTCTAAGGTCTTTCTCCTTGGTCTTTTCTCTTTGTCTATCTGTCCTCTTCTTTGAAGGACACTGGTCATATTGAATAAGAACCTACCCCATTGACCTTATTTAACTGTAATTACCAGTATCCCCAAATTAGGTCACATTCTGAGGTACATGGGGTTAGAACTGATGAATTTAGAGGGGACATGACTCAGGCTATAACATGTTTTAAAAAACACACACAGAAAAAAAAAATCTTCATCATTTAAACATTGTCTCTGCCAGGAAATGACCCTGTAGATGACAGAACAGTGGACAGAATCTAGAACATTTCTGACATCATGAGACTGGGGCATCCTTGACTTAGGACTTCCTATTACGGACGATAGTTACTGTTCTTATTTTTAAGCAGTTGAGGTATTTTTTTCTCTCTCTCTCTTCTGCTACAGTATCTAATTTGTGTAAGTAAATACGTTTATTTTCATTGCCATTTCACAAATACAGAAACCTTGTCAGGAAAGCTGGAATTCTGATCCAGGAATCTAACTCCTGCCTGAATGACCATAAATATAGGTCTGTGGCATCAAAATGTTCTCTCCAATACTTAGGCTTTCATTTCAGTTTTATAAAAGCCTCCTACAGAAAAATTTAAAAGCAGACCTTAGAATATTACTAGCTGGTTGTTCTAGAAATCTAGAAGCAAGGAACTGTCCAAAGAAAAGTCAGCCATGAAGGTATTTTGATGAACAAGAGTGTCTCTACTAAGATAAGGTTAAAAAACAATAAGAATGGCTACAATATAAATACACAAAAGTCAACAGATAAAGAAAAAGTGGTATATATACACTATGGAGTACTCTGCAGACACCAAAAAGAATGAAATAATGTCTTTTGCAGGATCATGGATGGAGCTGGAGACCATTATCCTTGGCAAACTAACGCAGAAACAGAAAACAAAATACCTCATAATATGGTTTGGCTTCGTGTCCTCACCCAAATCTCATCTTGTAGTTCCCATTATTCCCACATGTTGTAGGAGGGACCCAGTGGGAGATGACTGAGTCATGGGAGTGGATGTTTCCCATGCTTTTCTCATGATAGTGAATGGGTCTCACAAGATCTGATGGTTTTAAAAATGGGAGTCTCCCTGCACAAGCTCTCTTTTTGCCTGCTGCCATCCACGTAAGATACGACTTGCTCTTCCTTGCCTTCTGCCATGACTATGAGGCCTCCCCAGCCATGTAGAACTGTAAGTCCAATTATACCTCTTTTTTTTGTAAATTTCCCAGCCTCGAGTATGTCTTCATCATCAGTGTGAAAACAGACTAATACACTGCATGTTCTCACTTAGAAGTAGAAGCTAAATGATGAGAACTCATGGACACAAAGACAGGCACAATGGATACTCAGCCCTACTTGAGGGTGGAGGATGGGAGGAAGCAGAGGAGCAGAAAAAAATAAATATTGGGTACTAGGCTTAGCATCTGGGTGATGAAATTATCTGTACAACAAACCCCCATGACACAAGTTTACCTATATAACAAACCTGCACATGTACCCCAAAACCTGAAAGTTAAAAGTCACTAAACCAGTTAAATGAGATTATTGTTAGCAACCTAATACACAAATTGTGCTCTCTCTACTAATCTCTGTAGACAGTCTGAGCCCAGTCCTTAATTCTCTTTGGCAAGAATTGCAAATTACCTTTAGCTATGGATTTCATTGTTCAATTGGTTTTAATTACAGCGTTTTCCATTACTCATCATTTTCCTTACTTCAAATTAAGCCTCTCTTTTACTTCTTCCCTTAAGAGGAAATGAATGTTTGTCTTTTCTCAAACCTTCCTTTACATATTTGTATCACATGCCTTTTGTTTGCCTTTCTGGAATAAACCCACTGATCTCTCATGTCCACAGATGCCTCATCATCCCAGCATAAATTATTCCAAAGTTTCATGTATTTACTTTTTAAATTTTTAAAAAATAGCCTGCCTATCTTTCTTCTTCTGAGATGCAATAATATAAAGAAACATTGACAGCCTATTTCTTGTGCTTCAAAGAACACATTCCTAATAATCTGGGCCACTATTTTGTTCCTTTCTAGTGCTTTTATTGTGTGTGGAAAAATCCTTCAGGTTAATTCCTCAGTTTTACTCAGAACTAGAATGGCTGGCAGTGAGGTCAGTGTTATCACCAATTCCCAACCAGCATCAGGAAAGACAGCACTTAACCCAGCTGTGACTGATAAATAACTCCTCGCTTAGCAGAAACTGTGAGCTTGTGCACGATGGTTAAGCAATGTGATAAAGGAACCAGCTCTAGTGGAGAGACTCTGAGCTCCAGATTGACTCACTGAGGTCAGAGTCCCTCTGCCTTACTTTCTAGTGATATATATTTTGCTCTATTTCCTAATTTACTTTGGTCCTATTTGGCTTTAGGGGTATATTTTTCTTCAGTGATTTTTACTTTGCAGCTGATTATGGCATAAGTACTGCTATAGATGGCTTTTTTGGCCCCAATTAATGGCCTCCCTTTGCCATGTGACTTTCCAGCTCTTTCCACCAAGACATGAAGCCTGTCCTCCAAGTCTTTAATATAGAGCTGGCTTTGTACTAATAGCATCTGGTGAAGGTGGCAGCTAACCACTTCTGAGGGTAGGACTCAAAAAGCCCTTTGCACTTTTCACTGTCTCAGAATGCCACCTTTGCTAGGAGAACAAACCCTAGATAGCTTTCTGGAAGACGAGAGACCACATGGAACAGAGACCAATGATCTCCGCTGAAGACAACTTCAACCAGCTCCCGGCTGACCCACCAACTGACCACAGATGCAAGAGTGACCTTAACCAAGATCAGCTGAGGTTGGCCCAGATCAGCAGAACCACCAACCCAGTCCTAAGTTCACAAACAAAAATAAATTTTCATTGTTACGTACCACTGTGAAGGAAATGGCTGCGCTTTACTCAGTAGTAGTCTGAGGTGGCTGCCTGGTGCAGCATGACTTAGCGGGTTTGGAATGCAGGCGCACAACTCCACTTGTTATGTAACCATGCCACGTGAGGTGCATTAGGTGATCACTCATCTGCGCTCGTACTTGGCTCAGAGCCACTGTTGTCTGTAAAGGTATAATTACCCTACTAAGGCTGTACGTACAGCTTGCGATTTGCACCCGCGGCTGACACCCAGGCTCACTTGCGCCCACAGAGAAAGTAAAAGCCATGTCAAAACTGTGTACAATTCTTCGAGTATTTTTCCAGCTACCTGCCATTCGTCTATCCACTCCCCTCAGTCCTCAGTTTGGGCTGGAACCTGACACTTCGCATGAAAATTGGCCTCACAAACAGGATCCCAAGGTGGGTGAGCCTTTGGTCCCTGCTGATTCTTGGTTGGCCCTGTGGCCACAACATGGGTTGTGGTACCGGACTGCAGCTGTACTGCGAGGATGGGCTCTGGTGGAGACTGGGCCGTGGTAGGTGGGTCCCTTGTGAGCATGGAGAAGGCCCTGAAGTTGCTGGAAGCACAGAGCAACTGAGAAGGAAGGAGCATTTGCTGGCAGAATTGGATGGGCATTTTTGACTGCGCTTGGAGTACACACCCAGTCCCTGAGGGATGCCGCAGACGTAAGGGCTTTCCAGGCATAGGCGAGGCACCTGGAGGCCTGGTTACACAGCTCAGAAAAAGAATTAGAAGCTGCCATGAATGGGAACCTCCAGGCACCCCCTGGAAGCCTGGCTACAGAGCTTGAAAAAGGAATTAGAGGCTGCTGTGAATGCAGGCCTGGAGGCCACTGGTGGGACCGAGGGGTCCGTGCAGTAAAGAAGGGGAAGATGCCCACGGGAAAATAGGAGACCCCAACCAGTAACACACTCAAAGATGTGGATAGATTTGATTTTGGCCAGGGATGACTGACAGAAAATTGATAAACAGCCCAATGAAGTACTCTTAACTTTGTGGAGACAGTTGTCTCTGGAACAGCAATTCCAGAAAATGCCCAAGAGGAAGAAGGGGAGAAGAACATTGCTGCGTGATCTGGTCCCGCCTGGGGTGTTCCAGCTCAAAGACTATGTAGTGAAGCCAGGCAGGGATGTAAAGCCTTTTCTGTTTGTGATGGAACTGGGCGAGGTGCCCAGCTTGAGGGGACACTGGGCAACCAGAAGCCACATGTGAAATTGACAATCCACTGGTCCCTGCACCCAGATAAGTTTCCAGGCAAGGCTGCATAGACAGCTATGAAGTGTCTATGGTCAATGAAAGTGAAATCTGTATCTCTGCACCTTGGCATCAGCCACCTGGCCCATGGTTATGCACTGTGTATGTCTCTCCCATACCTGTATACCATTCTGGGGGTGGACACTTTACACAGCATGACAGCTGTCTCATCTATCACATATTTGATGGACTGCTTGACAACAGAATTGGGACAGTACGACTATGGGGTGGACTTGACTAATGCATTTTTTTTAACAGAGAGCCAGGAACAATTTGCCTTCATGGGAAGGTGACAATGGACTTTCACAGGGTTATTGCAGGGCTATGTGCATAGCCCCACCATATGTTGTAGTCTTGTTAATATTATTCATGGTCTTTTTAATGCTATCATGCTAACCTCTAATTCTCTTGCAGGTTTAGAAGCGGCAGTACTCCTCTTGCCTGAGATTGCGATGGTGCAGCTGAGACCACCTTCCTGGCAGCCAAGTGGGCTATTCAGCAGGAATAAGCCCTGTGGATAGTTGAGCAGGGGCTCCCATTTGAGCTGGATGTGCATGTGACCACAGATGGTTTCAGTTGGGGCCTGTGGCAGCGCACGGAGTGCTTGAGACCACCAGTAGGCTTTTGATTCCAACTATGAAAGGGAGCTGAGCTCTGGTATTCCTTGATAGAGCAGCAGTTAGTAACTGCATGTGCTGCCCTTCAGGCTCATGAGAGCTTGGCAGGATTGGTTACAATCTTCATGCAGACGACTTACCCAATAGCAGGATGAGTGCATTCACGGATAATGACCCCCTGGACTGGGATGGGGGAGACATCCACTTTGGCAAAGTGGAGTGCCTACTTGGAGCAGCAGAGTACACTGAGTACAAGTCCCTTAGAGGTCTTGGGAGCTGTAGTCCTATGCAAGATAAGGCCATGGGGTCTGAGGCACCCCTAGACCCTGAGCCTTTACCATTTAAAGAAGGGCATCCCTCCATTCCCGATGGGGCATGGTACACAAATGGTTTAGCTGAGGTGCTACTGCTGCCTTGACCACTGTTGCAATCCAACCTAGTACTGACACCATATGGTTTGAAACCGGGTGTGGGCAAAGTAGCCAATGGGCTGAACTTAGAGCAGTATGGATGGTGATCACCAAGGAGGTGACACCTATAGAAATCTGCACTAATAGCTGGGAAGTTTATCGAGGTTTAACCTTGTGGTTAACTACCTGGAAGTTACAAAATTAGCTAGTTGTTCACTGGCCCATGTAGGCCAAGCCATGTGGCAAGATCTATAGGAGGAAGAATGACCTTCTCCGACCAGGTATAGGGATGAACAGTAACCTACTGTTGCCTGTCCTGATGCCCCTGAAGTCAGAGGAACAGAAAACTTGGCTGTGGCCATGGACCCTCCAAGCACCCAACTGCCTCTGGTTGGCCATCATAGCTCCCTAGGAGAAGGGCCTACAGTATGACTTGCCTGTCACTCCTTGGCTGTTCAATGCATGCCCCCCATGGTTGACTGTTCATAGGGAAACAGCCAGGGGATGAACCCTCCTCTGGGGAGCATATGTACTATCTGTGTTGCCTATTAGGAGCTCCCCTGTGACTTTGGCACAGATACAGGACCCAAAGGAACCATTGGGAGCTGGAAGGTGTGGTATCATCAGCCAGAGCAGAAGCCCTTGGTGGCTGCATTGTTATCCAGGGATGGAAAGTTAGCCTGTTATCGTTGTTGTGGGTTATGGATTCAGGGATCCACCCTTTGGGCACATGTCCCTGCACACAGGATGCCCTCAGCCTATGGGGTGGAGTATAAGGGAAATGGCTGCATGTTATTCTGGAGTAGGTTGAGGAAGCCTCCCAGCGCAGCATGACTCAGTAGGTTTGGAGCATAGGTGCACAACTTCACACGTTATGTAACCAACACTGTGTGAGGCACATTAGGTGATCACTCACATGAGCTTGTGCTTGTCTCAAAGCCACTCTTGTCTGTAAAAGGTATAATTACCCTGCTAATGCTGTACATATGGCTTGCAGCTCATGCCCAGGCCCATGCCCAGGCTTGTGCCTGGGCTTGTGGCTTGCACCCATGGCTCATGCCCGGGCTCGCTTGTGCTGAGATAGAGTAAGAACCATGTCAAAACTGTCTGTGATTCCTCACGTGTTTTTCCAGCTCCCTGCCACTTGTCCACCCACTGCCCTCGGTCCCCAGCTTGGGCTGGAACCTGACACTTAGGATGACAACCATTATGGTCTTGAGGGTGTTAATTAGACAGCATTATTATAGCATAAAAAAATGGCACAAGCCCATTTCTAATAATTATTGTATTTTCCTAAAGTACATATGATTTTTTTTAGATTATCTTGTTTTCTCTTCATGATTGCTTGACATTCTATCTTTAATTTTATTAAAAGTTGTGACATTCTTTACCATCCTCAGGAGAGGAGCTGGGTATTTTGACTTCCACAGCAATATGCCTAGCAGCCAACCAGGCTCAAGTGAGTGTCTAAATAAGACTATTTAATGGATAATTGTCAGGTTTCACAGATGCACCACATTTGCTCTATCCACTCTGTTTTTCCTAACCTTATCAGATTTCATTCTGTCACAGTCCTAATCCATGAAATCATTGTAAATATTGTCTACCCTTTGACCTCATTTGATTAGTAGAAAACATATGCTGTCACCAAGCCAAGCTTTGATCTAAGGGATGTTTCTTAAAGCAATGAGAATAATCACTATTCCAGTAACAGCAACAGTTGTTGAACAAACAAGATTTACCTGGGGATTTGAAGCAAGAGCAAATTTTTCCTCTCAGTTTTTTTTTTTTTTTCAAATAAATAAATTAATAGAAGGGCAAAAGAAACAGGAACTAAAAGTACAGATTCCTGTAATACCTAGTTGTTGTTTTTTTCTAAATTTGAAAGTCTTATTCACAAGATAAACAGCCACCTCTATTTTTGAAATTTTTTATGGAGGAAAAAAATTCAAGGTGCTAGATTGTCCTGTTTTGACAACTAAAGAGGGGGGAAAATCCCTCTGTCATTTATGATGGATGCAGGTTAATCGCCTGAAAGACTAGCATATAAAAGGCCAGTTTATTTGGCTAAGGTATGTAGGTCATTTGGATAATAGCACCATTAGCAAAGGTGAGCTGGGGGAGTATGAAGGAAATTCAAGGAATCTTCATTTCTGACAACTTGGTGAAGGATATCTGACCTAATACCATCGTGTATAGGTGATGGATTTCTATGAAATTGTAGTCGTTGTGGGAAGAGCATAAAAAGTGTATAGCCAGAAGACAGAAGCCAAAAGCAAAGAACTAGGTGCAGGAGGGATGATGGGTTAAAATGAGAAAACAAAACTGAAGACAAAGAGAAGCCAAGAGATTTCAGAATGCAAAGACACAACGGGGGTAAGGAAAGGAAAGAGAAGATCACACAGTCTATAGACCATTACCAAGTGAGACTATCCAAAGCCATGAAAGACAGGCATAGGTATATACCTGAGTTTAAGGAGTACCTGTAAGAGACTCAGCCAATGTCATCCCATTTTCTGAAAGCAGGGAAAAAAACAAAATAAGCCACTGAAAATTAGATTTTCTTAACAAATGGTTGAGGATAAATACTGCATAGGTACATGAGATATATACTAAAATTAAAATGTAAAATAATATTTAGCCATTTAGGGAAGAAGCCATCTTTTTTGAGAAGTACATCAGTTTAGTAAACTCTAAGCTCTTCTGTTTGCTGATAGTCCTCTGGGCTATGGAAATACTCTGGCTATGGGACTGTTGCAGCTATGAGAATAGTAAAGATGAAGCTTCCTGTTATCGAGCTTCACAGGCAATCTGTGTCCTCTGACATTCCTGACTGTTGCTCACTACACAAGAGCCAAGAAAGCAGGGTTGAATCTCATCACCACAGCATGTGTCTATTGCTATTTCATAGTCCCCTCTTCCATCTGCTAAAGATGGAACACGATCTATCTTGATCACTCTCATTTTTTTTTTTTTTGCCTTAAAAACTGGGCCATGAGTTAGAGGCATGAATAGAAACCATCTCTCAATTCCAGGAGGCTTTGCAAATTACAGACTATGAAGTACTTGACATATAGTTTCTAAATACAGTTAATCAAAGTTATAAAACCTAAGAAATAAATAAACTCAAGATTTGAAAATCTATTTGAAAAGTATATAGCTATACTCTTATCCCATAATAGAGTTCATTTACTTCATCTCTCTCCTTTTCCACCAGAAAAAAAAACTAAGTATTAAACATAGAAGTTTCAGAAAATTTATTACAAAACTGTCATAAAAGAACATCATATTTCATGCATATGGGATCATGCTTAGATCCAACACAAAACCAAGACCATAATTTTTTGAGAAAATTTATAATTAGATTTTATCAAATTCAAGTTGTTAAGTATTGTTCTTTTCTTACTGACATTGTGCATAAATGGCTTGAGATCAGAGTTTGCGTTATTTTTCATTTTGTGAAAATTATCTTGTTATATTGGTAATTTCATTAAAAAATCTTTTTTATTCACAGTAGTTCTCTAATCTCTTTAAAAATATATTATTTCTTTTTATAAGAACTCATCTGTGATTGTGGGAGTTAAAAACTTTAAGCTTTTAAAAAATGCCCTTGTTTGTTTAGAGCCCTTCTGTTTCTTACTCAGAGAGAATTTGACTTCTATATAATAAACAGAAAACTAAAATTTTACTCCAATATTAAGTTTCCTACTTGGTTCAGACAAACCACCACTGGATGACACACATACTTGTTGGAGTGAACAATAAATCATCCCATGTACAATAATAAGATGATATCTGATATGGTTTGGCTATGTCCCCACCCAAATCTCATCTTGAATTCCCACATGTTGTGGGAGGGACCAGGTGGGAGATAATTGAATCATGGGGGCAGGTCTCTCCCATGCTGTTCTCAGGATAGTGAATAAGTCTCATGAGATCTGATGATTATATAAAGGGGAGTTTCCCTGCACAAGCTCTCTTCTCTTGTCTTCCACCATATGAGATGTGCCTTTCACCTTCCACCATGATTGTGAGGTGTCCCCAGCACATGGAACTTTAAGTCCATTAAACCTTTTATCTTCCCAGCCTTGGGCATGTCTTTATCAGCAGCATGAAAATAGACTAATACAATGTCTTAGAATCTGATATGGTTTGACTCTGTCCCCAACCAAATCTCATCTTGAATTGTAGCTCCCAATTCAAGAATTCCCATGTGTCATGGGAGGGACCCTGTGGGAGGTAATTGAATCATGGGGTTGGGTCTTTCCCATGCTGTTCTCATGATATTGAATCAGTCTCAGGAGATCTGATAGTTTTATAAATGAGAGATCCCCTACACAAGCTCTCTTGCCTGCTGCCATGTAAGAGGTGACTTCGCTCCTCATTTGCCTTGATTGTGAGGCCTCCCTAGACATGTGGAACTCTGAGTCAATTAAACCCCTTTCCTTTATAAACTACCCAGTCTCGGGTATGTCTTTATTAGCAGTGTGAGAACAGACTAATACAGAATCCTATTATATTTAAAATTTGCTTTAGAATATGCTAAAAAGATATATATGTGATGGGCTACCAAACATTATCTGTACAATGATTTATTTCTCCCTTTGCAGCAAAAGTTTAAGCACCAGAAAACTAAAAACTCTGAAGCACAGTATTCAAATAAAACAATCTCAGGCAATTCAGGTTTCTGTGGGGTCCTTCACAAAGCCAAAAAACTTTCATCAGTGCTTTGGTCTGAGGACAGACATGTTTTGCTTAATACCTTTGTGGTTAATATGACTTTTAATAAAATTCTCCAAAATTATTTCTCCAGAATTAGGTAATATAAATATAAGAGGCAAAGGCTTGGTTGCAAGTTGACCATTACATCTTTCATTTCACCATTGTTACACAAATATTTCTTGACCTCATTTATTTAATAGAATGTACAAGTGAATTTTTGTAAGACGCAGGTTACATTTAACCAATCTATTAAACAAGTAAATATTCATATTCGAATGTATGATTGTGCTAAGAAGGGAAAAACTGGATAATTTTCTAAATTCAGAAGAAAGTAAAACTAACTTAAAAGAAAAATATTTAAACTAACATTAAATGTAAGATATTTATCTGAAATATTTCAAATGGATTAAAAATTACATAATAGCATACCTTATATTTCAATTTGGCTGTATTTAAAAAAAGAGAACTCAAAATAACTTTCAAATTTCTAAATTAAAAAAATTATATTTGGAATATTCTGGAGAGTGGTATACTTCTCTAAATGCCTTAGTAATTCTTGTTTGTGTAACCAAGAGATAAGAGAAAATCTAAACAAACTCCACTCAGATTTTACAGTAAAAGCCTGATTGTATGGCTGTTTGTTTATTGAGATAGGTGGGTGATAGATTGGTGATAGGTAGCTATATAGATAGATAAAGAGGATAAGTCATCTTAAAACTTGATAAATACCATGAACTTAATCCCTATAAACCAATAAATTGTACAATATATGTCTTCAAAATAGAAATTTAACCTTATCTGACCCACTTATGAGCAAAATTTTCTGGAGCCCTCCATTGAGTTGCTTCATCTCCATACTTTTCTTGTAGCTGCTAAATAAACTAAAGTATTTTAACTTCTGTTGTTCAACAGGGAATAATTAATCTGAGATCCTTGAGGCTATTCCACTCAGCCCTCTAAACATACCTGTGGCACATAAAATGGCCATCACCAAAGATAAAGACCATGGGCTTCCTCCTCTTGTTTCTCTCTTAACCTAAAGAAGCAAAGACACACCTACTCATGCCATATTTGACCCTTTGTTAGCTCATTCTCCTGAGCAGAGCAGTCACTGGTCAGATTAAAAGAGCCAGGATGACCATTTGGACCTGATTTTATTGGGAGGGGAGAGGTGCAAAGAAGGGAGTTGCTGTTCCCTAAAATGAGGAACCCCTCAGACTTCACATTTTCCTCTTGAGTCCCACAAAGGACCAGTAACTTTACCCACAACCTTAGTGAGAGGAGGCCTAGCTATTCTTCTTCTTATTCTGTACCTCTCCTCTACATATTTCCACATTAGAAAATATTCCTAGCATTTCTGGGCAGGCTGAGACTCTCCTCTTGGGCTGCTAGCTATTCGCACAATAGAACATACTGGCAATCTCTTACTCACAGTTTATAATATAATTCACAAAAAAACCCACCATGTTATTATTGCATAAGTTTCTTACAAAAGCTAAACAATATTTTTACTTCTACTTGGTTAAACTATTTTACCTGCATCTACACTGTAATATTTTAAATATCTTAAGTTACATTTCGTTACTTTTTATCACAGCACCTATGTAACTCAGAATAGCTGTTGGAAATACGAAGTATAGTTTGCTTCTTAATCCCCAAAACTCACCCCATCTTTTCTGCAGGTTCTGAATCAAAGAGTGCCGTTTGGACCGAAAGGCCTGTGCCAGGCTTCCACTCCATCTGCTTCTTAATGTAAAACAGCTCAGCTGCAGAGCATAGTGAGCTTCACATACCCACAGCCTCTGAGAGAGTGAGAATAGTACAAAGAGGTCAAGCAAGGTGTCAAGGCTGACACCGAAAGAGCCTCATTTTTTTTTTCTAGATAAAAATCACGGCCGGGCGTGGTGGCTCACGCCTGTAATCCCAGCACTTTAGGAGGCCGAGGCGGGCGGATCACGAGGTCAGGAGATCCAGACCATCCTGGCTAACACGGTGAAACCGCGTCTCTACTAAAAAATACAAAGAATTAGCCGGGCATGGTGATGGCGGGCGCTGTAGTCCCAGCTACTGGGGAGGCTGAGGCAAGAGAATGGCGTCAACCTGGGAGGCGGAGCTTGCAGTGAGCCGAGATCGCGCCACTGCACTCCAGCCTGGGCGACAGAGCGAGACTCCGTCTCAAAAAAAAATAAAAAATAAAAAATAAAAGAATAAAAAAAACACAACCATAGGTTGCCAAATTAATATTTTTTTAAAAGATTAAAAATTTTAGTTGCTCATTAAGACAGCATAGATGGTGAACTAATTATTTAGATTATTTTGCCAAGTCACAGCTAGTTACAGATGAAGAAACAGCTCCTGTTTTTAGATAAACCTCACCCTGAGTGTAAAATATTTATATGAGCATGATACAGTATATATAAAAGTATACATACTTTTATAAAGGAAAATGCCAACTCATTTCCAATGTCAGCAACTTTTTCTGAAGGTTAGGATTGTCTCTAACCAATTACAAAAAACTAATAAGCCAAGCACAGACAGAGAAAGACCACAGTATCTCACTTATGCGGAATATTTAAAAAGTAGAATTCACAGAAACAGAGTAAAGTGGTTGCCAGAGGCTGGGAGTTAGAGGAACTGGGAAAGTGTTGGTCAAAGCACGTAGAATTTCAGTTAGACGGGATAAATAAGTTCAAGAAATCTATTGTATGTCATAGGGATTACAGTTAATAACAATACATCGTATACATAAAAATTCCTGAGAGTAGATTTTAAGTATTCTCACCACAACAAAATAAGTATGTGAGACAATGCATGTATGAAATATCTTCACTTACGTATACATATATCAAAAAAATCATGTTGTATGCCATCAATACATATTATTTTACTAGTCAGTTTGAAAAATCAATTTTAAAAGCTAATTATTCAGGACAAACACTTTTTTTTTAGAATAATTATGTTGGGAGATCACCATGCCATCTTTTAGAAGCAGTTTAAATCTCAGTGGAAAACAAAAGTACTTATTAGATATATCCTTGTAGCACACCATGCTTGCATACAACTTAGATGAACATCATTGCTCAGGCTGTCTAAATAAATGACACATAGAAAAGGGATGAAGTTAGGATATAGTAATATACAGAAAAGCAGAGGCCTATGGGGAGGTGGGGTCAGGCTTAAGGGTTCACAACTAATTTTTATGAATACAAAAATTTTGGACAGAAACAAATTCATGTTTCTTAAATATCAAGAGAAAAGAAGTATCTGTTTGTTATTTTTCTCTCAAAACATATTTCTTACAGTCTGTAATAGTTTTGGTATGAGAGTCATCTTACATAATTTAAATAAATTTAAATTAAATCTTTTTTAAAAAAATAGGAACAAAGAGAGAACAAAAGGGCAGTAATTTCTTAGAGAAATCTTGGTTTATTTTGCATTATTATTTTTCCAGAAAAATTATTAATAAAATATGCAATATGGAAAATAGTGATAAATCAGATCAATAAATCAAGATGCATCAAGATTCCACTGGTACTAGACTCTGTGTGGGTGCAGTGCACTGGAAAGGTGGAATTAGGGAACTTTTTTAAAAGCAACTGTCCACGTGTAATTATTACAATTTAATTAATGGGTAAAGAAATAGGCATGAGAAAAGTGAGGCATAGTGTGAGATAAAGGAGATGAGGAATCCCAAGAATGTCACCAGAGACAGATTTTGCTTTTTAAATATTAAACATGGAAAAATTCATTCTTAGATTGCCCCATTTAGATGGTCATATTAGTTTCCTATTGCTGTGGGTACCAACCACTGCAAACTTGGTGGCTTAAAACAATAGACATTTATTATCTTGTAGTTCTAGAAGTCAGAGGTCAAAATGGGTTTCACTGGACTAAAACCGAGATGTCAGCAGGGCTGGTTCCTTTCAAAGGCTCTAAGGGAGAATTTGTTCCCATTCTTTTCCCAGCTTCTAAAAGTTACCTGCATTCCTTAAATGGTTCATTTGACCTTCATTCCTTGAAGATCCTCCATCTTCAAAGCCAGCAGCATAGCATCTTCCAGTCTCTTTCCGACTCTGACCCTTCTGCCTCTCTCTTATAACAGCCTTGTGATTGCACTGGGCTCACGTGGATCATCCAAGATAATCTTTCCATCTCAAGATCCTTAACTTAATTACATCTGCAAAATCCCTTTTGCCATGCAAGGTAACATATTTACAAGTGTAGGGGATTAGCTCATGGACACCTTTGGGAGGGAGGGGTATTAATCTCCTATTACAGTTGTGGACTGGCATTTTGCTTTGGTTAAAATACTCTCCCAATTTGGAAGCTATTGAGCATGTTGATGCTAAAATTAATATTCCAACCTCTAGGCAAAATGCCTCTCAACTGCATGGAAAGGGCTCACGTGGATGATGTATTTTATTTTGGACACTTGGTTGCAGTCTAAATGAAATTAAGTTGAAAGTGGTAGCCACTCTGTGGCTGAGATGTGATTAAAGGAGTGAGATAAGACAAACACAGAAGAATCCTGTACACACAAAAATAGATTCAGCCACAGCAAGCCCTGCTGGCATGGTGAAAAGACAATCTATACATAGATTAAATGTAAAATGAAAATTCACACAGAAGTAGTAGCTATCATGTGTAGTTGACCTCTCAGGTGAAACAGAAGAATTAATATAAATCACACAAGACATTTAAAAGTGTATTCAGTCAAAACTTACATGGGTTTAGGAAATTATTTTGTAATGTGAATGAGTGATATCCCAAAGTATGTTCTGACCCCAATGTCCAGGAATTGTGGATTTTATTTGAATATGGATATCCGTGGCATACATCCAAGCAGATGGAAACTCTCTGGAAGAAATAAAGCTAGACATATCTGTCCCTCTTATCGTAGCAAAGAACTTCTGTTCTAAACAAAAGCCCTGATAATTCCTTTCAAATATCTATATTAGACATGATAACAGTCTATAGAAACAATGAATTAATTGTAAGATCTGCATGTAAGGATAGGAATATTTTATTCTAAACTTGGCTAAGCCACTTTGGTAGAGGTAGGTCACTGTCTTCATTACCTATTGCTACATAACAAATTGCCCCCAAAACTTAGTGGCTTAAATCGACAAACATTTTTTATCTCATGGTTTCTATGGATTAAGAATATGGAAGCAACCTAGCTAGGTAGCATCTCATGACTCCATAATCAAGATGTCGCTAGAGCAGCTGCAGTCATGTCAAGGCTCAAGTGACAAAGGGTCCACTTCCGAGCTCACTCACACAGTTGTTGGGAGAACTCAGAAGATTTGCTTCTGACCTCTTTCCTGGGCTTCTCAACATTACTGTCCCATGACGTGGACACTGACTTTCTCCAAAGAGAACCATGCAAGAGATGGCAAAAGCACATTCATGATAGAAGCCACAGGTTTTTTTAAATAACTTAATCTCAGAAGTGACACCCATCACTGCTACCACATTCTACAGTTTATTCTTCAACAATATGAGTTTGAACGGCATGGATTCACTTATACATGGATTTTCTCCTGCCTCTATCACCCCTAAGACAAGAAGACCAACTCTTCCTTTTCATTCTCCTCCTCAGCCTACTCAATGTGAAGATGACAAGGATGAAGACCTTTATGATGCTCCACTTCCACTTAATAAATAGTAAATATATGTTCTCTTCCTTGTGACTTTCTTACCATTTTCTTTTCTGTAACTTACTTTATTGTAAGAATACAGTATATAATACATATGACATACAAAACAGGCGCTAACCGACTGTTTATGTTGTCAGTAAGGCTTCCACTCAACAGTAGGCTGTAGTAGTTAACTGTTGGGGAAGTCAAAAATTATACAAAGATGGCCAGGTGTGATGGCTCATGCCTGTAATCCCAGCACTTTGGGAGGCCAAGGCGGGCGGATCACGAGGTCAGGAGATCGAGACCATCCTGGCTAACACGGTGAAACCTGTCTCTACTAAAAATACAAAAAAAATAAATAAATTAGCCGGGCGTGGTGGCGGGCACCTGTAGTCCCAGCTACTAGGTAGCTGAGGCAGGAGAATGGCTGAACCTGGAGGGTGGAGCTTGCAGTGAGCCGAGATCGCGCCACTGCCCTCCAGCCTGGGCAATAGAGCAAGACTCTGTCTCAAAAAATATAGATATATATACAAAGATTTTTTGACTGTGCAGGGGATCAACACCTCTAACTCCCATGTTGTTCAAGGGTCAACTCTATTTATTAGTAGTGAGGTAATGTATTAGTCCATTTCCTTGCTGCTAATAAAGACATACCCAAGACTGGGTAGTTTATAAACTGAAAGAAGTTTAATGGACTCACAGTTCTGTGTGGCTTGGGAGGCCTCACAATCATGGCAGAAGGCAAAAGGCACATCTTACATGGTAGCAGGGAAGGGAGAATGAGAACCAAGTGAAAGGGCAAATCCTTTGTAAAATCATCAGATCTTGTTAGGCTTACTACCACAAGAACAGTATGGGAGAAATGCCCCCATGATTCAATTATCTCCCACTGGGTCCCTCCCATGACATGTTGGAATTATGAGAGCTGCAATTCAAGATGAGATTTGGGTGGGGACACAGCCAAACCATATCAGGTAACATACTCTAGCCCATATTCAACAAGTAGGAATTCCACAAAGTCACAAACACCAGGAGGTAGGAAATGTCACAGACCACCTTAGAGACTGCCTGTTGTAGTCACCTGGGAAAACTCTCCTCCTAAATTAACTTTCCTAAGGAAGTCATGGTGCTTATACTTTGGTATTGGATCATTTTAAAGCTAATTTCCTAAAGACTAATGTGTATGTCTATCAAAGATAAACAAAGCCAGACACTACAGTGGTAAAGACAAATTTGTAATCAGTAATATACTATTGCTGCACAGAAGAGTGTCCAGTGTAGGCTGAACTCAACTTTGATTTGTGCAGAGGTAACTGAGCATTTTAAAGGGAGAATGGGAAGGTTGACAAGGGGTCTAGCAGCCTATCAGTAGAGTCAGAAGTGAAAAATTACCGAGACTTGGTCAGTAAATGTCAATTAAACCAGCTGTATCTGTTGGCTGCAAATTGTCCAAGTTAGAATTCTCTCCTGTCACAGAGACTGAGAGTCAGAGACCCTTTCCTTCCTAATTGTTGCATATTAAAGGAATGGCTTTCAAGTCCTTGAAAAACACACTTCTGTGTTGTAGGAGATACATATACATCTCAAAGGGATGGATGAAAGATTCACAATCATGAACAGTTTTTAGAAAATGCTTGAAAAGAGTTGTCAGAGCGCTATAATCAGGTGTTGGCTATGACAAACAGTCAATTCTTTTGGCAGCCTTGAACTTTCTCAGGCAGGCTCTGTAAGGGGACCGGGATCATCCTAGAGATGCAACCTTGAAATTGAAATGTTAGAAACTATGCTAGTGTTTGTTTCAGTCTTTTAATGTGGGAGGATGGGACAGACAAAATCATCTGTGCTGAGAGTTTTTATAGGCCAAGATCAAGAGTTTTTATAGCCAAGAGGAAGGCCCAGTGGAGACTACCTAGAGTTTGGTCAAAGGAAGACTCTTTGTCACGTCCATATTATGACACTTTAAGCCCATTCATTCTCTATTGGGCCTCAGTTACCAAGTGCATTAATATGCAAGTTCAGTGGTACCTGAGTCAGTACCGGTGAAGACAGGCATCCGTTCATGCTACTCAGTTCTCCACTTGTGACTGGAATCCCTCAGCTAATTTATCACCTTCTTCCTTGCTCGTGGGTTGGCTGAGCATGGGCCTTGTTGACTGTTGGTCCCCCAAATGTAGAATCAATTTGTCTGCCAGCTTGGCTAGATGTAGAAGTCAGCTGGCTACACTGACTATTCTCAGGACCAGGGAGAACCCAAAGAACAGCCCCTCCAGGACAGCCAGCCAGGCCCCAGCAAACCAGCCAGAAATTTCTGAAAATTTCCAGAGCTGGTCAGCTATGCTTGACATCTGTGTTCCAGAGCTGGGGACCCTCAAGCCTCATTCCAAACTCACAGGGCCGACTCTTGCTATAATATGTAGCTTTTATTTTCCATTTGCACTCTTCTTCTGACACTTTGGCATGTTTGGGGCTGGCCAATCTTAGCAGAAAGAAACACTTTGTTATGTTTAAACTTTTCAAGCAGACATTGTTCAGTGCATTTTCCAAACCAGAAGGTACTAATTAAAAACACTTCAGTAAGATTCTGGATTTTCCAGTACTCAGTTCCCCAAACTGAATGGGAACACATACAGGAAAACATTCATTTATCAAAAAGTTGAAGTACTATGTGATAGAATGAAATGTAGTGGAATCACCAATAGCAGGTCTATTATCTTTGATGTCAATATTTCTAATATTTTCCGTAACATGTTTTCTCACAAATATCACAAATAGCTGAGTCTTTTTTTTTTTTATTTTAAGCCCTTCCAGTCCTTATAGTAAGTAGTCTTTTTAGAAAAAAATCAAGTTTTCAGTGACTCCTTTTATAAAATTTGGGACAAAATGGTTATGCAATGTAACAATAATACCAATGTTGAAGCACTCTCTTTTAAAAAAAAATTTCATTGATAAATAAAAGTTGTGTATATTCAAAGTATACAACGTGATGACTTGATATATTGTATATATTGTGTACTGACTACCACTGTCAAAATAATTAACACATCCATCACAACCTATAGTTATTGTTTGTATGTGTAGCAGGGTGGAGGAGGGGATAAGACACTTGAAATCTGCTCCCTTAGCAAATTTCTTTCTTTTTCCTTTTTTTTTTTTGAGATGGAGTTTTGCTCTGTTGCCCAGGCTGGAGTGCAGTGGCGTGATCTCGGACCACTGCAACCTCCACCTCCCAGGTTCAAGCGATTCAGCCTCCTGAGTAGCTGGGATTACAGGTGCCCATAATCATGCCTGGCTAATTTTAGTATTTTTAGTAGAGACAGGGTTTCACCATGTTAGTTAGACTTGTCTTGAACTCCTGACCTCAGGTGATCCACCCAACTCAGCCTCCCAAAGTGCTGGGATTACAGGCATGAGCCACCGTGTAATACCATTAACTACAATCACCATGCTGTACTTTAGACCCCCAGAATGCATACATCTTAAAAGTGGAAACTTGTATTCTTTGACCAATATCTCTTCATTTCCTCTACACCCCAGCCCATGGAAACCATCATTCTACTCTTGAAGCACTGTATATTAAAGGTCACCTGAGACCTGTTTCCAGGTATCTCCGAGCTTCAATTTACTTGTCTTTGAATTTATGTTAATGTTCCCCTTCTCTCTCTGGGTTGATGTGAGAAGGGAAATGAAATCACATACATGAAAGCTCCTAGCACAATGTCTGTTCTATAATAAATGTAAAATTAATATTTGTTTTTCTGGTTGGAAGGTTATAATTTTTTAAATTATAGATGTTTCTTCAGAAGGAATAGAAGAAAATATGTTAGGTCTTTGCATGTCTTAATCTACAAACTGTCACCTCAAGACAGCTTTGTACTCAAAATGTGAATTTAGTCCCTTTAGATGATGAGTTGAGGGGAGGGTGAGTTGTTTGTTTTTGATCCCTTGTTGAATGGATAGTCAAACTAAAACCACAGTTCTTACTTGAGTGTCTCCCATAGACACCAGCAGAAAAGAATTATTTTATGCCTTTACTGTGATAAGATTTGATATCTCTTTTATGAGAGATCTTAAATGCCTATATTTTCCCAAGGCCGTTAATCCATTTTATTCTTTTTCTGTTGCAACAGACTTATATTAGCAGTATCTCTAAAAACAATGAAAGAGAGGAAGGTTTTCAACTAATTAAATATGTTGGATGCTTACTATATATTCACAACATGGTCTTAAATGAAATGGGCGATATATTTGAATTAAAAAGAAAAGAGGAGCAAAAATAATTTAGAGAGTTGAACAGAAGTGCGCTAGAGGAAATGCCAAATACACATTCAGGGACTGAGATTAGGCAATTCGGGCTGAGACACATGGATTATGTATAAGAGTAAATGACAACATGCTTCCTCATTTAGCTATCAACTGTCATCTCGTTGGGCATTCACTTCCAGGCAAGAACTCTGCCAGATTTCTCAAATGAATTTTCTACACCCATTACATCTGTTTCCTCTCCACCTACTTTCCCCTTTACCCCATGTAATTTGCTTTCCATTTCCAACAATATGCCAAGTGCATGCTTGCAAAGTTCACTAATGACTATATTATTGCCAAAACAGGTGACCTTCTCTCTTCTTTTGTGTTTTATTCTACAGGACATCTTCAGTGCGTTGGACACTTTCTCTTAACATTTTTTCTTACCTACAGTCTTAATCTTTTGCCTTAGTTTCTCTATGTTTTCTAACCATTTCTAGTTATTTTTCCTCATTTTCTTCCCCAGAAACATCTCTGTGCACTACTCAACTCAAAAGGTCTGTTCCTCAGACCCTGTCTCCATATATTTTCTGCCCTGGAATGCAGCCATACTCCAAGCCTTGACTATCCCTTATCAAATGTCACCTTTCTATGCTGCTGGCCCATTCTCATAGGAATGTGCAGCGCCCTCACATTAACCCTGCATGTTCTAGCCCCACCATCTCTTCTCCTCTCAAATGTGACAGCCTTCTCACATGCACCAGCCACCCTCAACCATCTGGCCTATGTGCAGTTCCCATAGTTAATAAAAAAATCTGCTAGTTAATTCATGTTCTCTCACATTGCACAGACTTCTTGCATGTACTTCCCTCCACCTGGAATGACCTTCCTATCCTGTGAGACTTTCTAATATCTGCTAGTCTTCCAAGACTCTGCTAAAGTCCTTAATAAGTATTTCCTACCTCCCTATTTTAAGGCAAATGCTCCTCTTCCTTCTGTTTTAAGAGTTGATTTTGGAAGTTTAGTCTCCTGTTTCTTTCAGGTTGTGACTACTTTAAAAAGACAGTCACTATTTGTCTCTTTCCTCTGCTTCCAATGCCCAGCATAATTTGTAACCCACCACACTTAATCAAAACCTCTTTATTCAATGAAAACATGAATAAAGCAAGACAGGCAGTTGCCAGGTCTGCCTCTCTGGTGAGTTCTCTGGTCTTAGGTGTATAACTGATTCCTTGGCATGTCCATCTCCACTCATCTCAAATCCAGCACTTTCAATACTTGAAACAATACCTCAGCTCACAATGGAGATCTCCCAATTTAAAGCTTATTCTCTAAGAATTTCCCATTGAAACCAGGATTTTCTCCTCTGTTAGACTGTAAGCTTCTTATGTGACAATCGCATTTCCCCTAGATCTAAATAATACTTAACCCATGTATGTGCATAAGTTTGGACTAAATGAAAGGTTAAATAGTAAATACAAATACTGGAAATGTAACTTGGAGCCAGTTGGTAGGAAACTAAAACCAAATGTTGGCTCTGCCTAGAAGACTTCCTACTTTGTCTTTGTCAAAATCCTTCTCCAGTGTCAATTCCTCCATTAAACTCTTCCTCAGGTTCCACTTCGCAGATGGTACTTAGTAAATAGAGATCTGTTATTACAGTGGTTTTGAATGTACTTTTGCCCACTCCTTCCCCCCACCATCTCCCAACAGTAAGGTAGCTGAGGTCACAACTTCCTATTGCTTTTAGAAAAATACCTTGCCCAGACTAGACATTTGTAGCTATTTGGTTGAACTGAGGCACCAAGAGCTGGGACCCACAGACTTCATCAGAGGTCTTAAGAGTTCAAGAGAAGTGATAGGGTACACAGAGAGCTAGTCAGCAATAGAGAAGCCCCAAAAAGCTGACAGCTTATTTCACAAGTCTTTGCCCCATTCAGAAAAGGAGAAGACAGCTCTGGAATGTTCTAAGTGACTATTTCTTTTCACAGGAACCCTCACCATTATCCACTCCAAAAGGGCCAGATAAAAAGCTGGACTCTGCCAAGCAACCTCAAATCCAGTTACATGACTAAACCGTTAAACAGACATCCTGATTCAAAGGCCCAGGGTAACTTGCCCTAGCATTTCCTATGAGAACATGTCTGTTTAATAACAATGTAATAACAGATAATAAGGACACCAATCACAGAGAGAGCTGGTTCGGCCCATGTTAAAAGTTGATGATAATTACTAGACTAAACAAATTATTAAAAATATGTCTCTATCTTCAATCTGAATTTTTAAATACTTAAGAATAACTTGGGGACTGAAGTTCAATTTAATAAGCATCATTATAACTAATACCAAATGGTTTAGCTACAATTGTACTTTGAAAAGTTTTGGGGATTTTATTTTATTTTTTTTTTGGCATGTCACGGCAGATGAAATTTCAAAAGAACACATATTTCATTCCTTCTGAAGTGACCCTTAATTATTTGGGGAGGAAAATGAGATGAAGCCTATGTGTCAACATATGCTAGACACCCTTAGTCTGTACATATGTGGACACATTTCAGACATCATAGGTGGAAAATGATTTTAAATGTTTTAAAGTACTTTTTCATTTGAGAAGCAAGGGTAACCAAATATTTACTGGCAAAAGAAAAAGAAAATTGGCCTACTCCTCTTCTTCATATCTAAAAATATGTTCATTATGAACACATTTGGGTTCTCTAATTTAGGGAACAAATTTCCTAGATCTGAGTAACAGTCATTTGTAGTTAAATCTGTCCATCAAAGAAATCTGTATTCCAACTCCCCTAAAAGGTGGTGGGGAGTAAAACTAAATACAAAAGTTTTCAAAAAATTGGGTGGTATTTCTTATCATCAAAGAGCTATGAAAAAACTTTTTTTCATTAAGAATATTTCACTTTGAGACTTTTATTTCTGCCCTTTCCATAACCTGTACAATATGTTTTTCCTAATGTCATTTTTCCTGGCCGAGAAGCACATTAACAAAAATAGAGATTTTTTTTAAGTGGAGGTGGAGAGAACAGGAGTGTTATGTCACAAGTGACTTCAAATGGAAGAAAAATACCAATTCCACATTTTATTCTGAAGAGAGAATGGAAATTTAAAGATAATGTTCACTAACTTTCCCTGTGTGCCCATAGTCAACCAAAGATTTCTGTGTCTGCTTAACCCAGCATTGATCCAACTAATAAATTGTTCCTTTATAGAAAATAATCTCTGTCCCAACACAAGAGGAAGCAGTGTGAATTCTTTATTTTTAGCTAGGCTGCATATCATGAATCCTTGCCATGTTGAGGAATTGTGCTACTGATTCTTTCTACTAAAGACCATTTGGGGCATTTGAATAAAGTAACCTGCTCTTCATGCTGACTAATATGGATAGATTCTTACCATTTTCCAGTACTTCATGTAACTATTTCCATCTCCTATCAAATAAAACTAGTATTTCTTGACTCTTTTAGTATACTTCAAGAAGCTTTTATGTTTGTTTTGGAATGTTTTAATTTTCACTTTAGTGATTTTTAGCTAAAATGTTACTCTTTTACTCTACAAGTTAATTTTGAGTGGAGTGAGAAAAACCCATGTTTCAAAACCAGATGAGATTATCCCTGTGTGATGTTGCACTCTGCACTCTTTGCAGTTAGCAAATACAAATAAAACGCACAGGGATAGCGTTCGTGGCATTTTTCAGATATACCATAGGAGTGGGAAGTGGCTGCACAAGAAATGAAAATATACAAATGGCTAACAGCCATATAAAAAGGTTCCCAACATCATTGATCATCAGAGAAATGCAAGTCAAAAGTAAAATGAAGTATCATCTCACCCCAGTAAAAATGGCTTTTATCCAAAAGACAGGCAATAATGACTGCTGGTGAGGATGTGGATAGAAGGGAACCCTCAAATATTGTTGATGTTCCCATGGAGCTACTATGGAGAACAGTTTGTAGCTTCTTTAAGAAACTAAAAATAGAACTACCCTACTGCTAGATATATACCCCCAAAAAAGGAAATCAGTATATCAAAGATATACCTGCACTCGTATGGGTTTCATTTGTTTGTTTGAAATGGGGTTTCACTCCCATAGCCCAGGTTGAAGTGCAGTGGTGTGATCTCAGCTCACTGCAGACTCAACCACCTGGACTCAGGTGATCCTCTCACCTCAGCCTCCTGAGTAGCTGGGACTACAGGCTGGAACTACCACACTTAGCTAATATTTTATATTTTTAATAGAGACGAAGTCTTACCACATTACCTAAGTTGGTCTTGAACTCCTGGGCTCAAGCAATCTGCCGGCCTTGGCCTCCCAAAGTGCCAGGATTACAGAACAGAGCCACAACACCCAGCCTCCTATGTTTATTACAGCACTGTTCACAATAGCCAAGATTTGCAAGCAACCTAAGTGTCCATAAACAGATGAATGGATAAAGAAAATGTGGTATGTATACCCAGTGGAGTACTATTCAGCCACAAACAAGAATGAGATCCTGTCATTTACAACAATACGGATGAAACTGGAGGTCATTATGTTAAACGAAATAAGCTAGGCACAGAAACACAAACTTGGTATGTTCTCTCTCGTTTGTGGGAGTTAAAAATTAAAAGAATTGAACTCATGGAGCTAGAGAGTAGAATGATGGTTACCAGAGGCTATGAAGGGTTGTAGTGGAGGGGAAAGAGAATGGTTAATGTGGACAAAAACTTAGTTAGGTGGAATGAATAAGATGTAATATTTGATAGCACAATAGGGTGACTATAATCAACAATAATTTATTCTACATTTTAAAATAACTAAAGAATAAAATTGGATTGTTTGTACCAAAAAGAAAAATGATAAATGCTTGAGGTAATGAATATTTCATTTGCCCTGATGTGATTATTATGCTTAAGGTAATGAATATTTCATTTGCCCTGATGTTATTACTATGAATTGTACGCCTATATCAAAATGTCTTATGTACCCCATAAATATATACACCTACTATGTACCCACAAAAATTAAAAATTAAAAAAAGAAACCAAAATTAATGCCTTTGATAAGTAGAGAAATTTTCAAACTGATTGACACATAACTACTGTCCAATAAATGTTCGATGTTACTATAATTTGTCACCGTATCCACTTTCAACACCTGTGACCTCAGTGTTTTCATAATCTGGTTATATCCGCATATTTATTTCTAGTTACAAAATAAAATTCCAAAACTCGGACCTAGTAAGGTCAGTCCCACAATGCCATAAGCCACCTATCTTTTGTTTGCGTTTTTCCCAAATAAGAATTTTAAAGTATGCACTGACAATCAATACCAATACATATATTATTAGTGTAAGAATTAATAATGATGCACGAAATACTTTGATCCGCTGAGGAAGAGAAGTTATACAAGATTTTATCAATTTCCAGTGGCATCATGTGCTTCTCTCGCTGAGGTTGTGGGCCTTGATATAAGTAGCTCTCCCTTCATTGGCTTCAATCACTTTTTGTTCTGAAGGTATTTATTCCCATTGCTAGTGTTACTGGAGCACCCACTATAGGAGATACACAATAAATGATCCAGAAAATAGTTTCTCTCCTAAACAATCACTTGTAACTCCTGGTAACATTGGCCATAAAATAAACTCTCCCAATCCCACATGCCCAGGGGCTGAAAGAATTCAGGGTGGGCCAGATGGAAATTATATCCTGAACCTACAAGAAATTAAATATGCTCAGCCTCTCCAGTTTCCCTTTTTTTTTTTTTTTTTTTTTTTGGTTTACATGGGAACCTGTGTTTGTAATGGAGTTTTGTGTTAACCAGCTGCAGACAGAGTCCTCATTGCCTGTGCCTTCCCAGTGCCACAGAACTCCTTTTCCTAACATTTATTCCAGTCATGCTTTATGGTTTCATATGCTTTTTAATTGATTTTAGTCTTTCCCTACCAGAGGCAATGTTTGGGTGATTTGTTTGTTTTATTGGTTGGCTGGTTGGTTTGGGTTTGGGTTTGGGTTTACTTGTTAGTTTTGCCCACATTTTATCCCCACTGTATCTAACAATGTCCTAGGGTATGATAGGCATTTTAAAAATATCTGGTTGATTGACTACTTAATCAAGTTCTCATGTTCTCTAAGGGTTTCTAAGATGACATGCTTTCCCAATATTCATTTTCCTCTTCTTTCCTTTCCCTGATCCCTATGCCTTACAGAACAAATGGCCTTGTTGGGTTTAACATATTTCTAAAAACTGGATTAATCAACACACCTCCATTTACAGCAATCACCTCCAGCACTATGATCACCACAATCTTTGTCTTTTTGTTACAGAAACCCTATCCCTTCTATTTTTTCTCCTGCCACATGGTTTAAATTTCTTATGTGTTATCCCTGACCTTGTGCTATGGATGGAACTATGTGGGAAAAATCACTCTTTGGCTTTCTACATAACAATTTTTTCAGGGTTGTTTTCTCTTTCCTATGAGGGAAAGTTTATGCTATCTCTAAAATATTGCAAATGGTTCTCCCAGTCTTCCTCTTACCTGGCTGTGTTTCTGGCCAAAGTTGAGAAAATGGAGAAGAAAGCTCATGGTCCCTCAAGTGGCCTACCATACAGTGGAGAGCACCTGTGTGGACAAAAATTACAATGTGATGAGAGAGATGCTGTCATGGAGATCTGCATGAAGTGCTGTGAGATAACAAGAGAAACATCCAGATCTACCCCCCAACACACACACACACACACACAAACTCGAGGGAGAAGTCATAGGAAAAAAAGAACTTTAAAATGGCAACTGGAGTCATAAGTATGCATTTGCTGGGCATAGACATTCTACGTAGAGAAAGCAGACTGTAAGCAATAGAGGGGGCAGCCTGCCCAGCTGATATCAGTAATTCAGTGGTGTGTGCATGTGTGTATGTGTGTGTGTGTGTGTGCAGGTGTGCAGGTGTTTATGAAGGCGTGTTTATGAAGGTGTTAGGAGATTAAATATTGAAAGATGAGTATAGACAGGTTAGCATAGTTCAACTAAATATCTTTTACTCTATCCTGTGGGCAATCAGAGGCTGTTTTATATTTACCAGTGAGAAAGATTTCTGGCATAAAGCAGAGAACTGACCGGTGAAGAATGATATTAAAAGCAGAGAGAATTATACAGCACTTGAAGCAAGAGATGGCATGCATTGATGAGCTGATGCTACAACAGAATCAGTGGAGAAGATATTTGGAGGCATGTTAACAGGACTTGATGATGGTTTGAGTGGGTGCTGGATGTAAGGTGAGGGGAGGCATCTTGGATAATGTCTAGGATCACAGAGAGGACGGTAGAGGAGTAAATTTGAGGAGAATATGAGTTTAGTAGTGAAACAACAGGTGAAGATATCCAGGTGGAATCAATGTTTTTATTTAAAAAGCAATGGAAGAATCTGGTTGGAGAAATAAATTTGAAACTCATCAGCAACTGAGCGCAGATGAAGGCACATAAGAAAATGAAATTACCCTTGCAGAGTAGCAAGAAAAAAGTTTATGTTTGTTTCATTCTGAGCTACAATGTAAACAAGGCTGCTTTACAACAGCTTTATTTATTTTTACTTTCATGCAATTTTTTAAACATCTTTTGGAGGGTAAACTTCACCATATCCATTAATCATCCTTGGTTATTTAAAAATGGAAAAAAAGAATGAAATTCTGGTGAATCTCCATCTGTAAGGTATAGATGGAGGAAGTAGAGCTACAAAGTACACTGAGAATTGGCCAGAGAAACAGAAAAGAATTCATACAAAAATGAAAGTTGGAGCATAAAGTGGTAAACAATATAAAATGTCATAAAGAGGGTCAGGTAAAAAGAGGAACAATTTTCTTTTTAGTTATAACACCTTGAAGGGCTTCGACGATGGTTGCTAGAAAAATTTTAACAGATTAGTGCTGTGTGAGGCCAAAGTGCAATGATTATAAATGTCAATAGAGGAGAAGGAATAGAGACATCTAGACAGTAGCTCCATGAGGTTTCATCTTAAAGACGAATAAAGAAAACTTTACCAAGACCGAAGATAACATCAATCAAGAGTAAAAAGTAGAAGATACACAAAGAAAGAATAATTTTTGGACCACGTTCTTCAAAGAGGTGAAGAGAAGTGTGAGGTAGAACACAGAACGATGGCATGAACTTGAATAGTGATGGATACATCTCTGCTAAGGCAGAGTGAACAAAGGGGCATGAGAAGATGAGTGTGAAGAAGAAAAGCCAGAAAGTTAACACTTGCTTCCAATAGCCTTTATTCTCTGGTGAAAGCAAACACAGAGCTAGACAGGGAGATGGAGTGGTGACGGCTTCAATAACCATGTGAGGAATTATAGACGGGGGGATGAGAGAATGACTAAGTCTCCAAAGAGAACCGTTTTGAGTTCACAGCTAGTGACAGCAGATGACCTTAATGCAGTGTGTTAAATCTGTTCTCCAGAGGTATGAACTTCAGGCTGGCATTGGGCCAGAAGAAGATGATCGCTGGCTCTGTCCTGTGAAGGAGGTGTGGGTAGGAGGATTTTCATAGCAGATGCACTTGAACAGGTAAGGGATGGGAATCCCAATGGGTAGAAGAAACAACACAGAAATAGGAGGTTCTAAGGCATGTCTGGAAGTGTCTTATTTCTTATATCTTTACTTTTGCCACAGTGATGGGATTCTCCTTATCAAGGCCCAGTTTTTTTTATTGATGTCATGCTGGAGAGCAAGCCGTGTAGTTCTTGCTTCCAGGAAATATTTTTTTCTGGGAAAGTATGGAAGGAATCTGTGTGCTCTGTGAGCTGCCCTGGCCTGACCACACAGCTGGCTCTGTCAAAAACCAAGAGGATTTTCAGATGTTTCCCTAAGGCAAAGATACATATTGTGTATATCCAGCAGTTTATTTATCTAATAAAATAATCACACATAGTTCCCCTACTATGGGCCATAACTCTTTGAGCACTTTGTAAATATCAATTAATTTAACCCCCAGAACTACCCTCCAAGGTGAGTATTGTCATTATCCCAATTCACAGATAGGGAAGCTGAAGTCTAGAGAAGTTAGGTGTGGTGTCTACAGACTCAAAGTGGGTAAGACACAGGGAGGGATTTGAACCTAGACAGTCCAGCTCTGGAGTCTGGATTCTTATCCACTATTCCAAGCTGTCTTTTTATAATCAAATAGTTAAAAGTTGTAAAATTCTGTGTGGTGGGAATTTTCTAACTACTCCAATTTCTTCCTATTACACTATCACCAAACATTTAATTAGAATTGGCAACTTAATAATTTCAATTTTGTTATCTTCTTTAAAGACATAAAGGTGCAGCATAAAGGTGAGCATTTTTATTTTAATGTCATAGAATGTTTTTTCCTTCACCCTGAAATATCCACGTCTTTGATTTCCATGAGTCATAGAACATTCGTGGGTTCCCTGGATGTCAGCCCTATTTTAACTCCCTTTGTTTCCAGAGCAGGTGTCTACACAGTTGGTCATGGTGACCTCTGTTTGTTCTGGGAGCCTTTTTGAATTATTAGAAGGTAGTCTACTATTAGCCAGTATTCCACTTGGCAAAGCCAAACACATGTCAAGCCTGCTTGGAGATATATATATATATGTATAGCAAATTTGATTTTCCTTATTCTTAGCCAGTTATACATCTGTGTATATATTATTAATTGTTATAAGTTTAATTTTTCCATTGTCCTATATATGCGTATTTGTGTCTGGAAATGATTATCTTCTGTTTAAAATTCAAACACATTGTTTCTTTAGTTAATAGATTACTCTGTTCTTCACAGAGATGTTGGTTTGATTTTCTAGAGAAAAAGTTCTGGGATTTTGAATGTTTTGTATTTTGAACACTGAGCCAAACTCTGACCACATTTTTTTAATGGAAACACTTTTGATGAAAAGATAAAGCATTATGTTAACCTGTAGTCTTTGGAGTTGAAGTCTAAACAGAAGTATAATGCATGAATTGGCTGATTACTTCCCGCTTCGGAGTTAGCTGGCTTTTTACTGGTAGCTGTAAGAGTCACAGGGCTCGCAAAATTCTGTGTCCCCCTAACCAATGAGTAAGAAATGATGAGTTGTTTGATATAATACAAATCAAATTATAGAACGTTGCCAAAACAATGACAACAGCAGTTTGATAATGGAGCAATTAAAGTTTAATTAAGAAAAATACATTTTTGATTTGGCAGATAATTGAGATAATATCTTCTACTATGACGTTGGAAAAAATATAAAAGAATAATTAAAAATTTTTAAGTGAAAATGAAGAGTAGAAAATAAAATCTCTAAGCACAAAAACATTCTTAGTTTCTTCAGTGCAGTAGAAAGGCCAGCTTGCCTGAAGCAAAATGTACAAAAGTAGTTCTGAATCCAAGCATTCATAGCAGATCTATGACTTATACTTTCGATAGCATTGTTCAGGAAAAATCCATGACCCCAGAATATAGGTGAGAATCTCATTAGTAATGATTAATGATTTACATGAGTACAGTAATTTACCTTTTGCAAAGTTATTTATTCATTTAATTAAAAATTATCTGTTGATCATTTACTATGTGCACAGCACTGTGTTAGATAATAGAGCAACAAGATCTTTACTCCCACCGAGTTTCCATCTACCCAGGAAGATGAAGCATGACATGTCATTTCAAATGTGATTATGTGTATTATGAAAGGCTAAGTACAAATTGCTATGGCGGCAAATGCTACGCGGGACTTAGGACACATAGACTCTGTCTACATGCTTATAAAAGATGGTTTTTAAAATGTTAGTGTGCTTAAAAGCTCTATACCCATCTAATTGTAGCTATACATTACAGCATTCATCACATTCTATGTGTATGTACACCTATTCCACCAAACATTGTTCTTAACTGTGATTACATAATAAGTGGTCTGCAGGGAAGGCCAAGCAAAAATATATTTTTAAAAGAGCTTCCCAGGTAATTCTACCACACAGCCATGATGAAGAACCACAACACGAGGCCACGAGCTTCTTAAGGACAGAGATACCTGTTGTCCTGAACTTTATGCCTAACATCTGGCATGGTAAGCTATACAGATGTGGTGTACAATAAACGCTTGTACATTGAACTGAATCGATTTGAAATGCCCTGGAAATGCATTATAAACTGCTTCCTCAAGAGAGAAAGTCTCAATATTGCATGTCCTTCTCTCATTTCTACTCTAGAAATGTAACATAAACATGATGAAACAGCCATACCAATCCGGTGAGTTGTCTGCCTGTTCCCTCAGGGGGACAAAAAAATTAAAAGCATATTATTAAATAACTATAAAAAATTTGGATTAGGAAATATCCTAATTCACCCACGGCCTGTCTAGTCCACTCAGTTCTCAATGCACATGCCAACTATTGCTAAAACCATCTGTTCCCTTCCAGACATGGATGATCCCATCAAACAACCATGAGCCAAATTTGCTAACCATCAGCCTGCAAAAAGTACAGAGTCTGACTTTTCACCTGACCAATCCTATCAGCACTTCGTGCCAGCCATAAAGACAAAAAAGTCCAGCCAGCTGAACTCTGTGAATGGCTGAACTGATTGAACTGCCTAGATATTTTGGTCAGGAAGACACAATCTAAGGCTTCCCCATCAACACAAATTTCCATGGAAACCAAACCGGGAGATAGAGTACATGTACTTTATTTTAGGTCCAATGGTTGTCATGAGGCCTTCCCTGTGTCAGTCAAGGTTCTTGGTATCCAGGCCAGTGCTTTGCTCCATGGCTGGCTATCGTTTGAGCCATCATTTTAACCAGGCTCAGACAGTACTTGCTTTGAATGGACTCCAAAGAGTTTTCCATGGAGAACTTATGTCTATAGAACTGTCTGCTCACCCAGACTTCATAAACCCTTTGTCTATCCAGACAGGAAAAAAAATCAACATTGCACTGTTATTATTAAATTTATTTAGTATTATTTTATTCTTTTTAAAAATACAGCTACATTCCTCTCTTACCACAATATAGCTGGAACTTGAAATTTTGTATCTGCTTTTTAAAACCATTTTAAGGATATCAATGACTTATATCCTAAATAGCCAAATATAAATTAACCCTTACTTTTCTTAACAGTCCAGAGTGTTATGAAATGAAAAACAATGTTTTACTGTGAAAAGTTACTCCCTGATTTTTGTAAATTCGGATTTGGGCACATCAGGCCCTCCACTATTTAATGGAAATAAAAGTGGAGGTATAACTTCACATTGATGATATCAATCCCTATTAAAACTGAAATCAGATTTTGTGCTTCCACCATTCACATCTTTATTTGCTTGCCTAATGTGTTAGGAGGAATTCAAGTCAGTGCGGGACACAGAAACCACACTGAAGGTTTTAAGCACGGACAGATTAAAATAGGAAATTTGTTTCTGACAAAATTATTGAAAAGGCCCGAAGAACAGCTTCTATGCTGGACCTCGTGGAATGACTTCAAAAACAAAACTGACTCACTAAGGTGATCACTGGAGCTGTGATGGAAGGGAGACATTCCACTGACGTGGCTCCAGGGTCTTTCCCACATCCAAAAAGCTAAGAAAACGAATACTGGGAGCTGTGATTCTGAGACTGGAAAGCCAGATCATGACGCCAGCACCTCTGCCCCTGCTTCTTGACACCATGGAAGCTTGAGAACGGACAGTGGAGCACTGAATTAAGGAGACCTCCTATCTGCATGATCTCACTGGCCAGCAGCAACAGCTAAAAGCTACAAAAGGATGACTTCTCCCTCACACCCGCCTTTCAGATTTCACTGAAATCAGTCTAATTGGTGGATCGTCATTTCTTCTAAACTGCAGCAGCAAGCATACCTGGGAAATATAATTAATAATTTTTCAAACTCTTCAACTAGAGGAAAGTTGTGAATGTACAGATAATTTTTCAACCACTTCAACAAGAGGAAGTTGTGAGTGTATAAACACCTATATAAACAACAGAGGCACAAAGTAATATTCATTGCTTTATTTACACATTCAAGTTGGATATAGATAGAATATGACAAAGTCTGATGACCAGAGACCCCAGTTTCAACACTTTTAAAAGGAAATTGAGGTCACGTCAATCCTAAGTACCATGCATTCAGATTATGGTTTCAAGTTCAAATAACAGCTAATGACTCAATTCACATATATTCAGAAAGACAGCCCCAAATCACCCCAGAATAATACTCGCATGTCTCCACTACTTGACCTCTCAACCATTCAACTTGACTTAGATGTCTAATTTTTGCCTTGAAACTGCATAAACTCAGTCTTCAAAAGTTTATTGTTCTGTAGGACAACCAGAAATTTACACTCAGTTAAGAAACATAAGACGCAGTTGTGTTTTAGCATGTCCATTCTTCTGAATGCATATCACTCATAATAATAATAACCAATACCTCAAAGCAAAGAAAGTATTTTATGATGTGGCTTAGTGGCTTTATTTATGCCTCCTCAGGAAGCCAAGAGACCACAACACAAATCTGAAAAAGAATTAGCCTGTTTCTGATTAAATATGTATTGCTTAAAGCTGTAGCAAGTGAACAAGTGAAAAAGTTTACTGCTAATTCATACAAGCAGTATTTTTTGCCGGGCCCTTTAAATAATGAAAGCTATGAAAATAGTGGCAAAAGATAAAAGAAATTAAACACAATTTAATTTCTTCATTTTGAAATGCAATCAGTAACTGTTTTCATTCATACTACTTTGGATTTTCTTATCTATCCTGTGCACCAAGGAAATAAAATGTATCTAGAAAGGTCAATTGATAAATGCTTATTAGCTTAAAGCATGTTTAAGCTAAAATCTTAATCTTAGAATTATTTGTTTGGTGGAAATTCAAAAGGGCAAGTCTTATTAACAAAAATCATGTGGCTAATCATTAGTGTTTTATCTTTAAAACTACTTTTAAACTAACGAGCATTTCTCACAGTTTGCAAGTTGATTCAGTAATGTACCTTTGGCCTTCGTGAGCCACTCACTTATGACCCTCCAAATCTCCTAGCTTCTAAGTCTTCGATCAGAGAACACATGCACAGAAGGAGCCTTAGGTGTTATGCTCACAGTGTAACTCCTTATCTATTCAATTTAAAATATAAAAGTGCCTCACAAACAAAACTAATTTACAAAGTCTTGATAAAATGCACATAGATGTTGGTGAAGATACTTATTCATTTAAGACACATGATGTAAATAGTCAAGTTCTCACGGTATGCACACAGACGAAAGCTGGAAAAATTTAGCAAATACTCATTTTTTTAAACAGGGTCTTGCTCTGTTGTCCAGGCTGGAGTGCAGTGGTGCAATCATAGCTCACTGCAGCCTTGACCTTCTGGGCTCACGTGGTCCTCCCACCTGAACCTCCCAAGTAGCTGGGACTACAGACTTGTATCACCATACACAGCTAATTTTTTTTTTTCTTTTTTGTAGACATGAGGTCTCACTATGTTGCTCAGGCTGGTCTCAAACTCATGGGCTCACATGATCCACCTCAGCCTCCCAAAGCGCTAGGATTACAGGCATGTGCCACTGTGCCCTGTCCCAAATATTTGGATATTTAGTTCCCAAAATACCGAGTGCCTGCATATACAAACATATCTGCATATTGGTGTTTTTAGTTTTCATTTGGAAGTTTTCCATAAAAACCACAATCTTATTTTTCTTAACTATGTGCCCTGAGTTGTGAATAATAATTTTGATAATGTTACTATCCCTTTAGGAAAATATTTAGCACAGAAACTCTGAGAAATGTGTCTTGTCTGTTGCAATTGAGTATGTTTGCAAAAATAAGAGGATTTGGAAAAGATATTTCCGTAATTCAACATAGCCAAAAACTTATCATTGTATAAGTATTAACACATTACTAAGACAACTAATCTTATTTTATGTACCACAATATACTTAATGAGTAAATTTAACTAAACCTATCACAGTAAAGGGTGAATGACTACTCCACTCCTTTTACATCTGAAGTGGGCACCAGTAAAGCTCATTTCAGTGCAGGGGCTCTGCGGTGTCCGCACTCATTCCTCAAGGAGTAGCAGAGCACAAACTGAGTATTGAGTTTGGAAGGGGAAACTGAACACATGTTTCCCAGCCTCATCCTAGTTCCTTCATCTAGGAAGTGTAAGGCTTGCAAGTAGCACGAATTTTCATATGCACCATTTTGCTCCATGTTGTAAAGGATCTTGTCTCTATTGAGGAAACTTGTGGTTTTCCAGGACTGCTGTAATTGGCAATCATACTCTCCAAAAGTAGATTTACTAAGTTAAAAAAAAAGTGGTAATTTGCTCCACTTCTTTTTTATCTTTTGTCTTCTCACTTGGTTCAAAACTTAGGCAGTTTAATAAAGTTCTCTTTATTGGACCCACTTGAGCCTCATATAAGATTTAATTTTTAAATTGTCTGAAAAAGAGTCTGAGGTTCCCAAGAAGCCTCTAGTTCATTAAACCACTTGACTTTGCAAATCTATGTGCATTAGCCAGAATCTATGTGCATAGATCTACCTATATAAAAGCCCTTCTATAATTACAATTTCTACATGGGCTTTTTTTTTAATGAAGAAATAGAAATGGGAAACTCGACCAATTTATATTTTTTCTTATACAGCTCATCATAGAAATATATAGATATATATAAATAACTATATACATAGTTATATAAATAACTTTTCATTTAAAACATTTTTAAAAGCAGAACACATATTTAATATATATTAAAAGGTCACATGCCTAATATAGTTTTCTGTTGCTCTCTAATGAAAGATGCATGAGAGACTTATTTACAAGGTTTCTTAATTTCAGCATTGGTTGCTTACTCTGCCCCAAACTCACAAGTAATTGATGAAGGCCTATTTTGTTAATTATGTGAAGATCTGTTTTAATTGTGCCTTCTATTGGCATTTTTATACAAAACAAATTGAAATTGTGACTTAGGAATTTTCCAGTAAATTTGATCAATATAGGCCACCAAGCTTATTAATTCAGGCAAAGAAATAGATGCTGGTTATCAGAATTAATCAAATGAGTGATGGTCAACAAATTCCTACTGTTTCGTGTACATGGACACATAGTCTAGGAATTTACCCTAACTTATCTTCTTTTCCATGAAATATATGAGAAATTGCCTGTCTCCAAAGCCAAAACTAAAAGCTACTTAAATTGATTACAGATGCTGATGTATCTCAAGATTAATGCACTGTGGATACAGAACTGTCAACCCAGACTTCACAACCAAATCAACTGGAGCTCATATGGCACACACCTGTGGAATTCAACCATCTAAATTCTCAGAGATTTGGATACAAGTAGATATATTTTTATTACCAGAAAGGAAGGGTAAAAGCAGAAGCATTTTGTAAGACCTTTGTTAACAAGCAAGTATGTATTGCAAGGGGGTTCTGGGAAATGAGGCCTGCAGGAGGGGAGGGAGTAGACACAGGATGCACAGAAAAGACAATGGCAAGTACCAAAGAAAAACATCGTTGATTTCTAAAATTAGAAAATAGCATCAGCGACTGAAAAGGACCATATACAAAGTTTGTGGGTTCTTTTCATTGATCATTATAACCAATTGCAGCTTCCATTACCATTTTCCAAATCTGCTATCTCTTGGGTTCATAATTTGCTAAAGCTTTGGCCCCCAAAGAAGCATTCTATCTCCTATTATACACTGACTTTCCTAGCCAACATTTCCCTCTCAAGCAATGCGTTTTTTTCTGCACTGCATGCATGAAATTTACAGATCGTATATCCCACTTGTTAAAATCCACAATGCTTATATTAAAAGCTAGAGAGATAATTAATGCATAAAACACTGAAAATAAAAAAAAAAACCATTGTCTCCAGAAATAACTTGCCAAAAATGTAACCCTAGAGTCCTAAGTGGGGCTGGAAAGCAGAAAATGCTCATCTCAAACACCTTTACCTCTTTTTTTCCCTCCTTAGGAATGTCCAGAATGTCTGAGGTCCTTATGAATTCCTCACTTCTTCTTCAAATTGACTCACAGAAAAAAAATGCCCAATAAACTCATCCATGTTAAGTAATAAATTTGTCTACATTTTTACATTAATACATCATGAATGTTATCATTTTCTGACACATACATTTCAACACCAAAACATTATATACAATAAGGAAACCCCAATCATTTTAATAATGGAGAAGAATTAACCAGGTCTCCCTTTAAATCATGTATTTGCCTACACAAGCTGGCTCCCTTCAGTGTACTTACTGTACATCTTGAGAAGCAACAGCTTCATATCATCTGGACCAAGTGCAGGGAGAGTTCAAGAAAAGTTGACTATAACAGGGAGTTGCAATAAATCATCATTCAGAGTTTGAGGGTGACAGTGTCTTTGCTGCACTTGTAATCCCTTTCATGATACTGGAGAGGACAGAGGGAGAGTTAAAAACAGTGGACATGTTCATCTCCAAGCAGCCTGACTGTGATGTTTCTAGGGAGAAGCAGTTCTTAAAACATCTTCTTTTGAAATTCTCTAAAATAGTAGTGCCTCATAGTGTCAATAATGGGGTAAGGGATTAGGAGGATAAATGGATATAACAGAATGAGACAAAGTCAGGCTTTTAGGAAACCTACATCTCAGAGGTGAAGAAGATGGCAAGCAAGAAGCACAAATAAGATAATTAAGGATGATAAAATAGGGGAAGCTCTCCATGGGAAGAGATGTGTGGAGACATGAATCTAAAAATGAGATAGCGATGTCAAACACAGTGAAAAAAAAAGTGCTCAGGCAAATAAACAGGACATGCAAGGACCCTGAGCTGGTCTCTGGGCCTCCCCAACCAAGACTAAATACCTACAACCTTCATTCCCTGACATAATGCTGTACATTGGGGGGAAAAATATGCCATTTGTAGAGATCACTAATAACAGCCAAACTGTTTTGGCTGTTTATACTAACAAGATTTGTCAATAGTCTGTGGATAGTTTTATATGTGATGCTATTTGATGTGGTTTGGCTGTGTCCCCATCCAAATCTCACATTGAACTATAATAATCCCTATGTGTCAAGGGCGGGGCCAGGTGGAGATAATTGAATCATGGGGGTGGTTTCCCCCATACTGTTCTTGTGGTACTGAATAAGTCTCATGGTATCTGATGGTTTTATAAGTGGGTGTTCTCCTGCACAAGCTCTCTTGCCTGCTGCCATGTAAGACATGACTTTGCTCTCATTCACCTTCCACCATGATTGAGAGGCCTAGCCAACCATGTGGAACTGTGAGCCAATTAAACTTCATTTCTTTATAAATTACCCAGTCTCAGATAGGTCATTATTAGCAATGTAAGAACAGAGTAATACACAATTTAAATAATGTATAGGTAACATTTTTCCTGGTTCGATCTATACGGACTTTGGATGAGAGTAAGAAGGAAGACAATGGCCTCTTCTCTTTAGAGTTGAGGAAGTGACTATAACAAAAGCTAAACATCAATTTGCCAAGAAAAAATGGAAATTTAGCAAGGATATTCCAGAGAACAGTACCAGCCAGTTCTGCTAACACCACATGTAGTGGGGAAATAAAGAGAGAGTAATTTGTGTTTATGAAATAGGGAAAGCAAACTACCTTGGGGATGAGTATTTTCTTATTCCCAGTAAAAGACCCATTTGTGGGAAATCACAGCAGTCAACAGAGAAGCAGGAGAAATAAAAGTTTTGATTTCCCTCAAAAACATTTGAAATTCTCCCCTCGGAGGACTACTTCAGTCTAGATAATGCAAATAAAGTCATTGCTAAAGCCCTCAATTCCACGGTTTTTCAGCCTTTTAAAGCCTATTTTTTCTTGGCCAACATTAAACATGCCTTCCTTTAATGTTATTTGATGTTTTAAAATAAAAAAAGTTGCAACTAAAAAAAAAAAAAAAAAAAAACACTTTCCTTGCCGTAAAAGGAGCTTCGTTTGTTCTCTTACTGCAGTAACAGCAGGATGAAACCATATCATAATTCTTAATTCCAGGAAATTTAGGACAAATTATGAGAAAGCTATTCTTTTAAAACAGCTGCTATTTTTAGTGTCTTTATAATTATTTAACTTCCTGGAAAGAATAACATATACAACTCTTCATCTTCCAAGCGCCAATGTTTGGGCTTTTTAAAAATGTTTAAGTAAATGTTAGAGTAGTAAAAATGTTAGTTTTAATAAAAACATGCCAAATTCACCTTCTTCTACCCACAGTGTTTATAGGTTCTTCTGTATCACTATATCACCTAAAAAAAATGGCCCTGAAGGAAAGAAAAAGCGAAAGTGGGGGCTTTGAAAATTATATATTACAATAACTTTATATTTTGGTAATCACATTTTTTTTTTGAGACAGAGTCTCGCTCTGTTGCCCAGGCTGGAGAGCAGTGGCGCAATCTTGGCTCACTACAACCTCTGCCTCCTGGGTTCAAGCGATTCTCCTCCCTCAGCCTCCCGAGTAGCTGGGACTAGTTAGTGCCACATCCAGCTAATTTTTGTATTTTTAGTAGAGACAGGGTTTCACTATGTTGGCCAGGCTGGTCTTGAACTCCTGACTTCATGACCCGCCTGCCTGGGCCTCCCAAAGTGCTGGGATTACAGGCGTGAGCCACCACACCCGGCCCAATAATCATATTTTAAATAGTGATATTGTAGTTCAACCTGCTGGATTATGTTATTTCAACTCTACCCTTTCTTAGAACAGAGTAGCTAATACATATATTCATGGACTCTTAGAGAATTTATACCACCTAGACATTGTGCAAGTGAGAGAACTGAATTCAGCCCAAGAATCTTCAACAACTCACCTATGATACCATAGGGAGAAAGTGAAAATGGCTGATGAGGGAAATATTTTTAGGTGATTATTTTGTTCAGAGAAGCAGAATAAAATTTCTCACCTGTATGGACCCAGATTTACACCCTGAAGCAAAGCAGAAACTTTTAACTGCGCCCAGCCTTTCAGCTTGTCGCCAGGGATAGATGGAAGGCATTGCACTCACTCCCAACAAGAAGAGAATCAAGGGGAAAAAATCCAGTTCCACCCCAGGCAGGCAGAGTGATGGTCCTGAGCAGAGCAGGCAAATTTTTTCTGTAAAAAGACAGACGGAAAAAATTTTTAGTTTCTAGGGACAAGAAACAAATTATACTATATACTTTTAAAACAAGTGAGAAAACAAATTCTCAGAATGTTTTCGTTGATGAAATTCAAAATACAATGATAATTGAGTACTTTTTTTGTAATATAGGTCTACTAATGGGAAAAGCTGAATTCTTTATAGGGTGGATAATGTGTCACCTAATGAGATTCAAAGGTAAAAACCGTCTCTGGTGTGTGAGCCATACAAAAACAGTGAGCTGTATTCGACCCATAGGACATAGGGTACCCACTCTAGCTTTCAGTGTGCCTCTATGTGGTACTACCTAAATGTCCTCCCATCCGGTAAAGAAAAACCTGGGCTAAATTTCTTAAGACAGGTGGGATAAGATGTAATGTTTCTCAAGGAGAAAAACTCTTATTATTTTAAAGCCTGTAGCAAATACAGCAGTTGTACCACTGAAAAAGGCCACAGCACAGCAAATTGAAAATGGTGCTAATGAGAACAGCAGGAAGACCTTGAGAATCATGACAGAATGGTGTTCATGATCAAGGGGCTCTAGAGGAATTAGGCCTTGGTCCAGCCTTTATGTAAATATCCATATTTGCTTTATGTAAATATCCATAAAGCAAAGACTTCCAAAATTGTTCTCAGGCTATGCAGTGTGTGCTTAGATTGTCTTACTCCAGGGCAATGTGCCCTGGTGGTAGAAGGTCACATATTCACATCTGTATAATCTTTTTGTTGCTTCTTAAACTCTGAGTCTTTAACACCGAGATTCTTTTGCCTCTCCCAAAGCTTGGTCATTCTGTTCTAATTCATCAGAGGTGATCAGTTTTCTAAGAAAGAAAGAATGGGATACAAGTGAGGGATTTTTTTTTCTTTTATTATTATTATTATTATTATTATTATTATACTTTAGGTTTTATGGTACATGTGTGCAATGTGCAGGTAAGTTACATATGTATACATGTGCCATGCTGGTGCGCTGCACCCACCAACTCGTCATCTAGCATTAGGTATATCTCCCAATGCTATCCCTCCCCCCTCCCCCCACCCCACAACAGTCCCCGAAGTGTGATGTTCCCCTTCTTGTGTCCATGTGTTCTCATTGTTCAATTCCCACCTATGAGTGAGAATATGCGGTGTTTGGTTTTTTGTTCTTGCGATAGTTTACTGAGAATGATGATTTCCAATTTCATCCATGTCCCTACAAAGGACATGAACTCATCATTTTTTATGGCTGCATAGTATTCCATGGTGTACATGTGCCACATTTTCTTAATCCAGTCTATCATTGTTGGACATTTGGGTTGGTTCCAAGTCTTTGCTATTGTGAATAATGCGGCAATAAACATACGTGTGCATGTGTCTTTATAGCAGCATGATTTATAGTCCTTTGGGTATATACCCAGTAATGGGATGGCTGGGTCGAATGGAATTTCTAGTTCTAGATCCCTGAGGAATCACCACACTGATTTCCACAAGGGTTGAACTAGTTTACAGTCCCACCAACAGTGTAGAAGTGTTCCTATTTCTCCACATCCTCTCCAGCACCTGTTGTTTCCTGACTTTTTAATGATTGCCATTCTAACTGGTGTGAGATGGTATCTCATTGTGGTTTTGATTTGCATTTCTCTGATGGCCAGTGATGGTGAGCATTTTTTCATGTGTTTTTTGGCTGCATAAATGTCTTCTTTTGAGAAGTGTCAAGAAAAAAACAAACAACCCCATCAAAAAGTGGGCCAAGGACAAGTGAGGGATTTTCAAGCTTTTGGAGATAAAGGAGGAATGACAGTGTGTAGTTTGATGTAAAAGGGAACACACAGAAGGAATATTCACTTACCAGATACACACTTGCTGAATGGATGTTCTAGAACTCTTGGGTCATGCCACTAATGGACATGTTACTGATGAGGTTCAAGAAGTTTCAAGAGCCCTGTGGAGATCCAAAATTGTAGGCCCTAGAAAAGTGGCTAAATTAAAATACAGGAGGAGTCTAGAGATAAATTTTGCTTCTAGAAGGAACTGTGTCCATGGCTGGAGCTTGTCAGCCAATGTAACTGACACCATCCTCATGAGTAGTGTTAGCTTTGAGGACCTTTGTGATCACTGAGTAATTGCAGAACTTCATGTTCACTCAGGACAGTGATTACTGGATTTAGAATGTGTACAGCTTCCAATGACTAACTCTGTGCATCACTTTCTCTGACTCCATAATCCCAGTAAGCCCTTCTCCCATGAGAAACTAGGGAAGCTTTATCAAGAATGAAGACTATGAGATATTAACCTACTTGCAAGCTAACATATTAGCCCCCACAGCTTCAAGGGGATGGGCTGAAGACACTGGACTCCTAGATCAAAGAGAAAAAACTTTATTACTGAAGGCACAATGAGCATTCTTATCTTCATATTTTTCCAGGTGGACGCAGCACACACAGTGGGTTTGCATGATGATGAGCAATCCCTTGCTGGCAAAACCCCAGTTTCTAATAAAGAGCTGCAGAAAAGAAACCAACGTCTGCCCCAGATGAAGACAGTGTATTTATTAGACTGGAAAGTAGACAAACACCTTTTGCTTCAGAGAGAGAAATCATCTCTATCTTCAAAAGCTGTTTGCTCTACCAACATCCTTGAAAAGATAGAGTGATCATCATCGATGCCCTTATTTGCAAGACATACATGGAGAATTGTCTCCCAATATGCCCAGACTTGCTTAAATGCATTCATGTCACATTCCCTATTGAGCTTCCAGATAATAAATGAATTACATCAACCTAATTCTTCTCTTTCCCTTCCCTGCCCAGTACACTAACATTTATTGATTAGTTAGGCAGTGAGCAACTATTTATTGAACATAATTCTAAGACATGGCTTTATTCTTATGCAGCTCAAAGTCATTAGGAAAAATAGTCATAAGGAAAAAAAGTGAGTCATGATTTCTAACCACTGCAATAAAGATAACCTGAGCCAAGTCATTTGCTATTTCTCAGATTCAATTTTTGCTTACATTTCACTGAACAGAACTTAGTGACATAGCCTCACATAGCAGGAAAGGTAAGGAAATGAGTACATTGTTGCCTGGAATAACATCAGGATTCTGTTACTAAGGAATATGGGAAATATGGATAATGGGTGCAATTAAAATCTCTGACACAAGAAGAAAACCTGTAAAAGTTACCATGAATGATACATCTTTGGGAAATTATTCTGCTCATAGAAAACCAGGTTTCCCCAAATATGATTTAGGTATTCCTGTCAAATGTTAGGTGATTATGTAACTGAACTAGAAGATAGAAAATTAGACTTAAAATGCTTACTTATTCCATTAACACCAAAAAAAAAAAAAACAAACAGATTCACTCTCAGTTTAGCATTTATATATGCCATTGTGTGGTAACTATCATGTGGTAATAATCTAACAACATAAAATATTGCTTTAAGATTAAAGTAAGATCATAAAATTTTCAAATACTAAGAAGTTACCAAAAATTGTATACTACAGACTCACTGTATACTATAGTTCCACTGAAGGTTGTTTCAAGAAGTTCTTTTAAAATTTAGAACATAAAGGGCAAGGAGGTGAAAATACTAGACAAAAAGGGAAGCAATCTAAAAAATAGCCTAATTCTCAAAACAACGTATTAGAAATTTCAGAAGGAGATATAATAGACAAAAGAGAGACAATAATCAATAAAATAATAGTCGAGAATTTCTCTGAACTGAAGAAACATTAAATGTTAAAAACACGTTATGGTAATAGAAACATAATTATACTGGAAAATATTTAAATATTTTTATAAAGAGGAGATAATAGATGGGGGAAAAGTGAATGTGTTTCTTTTCCACAAATACCAAATTTCAGAAGATAGTAGAGCAAAATTTCTAGAGTTTGAGCTTCAATACCTTCATGCTCAATCAACCTAAGATCTAACTGCTAGGGCAACTGAACAGTATTCTTACACATGCAGGAATGATACTACCCGTGTGCTCTCCCCCCACAAAAAAACTGAAAAACTATTTCATCAATTGAGGAACTGAATAAAAATAAGACATCTGTGATGTACTGACAAGATGAAATGAAAAAGGCAAGCTCAAAGTATGCCTTATAATATGAGCTTTGTTTAAAAATATATACTATACATGTTTAATGGAGATATGTATCTCTGTTAAAAAGCTTAGCAATATATAATCAATATGTTAATAGTGGTTATGTTTTACTAGTGGGAAAAATAATTTTTACTATTTATGGTCTATACCTGAGCTGTCCAACATGGTAGCCACTAACACATGCAACTAGTAAATGCTTGAAATATGGCTGGTCCCAGTGAGAGGAGAGATATGCTATAGTGCATGCCAGATTTCAAAGACTTAATGTGAAAAATGAATATAAAATATCTTATTGATAATTTTATATTAAATACTAAAATAATCATATCTTCAATAATTAGATGAATAAATTTTATTACTAAAATTAATTTCACCTATTTTTAAAAAAATTATCTCACAAATGTAACTACTAAAAAGCTTTAAATTATATATATTGTGAGTAACAGAAATCCTATTCGAATTAACAGTTTTAAAAGGAAATCTGTAACTCATGGAGCTGGGAATAGTATTGGTATAACTTACGAGATGGAAGGAAAAGCTATGGGAACCAATATTCTGGTCATTATCCACCTCCCAGCTCTGTATTTGACTGGCTTCTTTCTGCAGAAGACTTCTCTCCACCTAGCAGGAAACATGTTTGCCAGCAACTAAGTTTTGCATCCTCTCAAATAAAGGAAACATCTTTCTCTCCACATGTTGATATGTTTTTTGTTTTGAGATGGAGTCTTGCTCTGTCACCCAGGCTGGAGTGTAGTGGCACGATCTCAGCTCACTGCAACCTCCACCTCCCAGGTTCAAGCAATTCTCCTGCCTCAGCCTCCTGAGTAGCTGGGATTACAGTTGCCTACCACCATGCCCGGTTAATTTTTTTGTAGTTTTAGTAGAGACGGCGTTTCGCCATGTTGGCCAGGGTGGTTTCGAACTCTTGACCTCAAGTGATCCACCCACATTGGCCTCCCAAAGAGCTGAGCCACCGTGAGCCACCGTGCCTGGCCCATGTTGATATGTTAACCGAAAAAATTACTCTGTTTGGCCCCACTTGAGACATATGGAAACTCCCAGACTAGTATTTTTTCTGGCAAGGTCTGCATGGCAGGTAGACAGGGGACCTACAGGATGGTGAGAGACAGGCAGACTGGGCTTGTCAGGGTCCATGACCAGAAGGAATAAGACGGTGTTCTAAGAAGACAGCCCACTAGAACCAAAGTCTGAAAGCTATTATGCTAGATAAATATTTCGTGAAATGAAACATTATGCATTAGACCATCAAGGCTCACATCATGTCCACTACACAAAAGTCTGGAAAGTGGCAGAAAATAGAAAGATTGAACAATGATTTCAGGGATAAAATGGACTAAGTATAATTGCATGATCTGTCTGTTCTTGTATAAATCACTTCTATAAGAAGGATTATATAGATTTTTACTCTAGTTTGTTTCCACCACAGTCTGGCATATAAACTATGCCTGCCTCTTACACTTTGTGAACTAGAGATCCTGCTCTGTTTTTATTGCCTTAGACTTTCAGAGATCAGCAATTACAAAAGCTTCCAAGACTTTTCTCTGCTCAGAAGCTTTGTATATTTTTGCAAAAGAACATAGTTTGGGATGTATCTTTGCAGGCCACAGGTTCTTTCCCACCCGAGGGCCAGGAGGAGGACATCAAGAGAAAGGATCAGTGAAGACAGAGCTTAGAGCAATCACAGCTTTAGTCTTCACCATTTAGCTTTCTGCTCTCCTTCCCTACATAGATCTATCTCCACTATTTATAGTGGAGAAACACAGATGCGCTCATGATTTCCTTGGATTGATTTAATGTAAATTAACTTATTAATAAATACCCTTTCTTACCTTTCCCTGTCCATTATCTCATAACATACACAGCATATGAAGCAAACAAGAAAGTTTCCTGGAGGTATTGCTTGTTCATTTATCACCTAAGTGTCTTTATCCTGGTTTTGCTCATTTAAACTGTGTAGTATTGAAAGGGAAAAAGAAAAAAATACATGAGGAAAGAGAGACATGTCCTTTCTTATTTGCATTTTTCCATCTCTTGTCATCATTCTCCTTTACTACACCTTGGCCAACATAACCATTTTGCAATACCAGCAATTCCTACTCCCTTATGATAAATATTCACCTCTTATCTTCTAATATCTTATATCTGCCCACTTGGGACCAGTAACACCTACACCAGAGACTATGAATGACTGGTGATGTAATTTAACAAAGGACCCAAGAATATTTGGAAACAGCCCAGTATTCACTGTCAGTAACGATGTTTGTGCATATCTGAGTTTTCTTTCAGCAAAATCCCTTAAACCTTACCTATTTATTTATTTATTTTTGCATTATAGAGGACTTGTTCACCATAGAAAGCACAATTTGATAAATAGCAAGTAATGAGAACAGGGCACACATGCAGTAGTAATCCAGAAAAGGAAAATGTTACTGCTGTAGCAGCACAAATGAGGTCATCATGGTACAGGGGCTGTAATAGTCAGAGGCTCAACGTGGTGGTCACTAGCCTTTGATCAGCAATTTCCAGTTAGTCAGAGTCACGGCCAAGAACAGAGGGCAAAGTGTGAAAGACATATCAGCAATAAGTCAGAAGCAGGAAAATGGAAAAAGTCTAAAAAAAAAAAATTAACCTGACTTGGAAACCAGGGATGAAACCAGGAACACAGGTCACAGCTGGGAGAAATGAAGCTGAAGGTGGAGAAAGCATGGAGGAGGTGAGTCACAGGTCAAGGAACAAAAGCCAGGGAACAAAGCATGGAACACCATGAGTCAGCCATGCTCAGGATAATGAGCAAAGACAGCCTTTCCATGAAACAGCTGCCTTTTGGAGGTACATGATGGCTGGACTTTCAAGTCTTAAGTTAGCAGGAACATGGGGCTGCTTTGGGCCCTGCCTCTGGACACTTGAGGGTCTGGTGGACACAAGAATCCCAGTGGAGGTACCTCTAAAAGAATTCAGATCCCATCAAAGAGGAAGGAGAGAGATTATTCCAAAATGTGATCATGTGATAAACAAGCAAGTTGAGAAGGCAGATGGGCCCACATGGCAGAGGACTTAAGGAGGATTTAAGTTAGTGAATTCATACCCTGAAGGCTCTTTGGAAAAGCAGAATAACATCATAAAAGCAAAATTGTGTGCGGAAAATCAAGGACTTTCTATTGTACTTTGAATCTCTGTTTCATTTATATTTTAAATGTCTAATTTAATTGTTGCAGTCATATTTCAAAATCATATGGCCTAGCAGAAATCATAAATCTTATTAAATGCTCTGTTTCTTAGTCCAACTGCTGTAACAGAATACCACAGACTTGGTAATTTATAAACAACAGAGATTTCTTACATTTCGGGGGACTAGGAAGTCCTAGGTTGAAGGGGCCACATCTGGTAAAGGCCATCTTGCAGGATACCATGGCAGAAGCCATGAGGGCAAGACAGCATCGGATGAGGAAGGGAAGAAAGTGAGATGAAAGCATCCTTTTATCAAAAATTCACTCTTCAGACAAGCGACCTTCTCCAGCAATAATGGCATTAATCCATTCATGAGGCTTAGCTCTCATGACCTAATCACCTCTTTGAGGTCCCACATTTCAACACTGTTCACTGGGGATTAAGTTTCCAACAAGTAAGCTTTGAGGGACACATTCAAACAATAGCATTATGATAATGCAAACTTTAAATAATAAGTAAAGAAATGAGTCTCTTTTCCAAAACTTTCCAAACCTGTTGTCAAGTTATTAATCTATATTCTTTTATATATATGCATGTTTATATATTTATGTGTCTGTATGTGTGTATGTGTGTGTATTCCAATAAGTTTAAGAAACACTAGGAAAACAATACTTAATAGGTTTCTCTACTTTAGAACTAATATTTTAATCTCCAAGATTGGGATCTGTTTGCATTACTTATCAAATTGTTTGACCCTGCACGATTTGTTCTTGAAGCACGTATTGGCATCCTTCCTGGTGCAAGTGTTCATTGGAATATCCGTTTGAGAGATTGTGTTTCAGTATACTGGCTTTTTCCTAAGAAACCAAGCAGATTGACTGATGTTGCTCTACAAAAAGATGGTTTGGAATGAAGTAGCTATTCACGGCAGAATCTACCATCTCCCAAACCGTCAAATTATCGGTATTGTTATATTTTTTATATATATATATATATAATTTTTTATTATACTTTAAGTTCTAGGGTACATGTGCACAATGTGCAGGTTTGTTACATATGTATACACGTGCCATGTTGGTGTGCTGCACCCATTAACTCGTCATAAGAATATGTTTCATGCATAATACACTGAATATCTTCTTGAGAAAGCAGCGTCCTGCTTTCGGTATTCTGAAGGCACATCAGGATCTTTGGTGGCTTGTAATAATTGTTTTCAAATTCCATTTTGCTGGTAGAACACAGAAATCCAAGTTTTAAAAGCTGCTTCTTAACATGTGGCTAGATAACTAAAGTTTATGCATATTCTGCAATAAGTATATCTTCATCTATTTATACACACACACACACACACACACATAAAAGGAACTATCATACACACCTTGCAACTGGTCTTGTTAAATTTTTTTAATATTGGTTATGAATCAATGTATTGTATTGGGCCTGAGAGTCCTAATCTACAGAATGGGTCTATTAATTTTTATTCTGCTAAAGTGGGTCAAGGAGGTGAAAGTATTTTGTAAACTCTTCATGCAAATGTGAATGGTATTATTCAGTATATTTTTGTTGTATAGAATATATTATTGTCCTTGTTTAACTGAGTGGCTTAATCATTGGAATAGCTTATTCACCTGAAGCACATACTCTTTGGGTATGTATCTACATTAAAACCTAAGTCACATGAATAAAACAGATGTAAATCAAAATTGATATAGATTATCATTGAACTTGCAGTCACATCGTGTAGACCTGCCTAGGTATTAAATTGGGATGATTAGTCCATCTACCTCTAAATTCTGAAAAAATACACGTATTTTCCCCAGAGTTTTGTGTTGCTCACTGCATCTTATAAATGTCACATGTAACTTATTCTATCCCACTCTTAGCCCTAAATTTTTGTCTACCAAATCCCTCTTTAAAACCATGACTGTGAAATAAAGGGAGAGGACTGGATATGATGTCTGTGACAAAAAACACAGACTCATAATGCACCAAAACACAGCACTTAGATTCTGAGTATTTTTATTTTACTCTGAGAATTAAAAGCAGGCTGTTGACGCACATAGTCAATAAATCAAACACATGAAATCTTGGGCTTTTTCCCCAGTGTCCACTTTACCAGGGTTTCTAATAAAAAGTCCCATATTTTGAATTCAGCTCATTCAGACCTCAAATCCAAACATGGTTTAATGATTGAACTATGGCTGTTGTTAAAAAATGTCACAACCGAATGTTAAAAAACAGTTGCTAAAACATAGACTGTTCACCAAGCACTTTCACCTGATTTCTAAGTACGTAGTTAACAGACTGGGACTTTGCCTGTTTTTGTTTCTGTCTTCTGTGTGTTGCCTATTCATAAGACTCTTAGGAAGAAAAAACTGTCAATGTTTACAGCAGGAAGTTAAAACAAACTGAGCAATACATGCAAACATTGTTTGAACCTACGAGTTGGCTGAAAGAGTGACCAATTCCCGAAAAAAGAAAAGATACAAGAAGTAACTAGAATATAAGTTCCCATCAGAGGTTAATCTATATGTTTTCTAAAGCTGGGAAAATAAAACACAATCAGAATATCCAAATATTTTGCAAACACTACTAAGACATTTCATTTGGTCCAAGCCCCTGATTTATAGACATTATAAACAATTGGGCAAAGCACAAAGCTTGCTGGAGATTCTTCAAAAGAATGATGTAAACAGCAGGAAGAAAATTAATAAGCAACAGATGCATGCATGAGCATTCTGTGTAACTGGCTGTGAGTACAGCATGTGCTGTTTTGTTTGTGCATGAGTTTCCTTAACACATGCACTATTTGTATCTGTAGATAGCATAACAAAAAAATCACCATTACAAAAGAGGCTTACATATTATCAATTACTACAATTTTAACAAAATGCATAAAGACAAGTATTCATGGTGAAAAAATACATATATTTTACCTCTCAGTCTCATACCTTTTTTCCTTCAAAAACAAACAAATATTGGATAAGAAAAGGCAAAGCAATAGTTTGCCAGAGAATCAACTGATGCACTTGGTTGCGAGACAGGTTTTAAATGTGCAAATTACTTCCATCCAATAGTTCGCTTTTGTTTCAAACCATTCATTTTTTTATGTACAAATTTTTCAGACAAAAGTCATATGATTGACTCTGAATAGGTTATGCCTCCATCCTCTGTCCTTACTTTTACCTTTTCCATGTCTAGCTGCTTATAAAAGTGATACAGAACTATGATGCTGCTTAGGGCTAAAAAAAAAAATCAAATTTAATGTGCTCGTCTCTATAAAAAAAAAAAAGGTCAAAGATTGAATTATTTTCATCCCACACTGTTATCCTTTTATTCTTTAATCATAAATTCTACAGATATCCAGTAATGCCTGTTGGGCACCAGGTACCTGGAACTGGGGGTGTAAAGATGAGAATGAAAGACACAGATTCTGTTGTCACAGAATTTGCAACCAAGCTAATAAAAAGCCAAAGATAAAAATACATTCAGTTAATTAGTTTTGACATCCAGCAACTGAATAGTCTTACCAACTCATATAATATGCTCATTCAAATATTCACACATCATTCATTCAACAAACATTTATTCTTACCATGTCTAGTTATGCCAGACACCACTATGTTAAATCCTGAGGTAGGTATAAGAAGCAAAAATATCCTTGCTCTGGAAATGCTCAAAGCCAATCACATAAGATAGGCCTGAAAATATGTACTGCTAGAATGCACTAATAGAAATGTGTACTGATACAATGCCAAGCACATAGTAGGTATGGAAAATAAGATGTTCTTGCTTTGGCAAAAATAGACCAAGGAGTTATTTGCCTACAGAGGAGCTAATTATTCTGCCTGATGAAGCTGGACAAGTTTCCATAGAGGAAATGGCATTCGATTTGGGTTTACAGGGATGAAAACACATTTCCCAGATGGTGAAGAACACAAAGACTGTTTTTGGAAGAGGCAAAGTCACATATGAAAGCACAGAGACCCATTAAAAATGTGTAGAATAATCACACATGCCCGATCTCAAGTTCTAAAATTCTAGTGAAGATGGATTTACCCTGTACATTATATCCTCGGGGAAATTTTAGTTTCCATGCACATGAATTTACACTTCTTCCTGCCTTAGATTATTAGAGAAATAGGAAACTAGAAGTTAAGAAAAGGAAGCTGAAATAACTCATAAGGGAAAAGATCAAAGAGAGATGAGGCAATGCAATGAAACTGTAGGAGAGAGAAAGAGAGCTGGGAGAAGATTATCCCCAAACCTTGCAATTGAGTGTTTTGGTTTATGGGTGAAAACATCCCTGGAGTTATAGGTGAGGAAGGGCTTTCTTGTAAATTTACTATGTTCAGAATTGGCACCATTGGGCCCTGCACTGGGGAATGCAAGTTGAGAAATAAAGACTACCTGAGGTTAGTTTTCCAGCTCAGGCATCCACATGAGTGTCTGCAGAAATGCGGTGAAACCACACTGATAAAAGGTAAATTAAAATCATAAAATCAGAGAGGCTTCGGAAATTAGACAGTGGACAAACACAGGGACTTTTCTGCACTGTAGATTAACACCATCAAACAAAACAAATGTATAAGTTCTGTATTTAAAATATGGAAAAAGGAGAACAGAGATATTGAAAAGTCACTGGTGATCAAAGAATGATAAATTAATATATATCCATTCCATGCTAACAATTACCAAATGAAGGAACATGTGAGATATTGACATTCTCATTACTTTGTGGGCTGTTTTCATGGCTCTATTTTAGAAAACATAAACTATGTTCATCAGATTTTTGAGAGATTAACTAATTATCTCATTTCCCCAATCCTACTTTTCCCTGGCGGGATTATAAGTTTCTCACATAGGGATTTTAGAAATCTAATTTTATGTATAGAGAAGAGACTATTACATTGTAGCAGACTAAATTCAGCACATCCCACGTGGTTGTATACACACAACCTTAGGAGAATTGCAAGAAGCAAGTTTGTCAAAGTGAAACCAAAGAGTTTGAAAAGTGTCCTCTAGCCAGTAAGAAACCAAGGAAAGATTTTAGGTAACTCTGTCTTGAAAATAATTGTTTATTACTGCTTCCTCTTCTTGTCTATTGAGAGTTCTTTTTGTAAGGTGCCATCTTTAAATTATGTTGAGTCTTCCTGGAAATTCAGTGAAAAATTCTTTTTTATTGAGAACATATGCATTAAAGGAAAGGAATTTTACATGTGTGAGAATACAAAATAACCAATATCCTAAGTTAAAGAGAGAGACGGAAAGAGAGTAATTTGTTTTGGGCTCCTTCACTGCAAAAAGAAGGAGGTTTGGTATTGTTTTCATTTTTTTAACTGCATGCATTGCTTAGTGGACAAATGAAAATTAGGCAATTCTATTTGCCAAAGCTTCAAGATCTCACTCTTGAATCAGAATACCAAGTACACTTAAGATACAGCAATCTGGCATCACACATGAATCATATGTAAACTATGTACAGTAGTGATCTTCCCAGCGGCAGAAAAGCTCAAAGCCACATGAAACCAATCAACACCATATTGATGTCATCTTCTCAAAACTTCTCATCTGTTTCATAGCCATCAGACATTGTGATCTTTAAGGCAGATATTTACCCTCTCTGTTGCTAACTAAGCCAAATTTTGCATTACAGTAATTTTTTACAAAATATTTTTTCAGATTGTTGAAAGAACGTAAAATGTAGTGGTTTATTTAGTGGTAACAGTAATAATTAACACTAATATTATTAATTAACTTATAAACTGTCCATTTAAAAACATGCTTATACATTTATTATGTGCCTTTTTTAATGACTAGATCAGCCAGACTCCTAATAGAAAATTATGACATTCTCAAACTGGAAAATTTGAGTTCAATAAAACACCTATTTCTAAAAGTATGGATAAAGCTAAAAATGGTAGCTCGAATAATAGTAAAATACCTCTTTCTCGCATCCTTTGATAGGCAATTGCTCCTCTGGTTTGGAAACTGTCCCTTCCAGAACTCATGCTGAAATGCAATTGCTATTGTGACAGTATCAAGAGGTGGAGTCTTTAAGAGCTGGCAGGCCATGACGGCTTCACCCTTACATGTGGAATGGGTGACTTTATAAAAGGGTAAATTTGGTTTCCTCCTTCTCTCTTGACATTCTGCTTTCCACCATACGATGGCACAATAAGAAAGCCTTTACCAGATGCTGGCACCTCAACCTTGGATTTCCCAGCCTCAAGAAGTAAATTTGTTCATTATAAATTACCAAATCCGTGTCATTCTCTTATGGCAGCACGAAATGGACTAAGGCAGTTGTCAACAACTTGACAAATCTCAAACTCCCCCTTGGCATCTGAGGTACAAGGCAGAGACCCCACTGAGAAGTCTTCTATGTGTTTACATGACATGAGTGGATTTAGTTTTCCTCATCATAATCTGTCAGAGTTTCCTCTTAGACAAGCTTGTGAAAAATACATTGTCATGCCCTTAACACTGGATTGGAAAAACTGCACCAAAATCGCTTGAAGGAAAACCGACTGAACAAAGTTTCACAATAATGTCACTCCTACAATGCATCATCTATGCAAAACAAGATATCAAATTCTATAACTTTCCAGCACACTAAATTATCTCCCATTTCCTCTACTTTTTTTCTTACAAAAACACATACTACACTAACACATGCACCTTAACTGCCTATCAACAATAACTGCGTACTGAAACTTCCAAAGAAGTTAGGTGAGGGTTTAAGTATTCCTTTTACATTTGCATGCATGTAAGCACCTGTGAGCACAGGTCTTACCTTTCATGGTTTCCTAGGTAATAGGACCTCTTCGTTGACAGAATGATCCTAATATTGACATAGGAAAAGGAGCCACAAATAAAGAGTTGGGCTACTACTTAGGAAAGCTTGTCATTGTTACTTCCCCAGATGATAAGAATAAATGATGCAATAAAAGAATGAGTGCCTGCTTCAGCAACTCATCATTAAAAGTGAAGAACTACCACAGGAAGCAGAACTCTAAAAAAAATGTATGCACTTATGCAACCTTTCTTGTAGCTTTTTGCAGCTAATTTTTATTATTATACATCAAGATAAGAAAAAAATCACATAAATCTTTGAAGAAAAATGAATGAAAGTGGGCTTTCTTTAAAGGTTACTAGCTAAATCCATTTCTTTACTTTCTGATTTTTTCTTTCTTTTCTTTTAAATAATCATTGAAGGCATTGATTCAAAGGAAGTTAATGCTGCAAAAGACCTAGAAATCACCTAGGAATCTTTTGACTTTAAAATATTTTTTTCTGAAGAATATTTTGTTCAAGTTCAGTAAACTTCCAACATGTGACAGAGCTTTGTTCTGGCTGAAGTCCACTTGGGTTCCTTTCCTCTTGTAGCTGACATCAGTAGTGGCTTCTACAGGGATTCTGGGTAATTCCTCCCAGAGCACTGGCCTGGAATAGTGCCCTCTATGTAGAAACAAGAAAAAAATGAGGCACAGAAAGATGAAGGGATCCACCATCACAAAGGTGGTACATAGCAGATAAACATCTCTTCTTTGTCTTTTTATCTCCTACATTTGTCTTCTCATCTTTAATTCATTTGGTAGGTCAGCAGAATAACTTTCCAGAGAAGATCAACTGCACCACATAGCTAAAAGCTGACTTCCTTTTTTTTTCTTTCATTTCAAAAAATCAAAACACCTGGTTGTGAAATGCAATGTTTTCACAGAATATTTAATTATGATCCACTTACTGATAGTATCAGTTTTATGTGAACAGTTACACAGCAATTAAATTTCTCAGATTACCATTTTTTAAAGAGTTCTCTAGAGTGTGTCAATGGCAAAGGATCCATTTTTCCAAACCTGTCTTGTTTCCTTAATGAGTCAGTCTTTCAAAGCTTATATTGCAGTCATTCTTTGTATTATAAAAGTGATCCCTAAAGTAAGAAGAACAACTACATATAGTCTCTATAAAATTCCTAGCCTAAATAGTCATTTCAAATGCCTTGCTTTCTCAAGTATTGCTTAATATTATGTATGACTAGGACTGTACAAAAATATAGAACACTTGGGAGAAGATTATGGCAACAGTGAGATCTGGGAACATTTGTGTATTGGAAGGAAAAACCATGATTCTGATGGGCAAGAAAGAGAATAATCTTGAACAACAAAAGAAGAATATAAGAGTTTGGCATACCATGCTTTTCCAAACGTATGGCTTCATTTAACAAACTTGGGACAGTCTTTATTTTTTCCATGATTACTTGTGTGTCAGCAGGCATAGCTTGGCCTTCTCCTTCATAGGCCTGACGCTGAGTCAATGCTTAGCATCCAAACCACACATAAACTATTTTTTTCCCCTAGAAAGTGCTCATTGGATGACTTAATAAAAGTATTTTAATGTTTGGAAAGGAAAAACATGTTTGCCTATTCCTTTAGATTTACAGCTGCTTAGGGTTTATAGAAAATACTGTTGTCAACAATATTCAAAAGGCAGAAGAAGAGTTTGAGGATGCAATCTTGCTACCCTTATGTTACTCCTACCAGTCTGATATGGTTTGGCTCTGTGTCCCCACTCAAATCTCATCTCGAATTGTAATCCCCACATGTCGAGGGAGGGACCTGGTGGGAGGTGATTGGCTCATAGGGGCAGTTTCCCCCATGCTGTTCTCATGATAGTGAGGGAGTTCTCATGAGATCTGGTTGTTAGATGAGTGTCTGGCATTTCCCTTTCTCGCTCGCTCTCTCTCTCTCTCTCTCTCTCTCTCTCTCCCCCCTGCTGCCATGTAAGACATGCCTTGCTTCCTCTTTGCCTTCCACCATGATTGTAAGTTTCCTGACACCCACCCAGCCATGTGGAACGATGAGTCAATTAAACCTCTTTTTTTAATAAATTACCTGGTCTCAGTATGAAAATGGACTAATAGAAATCCACCTACCAGAAAGCCAGAGTGATGTAGTCTGATGCAGAACAGAAGTTACTATAGAAAGTGTGGCATGGGTGGCTGATTCTTGCAGGATGCTGACTTCTTGATGAGTTTTCAAACCTTGGACTTTGTACACACCAAATTGTTCTGAGATCAGGACAACTGACTTCTGATTCTAGCGAATTTATGCAATTCCTGTAAGAACAGAGCAAGGAAATATGAGAGCCTGTAGCATTGAAGTCATGAATAATAACAATAGCACCAGTATTATAACAGCAAATGTTTTGGGAGCATTTACTATTCCAAACACTACACTAAACACTACATGCATCATTTTTCTTATTCTCACAATAAACGTTATATTTCTGTTTTGCAGATATGGAAAAAAAGCTTAGGAAAGTTAGGTAATCCACCTAAGTTCACAGAGCTAATAAATTATGGAGTGAATATTAGGAGTCTGGTCTTTCCCTTTAATACCAATACCCTGTTCTTAATCAGCAACAAGGCCACTTCCATCTCTGAGTGAGGAAGGTGGACTAGATCATGTATAAATTCCAGATAAACTCTTTCAAGCTTTTGATTTTATACTAAAAATCATCTCCTAAACGCCACTAGCAGAAAAATAGCATATCATCTCCAGGAACACAGTCCTCAACAGCTGCTTTTCCAACCTCATCTTTCAAAGCAACTTTTTCATACACTTCTCATATTCTAAGTGAACAATTTCCAAGGCCTTTCCACCTCTCTGACTCCATATTCACTGCTGTTTTTTATTCTCACTATTGTCTCCCTTCTTGCACCTTTACTTATCAAAATTCAAACTAGCTAGAATTTCCAAACTAAATGCCACTTTCTCCACAAAGCTTTCTCATCAGATGATGTCTGCTGTATGAATAATTTTTAATTACCAGCCACACATGTCCTGTGAGATGTTATAGCCTTTTACCCTGTGGACCACACATACAGTGTGGACACTGTAAAAGGAACAAAATTGTCTCATAATTCTGTCTAGTTATCAATATTGTCTAATGACTCTGTTCACCTACTATGGAAGTGGCTGATTCTTCTCTTATCACTCATCTTTACCTCTACGTTAACCCAAGTCAAGTGCAGCCAATAAGGTCGCAATGAACTGCTTATTTGTAATTATTTTCCAAAGGATTAAAAAAGTACAACATATCATTTATGGATCCCATGTAATCAGGAATCTTTACATAAATAAAAGTCAAGCAATTCCAGAAAAATGCTGCTAGGAAACAATTCTGTCCAAAAATTCAGAAACAACAATACAACCAAGGGTATGCATATGTAATTTTTTTGGTAGCACATTACAGACATACTTCTGATACTTCTAGTACTTTATATTCTGAAATTGTATTTTCGTTATGGTTTCTCAGCAGGAATTTCACAACCAGTGGTCAAAGCTAATCTCAACATCACTGATCTAGTTTCAAAAAAAAAAAGTAATAGCAACAGCAAAAATGAGGTTGAAGAATAGAGCTTTTGTATGATACAAACTTCAAGTAGGTGACACATCAATCTTTTCACATGCCATAAAACATACACATGTATCTGGAAACCTCAGGTGCAGTGCACAGGAATTAAATGAATATTAGGGAGGTAAAGGGAGATTATGACAGATGTACAAGTAGAGAAGGAAGAAAGTTGGGGAGAAGGATCAATGAGTTGATGTTCAGTGCTAAGAAAGCACAGATCCCAGGTCCTAGAAGCAGGCTTCTCTGCTCTCAGCATTCTTTATTATTATGATGATGATGATGATGATTATTATTATTATTATTATACTTTAGGTTTTAGGGTACATGTGCGCAATGTGCAGGTTAGTTACATATGTATACATGTGCCATGCTGGTGCGCTGCACCCACTAACTCGTCATCTAGCATTAGGTATATCTCCCAATGCTATCCCTCCCCACTCCCCCCACCCCACAACAGTCCCCAGAGTGTGATGTTCCCCTTCCTGTGTCCATGTGTTCTCATTGTTCAATTCCCACCTATCAGCATTCTTGACCAAACTTCAATGGCCTCAGTCAGACTTGAAGAACTTCAAAATAACACATAGGTTATCCTTTCCTTTAGAAAGGGAAAGAAAAATGAAGAACTGCATTTTCTTTACAGTGAGACCACAACTCTTCCGCCTCTGTGCAAAATCTCTAGGGTCCCAAGGCAAAAATAAGAAAATATAGCCAACTGCAGATATTAAATAAAATAGTGCATGCAAAGAACCTTGTAATTCAAATTTATTGGCTAATTTGTAATGTGAGTTTTCATACTGAAGAGCTATAACATTTTTATTACAAAATAAAGCTTTTGAAAATGTTAACATTTATATTTTCAACAAACTCATGAATCAGATTTGTCTTATGTCATCTTATTAAGCATCTAATAGCTAATATCTTAAGCATTTAGTGCTTGATAAACAAATTTTGTTTGAGTTTTTCTTTAAAAGATGGACAAATTAAATTGACTTTTTAAAAAGCTTAGTTCATAGCACATTGTTTTGAGGCATAACATCATCATTTGTTAAATTTTAGTTTTTATGAACATTGTTTCTAAAATCAAAATCTCAGGTGTGTATTTTCCTTAATACACAAAACCACTAGTGACTGTAAACAGAAAGAATTTGATATTAAGTCTAGGGGCAATTTACCTCTTTAGTCCTATAGATCACACCAAGGATGAATAAGACTCATAACAGACATAACAAAAATCTCTGGTAGGCCTAAGACATAGGTTGGGAAAGGGGAAATTATACAGAAAAAGACATAAACAAAAAGGATAAAAGTACTTAGGAAATAAAGTACATATAATAAAACTGGTGGTAAGTAGTGGTGTGAAGACAGGGTGCTTCAGGGGACATGTAAGTTTCATGTACAATAAGGCATAGTCATGGGATCAACTTCTCATAGAAAATACTGTCATCAGAGCTACACTTTAAAATGCAAAACACCACAGTATAACTTCCAAACACATTAACCTGGAGAGAAAAACACAGACAAAAGCATTCTAATGTGAGAATACATCTTTCAAACAGATGCAATAAGCCAAGAACCACCTCCAATCTAATGCTTACATGACTGGGAGCCAGGACCAGCTCAAGGACCTGGTCAACTGTACATGCTTTTGCAGTTGTCTCCAGAATCTTCCAGTGATGCGCCAGACCACTAATAACTGATTCCAATGTTATGGCGTAGAGAACTGAAAAGGTTCCTTCATTGAAAAGGTTCCCTACCCTTCACACTGCTAACACTTTGTTTCCTTACTCACAATTAACGTTATGATCTTAAATTATAAACCCCACATAATAAAGCTGACTTAATAAGAAACATCCTGCCTTATTCTGCAAAACAATAAAGAAGTCACTCTGATTCATTCAAATTATGGTAAATTTAATTATTTGTGAATTTCATGTAAAAGCTCTATTAAAAAGTCCAAAATAAATACACTTGCTCAGATACAAAGAATAAAACAAATTGCAAGAACATTAAGTCCTAATCTGGTGTTCTCAACATTTGTAACAATTTAGAATCATGCAGGAAACAAAAAAAGAGAAGATTCCTAGGCTTCCATCCTCAGAACAATTATATTACACTTTCTGGGAAGTTAGACTCAGGCATCAGTATTCTTTAAAAGCTCCTCAAGTCATGATAATATGCAGCCAAGGTAGAGAAATACAGGCCTCATCTATTTGCTTATGAGATGGTAGTGGAGTGATAGAAGGAAATTCTCCTATAAGATGAGAATTCAAACTCAAATTACACAGGATGAGATGTGTGGTTTGGGGTAAATGAATCAAGCTCTCTGTGCTTCAGATCCTGTATCCTTAAAATAGAGGACAAATATCTCTCTTAAAGACCAGATACCTCTCTGGGGTTGTTTAAGGATCAATTATCATAGAACAGCTGGCAAGTGGTGAGATTGCAACAAGCTGGAATTCCCTCTCACTCCTAAACGCTTCCTTTCTCCCTCTGCCATTGATCTGATACAAGCCTTTACCAACTAAGCGATTTATTCCCTTCATTTCACAAAATATTGCTTTCTCATGAAAAGAAAGTGGTGATTATTAATTTCTAGGGATACTAAAAATTAAGTATTTTTAAATTTATTCATTCCATAGTCAAGGTTTAATATATTTATTAAAAATAATCTAAAAATATGCATTGAATTATCTACCATATCTCAGTAGAACACTTACTCTTAAAATAGTAATCCTTGTGCAAAAATGGTCTAGAAGGAGATAGACATTTAAAAATACAACGATTCACATAGGTTCAATAATAGTAAAAAATATATGATAAAACGGGTGAAAAGAGAGGAAAGTGTCAGGAAATGCTTTGAGCAGAAAAAAAACTCCAGTGTGATTACAGACCTTTCTTACTAAATCTGCTTGCTAACCAAGCTTATTCTTTCATATAAAGGACCATTTAAGAAATCAGTACATTGTAATTTCTAATCTTCTAAATGACTGTTTGCCAAATTCACATCAATTTGACAAAAATATCAACGAGAATGTCAAATATTTTAAAGAACATCTAAAATTATCAGAAAGACAGCATAATAAAGAAAACTGTTTAAACTAGTTAAGAGTGAACACTGTGGACATTTATACGTGAGCTATCTTTGCTGGACATAAATGGCATCTGAGAATAATCTAAACCACGGTCACTATGTCTTTTGTATACGTCTTTCCACAGCTCTGCCATTGGCACAGCCACCGTCTTGCACTATTTCTTTCAGTCAGGGTTGGATTTAGGAGATGACTTTTAAGCAACCAAACCATGCAGTGGTTTTGCCAAGGGAAGTTTTTGGGATTTTTTTGTTTTTGATTTTTTAAGATGGAGTCTCACTCTGTTGCCCAGGCTGGAGTGCAGCAGCACAATCTCAGCTCACTGCAATCTCTGCCTCCCAGGTTCGAGCAATTCTCCTGCCTCAGCCTCCTGAGTAGTTGGGATTACAGGCGTGTGCCATCACACCCGGCTGATTTTTTTATTTTTAGTAGAGATGGGGTTTCACCATGTTGGTCAGGCTGGTCTTGAACTCCTGACCTCAAGTGATCCACCCCCCTCAGCCTCCCAAAGTGCTGGGATTACAGGCGTGAACCACCACACCTGGCCAGGAACTGTTAATAGCACACCATGTGCCATGTAGACTACAATTTCACTATCAGTTCCCATAACTGAATGCAGATGCTACATGCCCATGGGACCATTTCTGGTGAAATTTTTGATCATTGAATGGAGGGATCCAGTTTGTTCTTCTCATAGAGCCAAGAAGGTCTTTCCAGTGCTGCAACACCCTCATTTGTTAGGAGACATGAGGGTGAAGAGGTTGTTGGGCAAGGGCTTGATGCTGACCGCTAATATTTGCCATGTTAGCTCCCTCCTCTCCTTCATAAGCTATGTAAATTTTAAAAGAACAACCGGTATCTGTAGCCCTGAGAAGATGAGATGTGATCATTATTCTAATCAACTACAAAAGTTAATTTTGTATCAATCAAAATAAGCAAAACCAATTGAGCTTTTTAGAGGATTTCAAAAATTACATATCTGGTACTCATTCATTTATGTTGTTCATGTTTCTAGTTATTTATTCATTCATGACCTAGCCATTAAACAAATAATTATAAAGTCTCTATTATAAACCAGATAATGTTTGAGGTACTGGAGATGAAAAGATAAATAAGACAGCATCCGTGCCTCAAGTTCTTTACAGTCTAGAACAGGATTTCTCAACTTCACCATTATTGACACTGAGAGCCAGGCAATTCTTTGTTACAGAACTTTTCCTGTGCATTGTAGAACATTTAACATCACCCCCGGTCTCTTCCCACTAGATGCCAGTAGCACCCCCTCACCACCTTCTCCCCAGGGTTGTGACAAGGAAAATGTCTCCAGACATTGCCCAGATTTCCACGGGGGACAAAATCACTTTCAGATGAGGACTGCTGGTCTAGAAGGAAGAGATAGACATTACAAAATACAATGAATGACAGGCACAATAATAGAAAAACACAGACGATAAAACATAGGAAAAGAGAGGGAAGTGCCAGGAAATGCTTTGAGTAGAAAAAGGCTCAAGAGTGTGATTATAGGCCTTCCTTCTGACTAAATATGCTTGTTATTTCTACTGTGACAAGACTACCCCAGGCTGGGGTGACAGGCATCACGTGAGGCCATCTCTTCCCAGAATCCCAAATGGGATCTTCTCATTTGATTTCTTACCCTTCATACCCTCCCCTGGATTGAAAGGGATAACACTCAACTGTGTTTCCCTCCTGGATAAAACTACTCTAATGCAATATCTTCTCTTTCTCTGGATCACAGTAAGCCTGCAGGTCCTTGCAGATTATCGCAAGCATGACTGAGCAGAAGGAAGGTTGAAGTAACGCTCTTGAGTGTCCCTCTGCTTCAGTGTGGCAGGAGAGGGGCTTAGAAGTCCCCGTGTGCCATGCAGAGGTTTCCAAAGGCAGGGAAATTAAGAGCCAGTGAGATTGCAGTGGGGGCTTCTATAGCAAGTGGCCGAGGCTCGATGGGGTCTACAGTGCCTAAAAGAGCCAGATGGCATCAAGGCAGCAAGAAAGACCACTGTGGAGGCTCTTGCAGTGAGAAACAAGGAGCAGAGAGGAAATCTGAATGACTGGACATAAACCTAAAGTAAATCTAACTACACAAAAATATAGGGAAAAACCGAAATACCATTAAAAGCATGTTAGAATTCTTTACTAGAGTAGGCATCATTCAGGAAGATTCTATCAGTTACAGAAAAGGAATCATCTCCATATTCTTTGTCCATCTGTATTTTGACGTGATGACTTTCTATTTTGCTACTCAATAACTTCAAGATTGGAAATACAACATTCTGCAGGAGCACATAGCACTGTGGTTTAAACAGGTCTTGGCACTCAGGGAAGACTGGAATGAAAACATATAATTTTGAACAGAGATTGGAGCATGAAGAGAAAGTAGCCTGCTGAAGGTAGAGAGGAAGGATATTCCAACAAACGGGACAGATGCAAGGAGCTCCAGATGTGGGGAAGAATTAGGCGAGTTTGAGAACTGGCATATATACATGCAGTGTTTCTAAGGTAAAGAGAAACATAATAGCCAGTATTTATTCAGGATGTATTATATTCCAGGCACTATGCTACATGCTTTACAAAACTAATCTTGATTAAGGTTCATAACAATTAAGTAGGTAGTTGTAGCCCCTCTTCCTCATTTAGTTATTGTTATCTTCATCATCATATTTTGTATTTTGGGAAATGGATAGATACAAGGAATGAAAGAACAGATTCACAAGAACCATTTAAGAAGCTATTGCTGCAGAGTAGGAAGAACTGAAGTTCCAGACTATGCCATCAGTGATTGGAATAAAAAAGAATGAATGGATTCATGAGTCATTTCAAAGGTAGAACTGAAAGAGGTTGGATGCAACCAACTTATTTTTAAAGTTCAAGAGAACTGTTGAATACGAGGCCAAAGCTTTAACTATGGAAAACAAGTAGCAAAGTCCTGCCCTGAGATGGGTCAACAGAAGGTGGAAAGTGGGGTTTGGGAGGTGTGCAAAGATATAGAAAAGATAAGCTGTAAAATGGGGAGCCAAGGTTTGCACTGCTCAGTTTGAGGTAGAACAGGTAGCTGGAAAAGGAGAATGGGAGCTTTGCAGGGAGAGATGGCCAAGGACATAAGTTTAGATGACTTTTACTTTGAGGTAAAAGTTGGAGTCCTAGGAGTGATTAAAATGGTAAAAAGAGAAGGAGGCAAATTAAACCAAGTACTGATAGTTGTGGATCAAAAAGGATCCATACCGTTCATCTGTAAGTCCAATCTATCTTGCTTTCTGCTCAAACATTAACAGTGCCAAGAGCCCTGGAATCTAAAGTACATATTGCTTTTCTGACTTTTTGCTCCAAAGAGACCAGGAAGAGCAACCACTATCTGAGAACTGCTCCTTTTCCAAGGCCTGTCCTGATACAAACATTTCTAAGCCCTGTGCTCTCTATGGACCCTTCAGAGATCCATAGGCTCATGTCATTCTATGATCATGCCCACGGACCTGATTCTCCTAACTATTTATCAGACTAAATGTCAGATCAGGTGGCGACTTGAGATGTGGGTGTTTTAATGTTGTTGAGGTAAAAGTGACCTCCCACTGAAGGACACTGGGCCTTACAGCTTGGTATTGTTAAATGTGTTCAGTCTGATTTGTTGAAATGTTCCATCCCTGCTTTGTCATAAAAGAAGAAATTATATATTTAAAGGAATACAGCAAATGTTTAAAACATGTTGCCTTTTCTTCACCATCTGTCTTTTATTTATTAAATTCTGTCCACTTAAGAGTATCCTCTCCCCAAACTGCAACTGTCAAAATCCCACCTTTCAACATCTCATATCATCTCATCTCAAAACCCCATTAGAAAGTTGTTCCTATTCTTCTTAAAGGGAATGAATTGTCAATCACTCTATGCCCTGGGCACTTATATCTGCTAAAGCCTTTGCTGTGTTCTCCTATATTTTAGGGATATAGGAGTGTTTGTGCTTTTGTGTGTGTGTGTGTGTGTGCATGTGTGCGTGTGTGTGTATACATGTGATTGGAGTTTGTGATTGGAGTTGCTGAATGAAGTTGCTGAAAGAGACATATGGCCATGTAAGTAATAACAAACAGAAGAGCTCTATGAAAACACAAGCCAGAAATCATTCACCATTTCATGTTGAAAATAACACTTCCAGCAGAAAAATCCTCATTTGAAAATAGCAACAGTATAATTAGCCTTCGACTTTACTTCCTTATTAGTGATGCAGTTCTCCATTCCACACAATGCAACACATTGTAATAAATGGACGTTCATATAATGGATTGGAAGAGCATAGAATCCAAACATCTGGATTCTTCCACACATGGCTCATTAGCTGTTTCTGCAAAAGCCAATAGGAATTCCATGTTGATGCAATTAAATGTGACTGGAATAATACATGCTTCTCACATTTTTAGTTATACATATGTATATGTTTGGCATACGATTCATTATAGTCACAGAAATTTTAAAAAAAGAAAAGCTTTCTACAGCCATGTCTGTTAACAATCATTGTGCTACTTCCTGGAAGCAGGGAAAAAGTGAGTAGTCCTGGGCTGCTGGCCACTTCACCACATTGCCATAATGAGAGAATGCCTAGTCCATAAATAAATTTAGTCCAGTATTAGGACTTCAAGCCTGCTCTTTATGATGGCACAAATATGCTTCAATTTGAAATTGCCCAGAATTGAGTAAAATGAGGGATTTTATCCAACATTTCTTAATTTGCAAGAACACAAAATAGGTGAATATTTGTAATTCTTTCTCTCGTCACTCTCATTCTAAACAGGCCTGCAAATGGTGTGGCCTACACTGAGTCAGAATGAGAACACAGCTCATCAGTTTCACAGCACTGGGAGAGCCAGCCTGGAATAAAATCCAGTAGCAAGGGAATCGAGGAAGAAGCTGATGTTCACGCTTTCACTTTCATTCTCTCATTTCCAATTTTGCCCTTTATATGCTAAATATATGGTAATCCATGCCCAAGTTGGAATGAGCTTTCTTTCTTACATCTCTGTGCACATACATGAGAGCCTCAGAAAGGGAGTGCATCCTCTCATTGCTCTTTTACAACTTTTACCAAGGGAGAAGATTCACTTAACCTTCCCTTTATTTGATTATCTACTATAGAAAAATAATGAGTTACATGATATCTATATTCTCTATTACCCGAAATCTCTCACTTTCATTCCAAACTAAGTAAATACTAAACAAAAAAGTGGTATGCCATTACTAATTTAGGTTGCCCAAACTGTCCCACAGGGAAACAAATAAGTATGTTGCCATTGATCAGATCTTCTGGATACAGACACTGCGATCTGTGCACAGGAAGTTTCTTGGCATGTCTTCTCAGGAATATTGCTTGTAAGGGAGTGAAGAAGTAAGATTTTTCAGAAGGAAAAGTTGAAATGTAGTAGAGTTCAATCAAAGGCTCCAGCCCATCCCACAGAGAGTCTGTAGAACTCTGAATCTGTGGTGACCCTCTAAAGATGTCCCAAACTGAGACAAAGGGGGCCAGGTGTTTATATCCCCAACAGACTCAACATTGGACACTTGAGGGAGTGTTCTTTCATCAAGGGCAATTTCTACAAGGGAACACAGCTAGGATCCAACAGCAGCCAACATATTCAGGGTTGGAGAATGAGCACCTTGACTCTGAAGGCATTAATCTGGGTGACACACAATCGTATCCACTACAGTTCACTCTAATATATGATGCTTGGTTCTACTTGATTCTTGTAAATAAGCTCTCTTAATCTAGAAACATCCTCTTTGGGATTCTAGTTGGTCTCATTTTCGAATGAAATTTGTTAGAGGAATTTTGGTCCTTTCCACTAGGGCTAGTCTCAAGGCTGCAAATGATACTCAACAGTGTCCACCTTTACTCCCCATTCTATATTCCATACATTCTCAGCTTGCACCTCTTTTGGTCTAGGTTGTCCACCTGTTGGGGTGACCCAAATACTCATCTTCGAGGGGTCTGAGGTCTTAGCCACCATGCAATTCTTGGGTCACAGTTGCAAAATTTTTGTTCATTACCATCCTATCACAACAGGGAAGGGGAGTACCAAGCAACACACTAGTAGGTCAGTGGTGCCAAACACGTTCCTCCCTGCCCCAAATGTGGAACAGCTACCTTTTCTACCCCTAATATTTGGGGTCAACTACCCTGTCACGATGTAGTCATTTCTTCCTACTCATCCTTTGATATAAGGAGCCTGACCAGACAGCAGTAATAGCTTAAAGCTCAACAGGACTTTCCTTGTCTCCCCTGGTGAAAGCATTTCCTTTTGAGAATAAGTACTTCTAGATCAACAAAACCTAATTTTTTTTTAAAAAAAAAAAAAAAGGAAGCTAAAATTCCCCCCAAGTGTGCTATGGGTGTGGTCGTAAGCTGGGCCACTCCACCCCTTAGCTTCTAGACACCTACTTGGAAAATAACATCAGTTTATGGTTATTGATTGAGGGTACTTAATACCTCCTGGTGTATGCAAGCTTGCAGACTATCAACACCAAGTTGGCCTATCATTTGTACCATAAAAAAGATCTGTTTCATCCTTCTTTCAGGTTGGCATCTTCTGGCTAGCAAAATATATCCATTCCAATTGTACATTTGGAGACACAGAGTAATGACTACTATCTAAATCTGGGGAATCAGTGGATCCACTGGGAGCCTGTCCTGAGCTAGCACTCCATTTATTACTTGCTCTCATATATGCCCATTCTAACAGTGGTATATGATTGTGCTTCAGTTCCTGAGTATCAAGGTCAGCTCAGACCTTATGTCCAATTATCCTCAAAATGCCTACACATTCCTCTTTCCCCAGTATATATTACCCAAGTAATTTTCATATGCTCCTTTGGTGAAGGACCTGTGAAATTACTACCATATAAACTTGTCATGTTGCAATGTCCTTCTTTCTGAGGACCATCATCTCCTCAGCGAGAGACAACACAAATACATTAGCATATATTATTTGACTTATGTCTTCTAAAGGAAGTATTTCTAGAGAGGATAAAGACCACCCCTATACATGTTCTCTAATTTTAAAGTATAATAATTTCCATGCCTTCCACAAATAAAATAGAATACAGGGAAATACTTCTTAAATGACAGGTGGCAATAATAAAATAAATCATGTGTATCATTTGTACTGAGAATAAGAGTACAATTATATATCTATACACTATAATTAGCTCTACCTATATATCTATGTACTTATGTAAAGCATTTCCTGACAGTAAGATGTGCAACTGGTGTTTTAGTGAACGTGAGAGAAAAATATTTTTCTAACCTGGGGCAACGGTAACATCAGTATAACGACTTTCACTTTGTGGCATCCAAAACTCTCTCGTCTTAAGCAGTTGCCACGTGTCCGTATGGCAAGGGCATTACTACACATACTTTTCACACAATGTTTCTGGAGAGCCCCTGGGAGACAATAGTCCATGAGTCTCTCAAATTTCTACATGTTCAACCCTTCATTCCACATTATTTCTTTTCAAAAATATTTATGTGATGAGAAGCCTTAAAAGAGAGAGATAATGTCTTGCTCTGGAACAAAGAACTTATGGCCTCCTACTACATGGAGATGATGACTCCCTCCAAATTAAAAAGCATGCTTGCTTACTCTCCAGGGTAGTAAAGATAATGTCTCCTACCAGGGAAAAGGGCAGGCATTTTATTTCTCATTATAAAAGATGTGAGTTCCCTAAGTTCAGAATTCCTTGACTGTAATACAACCCACTAAGCATACAAGTATCACCTGAAAATGTTTGCATCTTCCTGTGGGAATTGAGACTGAAGAACCAGCACAAAAATGTTAATACTCTGGCTACTGCTATTGCTGCAAATAATAAACTGCCTTTGTTTCTGACCCCAAAGTCTTGCATCTTCTGTCAGCATCCAGGTATCCATGGCAGGCTGATTTTTACATTTGCAAATAGGGTAAAAAATCTCACACCCTTCATAGTTATAGACACTTATGTATGTTGTTATGCAAAGATATACTTTAAACAGCAGCAGGAGTGTTATAAACATCGTTCTAGGAAATACTATGCAAATAAAGTTATAATCATCCATATTCATGTGTTCTAGCCAGAAAAGAGAAGTACTAAGTCATGAAGACATTATCTTTCCCAAATTACATAACTATTTTGTGATGGAACCAGGAGCTAAAATGCTGCTTGGCTAACGTCACTATAATAGGCTCTATTGGTAGAGTACTTCTTATCTCTGTACTTTAGAGGAAAATCTTATGGTGTTTTGTATAAGGAACTCAGAGTGATGACTTTTATACACATTTTGTTTCCCAGTTTCTAGACCTAAAAAGAGAATCATCATTGTTTTATTCCTACAGGAATAGCAATTCTGTATTCTACATTTACACTACAATTTATTACCAAACTTCTCTGACATATGGACCTAACTTATTCTCTTAGCCTGTGTTCCTCCAAAGAAGAATCTGAGATAAAGGTTTGCATACCAGGAGTTTATATACAAGTGGGATTTCAGAGAGCTAAAGGGAAGTCTAGGAACAGTGAATCCGTGAAAGAGGAAAAGCCAGTACAAGGCTGCATTATCAAAATGGCCAACTGCTACAACAGATTGTGCCCAAACCCACAGGACCATCTGATGAGTCTTATAAAATACATCTTAGAACTAGGAGAAAGCATTGATCAATGGACTCTCACCCACCCTATTGCATCAGCTCTCACCCCCTATTGCATCAGCTCTCACCCCCTATTGCATCAGCTCTCACCCCCTATTGCATCAGCTCTCACCCCCTACTGCATCAGCTCTCCTGCATTTCCAGGTTGCACATGTGTGAGAACCAAGTGGGTTCCCACAGCAACTGCTGAGAATCCCCATGGCAGGAAGCAAAAGAGAGATATCAGGTCTTATCTCTACAAAGCTAGTGAAAGCCCAGTATACCCAGGCAGGATCTGCAATAATAGATGGGGCTGCCAGAATTAAGAATGAGATCCAAGAGTTAACTAAAACTAGCCTCCTCTGCACACATTTTCTGGTGGTAAAGATGGTAGCTTCTCTATTAGTGATTAAAAACCAGACACTTTTAGTCTTCAACCAGACTTCTCACCCACTGAAGAAATTCTATTATTCTGATTTTTCACAGTGTCCATTTCTTAAATCAGAGAGGCTATATAACATGACAGTAGAAAAGACAGATTCTGGAGGTAGACTTCTGTAGAGAGAAGCTCTGATGTAATTTGAACAAGTTACATAACCTCCTGATGCTTCTGTCTGCTCATCCATAACAAGAAAAATAATAATCATATCTACGACAAAAATTGTTTATAAGGATTAACTATATTAATACTTACAAAGTGTTTAGAAAAGTGTCCAGCACACAGAGTCCATGAATATTCAGTACTGCATTATTTGAACTTCAACATTGATATTTCTTAGCCTAAAGTTAATGAATGACACTTTCAATAAAATGTATTATTTATTTGCTTGTAATGGGATCTAAAATGGTGGATGGAGTCTATTGAATTTGAGCACTATATGTTCCCAATTGGTTGATAACTTTATAAAAATGGAATGAAAAGAGCATTCTCAAATATAAACTTACTGAGGGTGCAAGTCTGCCTTATTCATCTCTAAATTCCCTAGACCCAGTGAGGTCCCATTTTCTCCTTGCTTACCTCTACAGCCTCATCCTTTGCAACACATATTTCCAGGTTTCAAGGTTCATATGGTTTGGCTGTGTCCCCATCCAAATCTCATCTTGAATTTAGCACCCACAATTCTGTGTCATGGGAGGGACCCAGTGGGAAGTAACTGAATCATAGGGGCAGGTTTTTCTTGTGCTGTCCTCATGATAGTGAATAAGATTAAGCTTTCCTGCACAAGTTCTCTCTTGCCTGCCACCATGTAAGACGTCCCTTTGTTCTTCCTTCATTTTCCACCAAGATTGTGAGGCCTCCCCAGCCATGTGGAACTGTGAAGTCCATTAAACATTTTTACTTTATAAATTACCCAGTCTCAGGTATGTCTTTATCAGCAGTATGAGAGCAAACTAATAGAAAGATGTTCCTGGCACATGTTGGCTTTGCAGCTCCTTGATCACACCACGATCTCCCCTGCTTCATGACTTTCACAAGTTATTCCTTTTGTCTTCAGCACTACTGCTTCCATTATTTGACTAATAATTGTCAGTCTTCAGGGCTCAGATTCTCCTTCCAATGGTAAGCCTTCCTGGATCCCCGAAGTCCGAGCAATGTTTCTTTCCTATGTGCACCCAAGGTGCCCATATTTCCTTGTCATAGCACTTATTCTCCAGTATTGTTATTACCTGTCCTGATCTGTTTTTCTCACTAGATTTAATTTCGCAATGATTGTGTCATTTTCATCATTTAGCACTGTGACTGGCACAAAGTGAACCCTTAATAAATATTAGTGGAATCATCAAATGACAGAATGAATGAACACATACATAAATATGTGATCAAAGGAGGGCATAAAAGGCGCTAGCTAATTGAGTTACACGCACACACACACACACTCACAAAAATGACAGCTGACAGCATTCATCTGGTTTTCTCATTTTTGTCCTCCACTCTACTCACACATGGCTAGAGCCCTCCTCCTGGAATGTGATAGCAACATGTAATAGTGGCCCCTTCTCTGGACTGGTGCCTGACCATGTAGGGGTCTCACCAGGTTTCCAGCTTTGACTGAGGGTCAGGAGCAGAGTCCAACTCATTCTCCCTCCTAACAAGCAGAATGATATAGCTCCTTGTGACTGACCCTTTTTAAATCTGACCCCAACTGCTGTCTTCATACTTCTTACATAAGATCACCACCACTGTGTGTTACATGGGAGACAGAGTACGGAGTCAAATCCAAGGATACAAATTTGATCGGTGCATTGAGTGGAGCCTCACTTCAGTATTACCAAAGACAAAGTCATTCACTTCTCATTGACAGAGTCAACCCCCTTAATTATTTCAGCAGTCATTTCTCACTAGAATGTAATTATAACCCCAAGCAGTTCCTCATTATGCATGAACACAGTGGTAATGTTTTAAAGTGAACACAAACATTTTTAGGGTCTCTATCTTCTTTCTCAGTGCCCTGCTCATCAATGCCCCTAGCCTTCCCCCTGGAGCTTCTTTCCCCAGAAGACTGTCTTTACCAGCCCCTGTGGCTCTCCAGATGACTCCCAAATCCAACAAGATGAGGGTATAAATCTCAAGACAGTGTTTTCAAAAGTGGGATTTTTGCATCTCCAAAATCTGCAACAACTCAATGCAGTGAACCAGATTGTCTTGGGATGGGGCCCCCGAATGTCATTTTACATGCCCCAGGTGATAAAAATTATGCACTCTGAATATTGAGATTCACAGACTTCACTCTTTCCAAATATTTTCAAGTAAGGAGATAACCTTCAAACTACAAAGTAATGAAGCCTGATATGTATCTGAACTGAAGTCCCTTTGCTTCCCCATAAGAATGGTTCTGACTCAGGTAATTAACCACATAGCAGTTTTAGATGTTAAGATCAAGTGGGCTAACGGAGCCATATGGAATTGAGATCACATCAGTTTAGGGGGTTATTGACTCTGACATCTGACATCAGTTTAAATCTGAAGCCAGAATTTATGAGCTGCTTAAAGGTATGCTTTTAACTTCTAGGAACTAAATGTTCTCATGGTAGCAAGCACAGTTGGAAATCTTAAGAGACTTAGATTTGCTGGCTTGGGCAGTGGATATGCATGATTACCTGAAATACTGGAAAATGTAAGAGGAATATTAGTGACTCTGAAGAATTCAGTCAAAGTTGAAGAATCTGGCTATAGATTGCATTTGAGCAGAATCCAGAACTAGTAAATTGATGAACAATGCCCTACGCACAATGTTACTAAATAAATAGTAAGCAGACAATGTTTATTTCACGAGTAAGAAAAGTTTTAAGTAACCTCAGAACATTTTTCTTTAAAACCAAGCCATTATTGTCCTGTAAAGACAATTTCTTTACTAGCAGAAACCATATTTATAGTTTGATTTAGGTCATTGTTATATTATGGTGAAATTCCTCTTGAGTTAACACCATAAAAGGTAATTTAAGATACTGACTCTTTCCAAATAGAATATTAGTTTCTCTTGTAACCAGTACAATGGTGATACTCTCCAAATGCAATCCTTTGACTAGAAGTTGGCCCTCACGTTGGGGCAAAGGTTTTAAGCTCGCTTCATGCTAAATAAACGCAGTCAATTCCTTCTTTTTCTTCTATATGGTTGGGCACTGATACTTCAGAGGGAAAGTTTCCCATAAAAGGCACACATAATGTCTCTTCGTCTCCTGATACTCCAAAGAGCTCCATTCCAAACAAGCTGATGTTACAGTCTAAGACTTGACTCTGTCGATATATTGTTGCCATCGCTCATTTCAGTTTTGCCAAGAACTTCTAAAGGGGTGACAGATTGAATCAGTCTAAGAAAACCCATATGGACATTCTCTCAAAAGCATATTATAGTAGTTAATGAATACTATATATCTTTAGAAATGATACAGTATAAAGTATTAGATATTTCACAGACCTACACATTGATATAAATACAGTTTTACTCTTCCCAGAATATGTTTAATTAAATAATAACAAGAGCAATGAAAACCTGAATATAAGGTACATTATGTCAAAAGAAATGCTGGATTTTGGGACTTTAATTTAGATTTTTTTTTTATTTTTAGTGAAGATTTATTAATTGTGTACTTGGGCCAAGGACCATATTAAATATCAGTAATTTAAAGAATAATAAAAGACTGTCATTGCCACACATAAATTCACAACTCAATAGAGAGAAGTGAACATATTTCAAATAATTATAAAACAGAGTGTGTCACACCTGTAATCCCAACACTTTGGGAGACTGAGACGGGTGGATCATCTGAGGTCAGGAGTTCAAGACCAGCCTGACCAAGATGGAGAAAGCCCGTCTCTACTAAAATACAAAATTAGCCAGGTGTGGTGGCAGGCACCTGTAATCCCAGCTACTCGGGAGGCTGAGGCAGGAGAATGGCTTGATCCTGGGAGGTGGAGGTTGCAGTGAACCAAGATTGTGCCATTGCATTCCAGCCTGGGCAACAGAGTGAGACCCCATCTCAAAACAAACAAACAAACAAAAAAAAAACAGCATGTTGTCACCATACAAGAATGACTTTTTACATGAAGTCTGGGAGTTCTCATAAAGATGACATTTGAGCTTAGTCTTCAACAATGAGTAAAGGAGGTGGGCAAGCAGTCATATGGGGAAAGGAGCAAGTGTAAAGTCAGGGCTGCCTGCAAACACAGTGTCTTTGGGGACTGGATATGGGCTGGAAGGTCCATCATTGTGGCATAGAATGGATTAAAAAGAATATCAGGAAATAAGGCTAAGAAGCCATGAAAAAGTCTCCATCACTCTTCACAAAATAATGTTATTTTCTGATAGATGATTTTCTAAAGAAATAATGTAAAATTTCTTAATAAAAGTAGGCAATATGAAACTGTCCACCAAAATAGGAAATATTTGTGGAGAAAGAATAAAATCTTATGACCACATACCCATGTGAAGCTGAAAATTCCATTTTACAGAATCATAAACATTGCTTTTTGAAGTCACAGACAACTCTAATAATTCATAATTATAAGGAAACTAAACAGAAAGATGCAAACTAGGTCAGCAATGTAGGGCACTAATCATCTGATCCTATTCTTTCTGTTTTAAAATCCTGAAGACTAATTCTTCCAATATGTGGAATTACAAGTTTGGCTTTTTTCTCATCTTAATGCAAAAGCAAAATAAAAATAAATTCAAATCTTTAGAACTAAAAGTGATGTGTGGGTTTTGGACCATTTCAGCAGGAATGGTAGTTTCTTGTTCTCTGTCCTCAGTATTATAGAGTAGTTCAGTGCAGTATTCACAGACATTCTGGGGAAAAACAATCTTATAATAAAGCAGATGAACGAGTTGTGCTTCAGCCACTCCTCTGCCTGTCCTTCCCTTACCCACTCCACTTTAAGGCATTATATTCCTGCAAAAGAAGATTCTAAAAAAGCACTCTGCCAGATGACTGAAAAACAATACATATGTTTTTAAAAAGGAACATTTACTGAAGTAAAAAAGATCTATAATTCAAGGAGAGTGAGATTTTGAATCTTAATCTTCCAAAATATGATCTCATTTTGATTTTTTTGCCTTTGTGACTGTGTTCCCAGTATCCCTACCTTTTTTTTTTTTTTTTTTTTGAGACAGGGTCTCGCTCTGTCACCCAGGCTGGAGTACAGTGGCACCATCTTGGCTCACTGCAACCTATGCCTCCCAGGTTCAAGGGATTCTCCTGCCTCAGCCTCCCGAGGAGCTGGGACTATAGGCGCGCGCCACCACGCCCAGCTAATTTTTGTATTTTCAGTAGACACAGGGTTTTATCAAATTGGCCAGGCTGGTCTTGAACTCCTGATCTCATGATCCACCAGCATCGGCCTCCCAGTGCTGGGATTACAGGCGTGAGCCACTGCGCCCAGCCATTCCTACCATTTTTAAGGATGTTCATTACTGCCACCATATGTTGTGCTGGTCTTATGCAATTTGCTTTCATTTAGGACACTGGATTCAAACATAAAAAAAATTAACTGCAACATGGCATGAAAATGAAACAAAACTATATGTTCTTAGATAATTTCTGAAAAATTCACATCATCTTTGCATGTTTTTTGTCTCCTCTACATGAACAACCATAATCTGTAAGTGTTGAGTCTTAAAGTAGAGCAATTTAAAAATGCGTTATTTTGGCAGGCAAATAAAAAACTTTTAAACATTTTTCTCTATATTTCCTAAAAAAAAAATTATCTTAACTTTCTAATGGGCTATGGAGATAATAACAAGAGGTCCCAGCTTCTATTAAGATCCCGGAAGGGCTATAGCCAAAACAAACCAAATCGGCTTTTCTAAAACTAAAACCCAACTTCAGATCAGCTCAATCACAGACTGCTTAAGGCTAATCTTCACCTACTTTAATTCTCTGCCAAAAAGAAAAAGTAAATTCTTGCTGGGGGGAAAACACATTAGCAAGATCCCCAAATAATCCCTAAAATATTTCATTTCAATTATCTGACATTCAATAAAAAGTTACCAGCCATACAAGGAAAACTGACCAAATGACTAAATTGAGAGAAAAATCAGAATGAATGAAGTCCAGAAATAAGAACTACTAGAAATAGACCTTACAGTAATTACAATACATCTGTTTAGTAAAACAGATGACAAGATGTAGAATTTCATTTCCCGAACACTGGAATGTATAATAAAGATTTAGTTCTAGACAATGGTACTAGACTAATTGTAGGACTAGCCCTAGAAAACCATCCTGAAAAATACAATTACTGAAAATAACATATCAATAGATGAGTTTAACAACAGACCATCTATGATGGAGAATTAATGAGCTAGGTGATAGGTAAAAATAAAAAGAAGCAAAAAAGTAATTTATGATATTGGTTCAAGATAATTGCTGAATTGGGGGAGGAGGAGTATAGTGCCGAAAGGCAAACATCTTCTGGTGTTTTGGCAATGTTCTATTACTCGAAATGAATAGCGGTTATAAGGGAATATTCACCTTGTGAAAATTCATAAAGTTGTGCAGGTAAAAATGCATAAAACTTATCATTCATGTACCTTTCTATGTGTATATTCGAGTGAACAAAACATGGACTTTTGGCCTGGGAGTAAAAGCCTCCTGAGCTCAATTATCTTTCCTCCATTTTTTCCAGAGAAATTTTTCTATTGGTGGGGAAAATAGCTTCTGTTTTCATAATCACACATGTTGCTGCAATGCAGTGGTGATGTGATCAAGAGCACCTATCTGATATGTAACCTTGAGTCATGAGTTTGTTTGACTAACTGTATCAGAGAAGCCAATGGGGAAAACTCTCGCTTTCAACCTAGAACATACATTGAGTACCTTTTTGTCACTCTCTGCACATATCCTGTATAGCATCTTCTGAGCAGCATTTTGCCATAGAGAAGGATATATGACCTTAGGAGGTGACGGATCAGTCTTAAATCTGCTCTTGGCAATGAATACATTTAACATGTGAGCATCTAAAACCATGGCATGGGAAAGGTTTTTTCCACTCTTAAAATAGGCTGAATTATAGTGATTTGCTTAGTAAAACTCCATTTACTAGACAAAAAAATCAGTAAACTATTGCTCATGGACCAAACCCAGCTCATATCTTACAAATTTACAAATACAGATTATAAGCCCTGTGATCTAAAAACGTTTTTTACATTTTTACAGAAGTTTTTTAAGAAGTGCTGTGAGATACAGATTTTTTACTACCAGGCCCTATACAGAAAAAGTTTGTTTACTCTTGCACTAGATCTTTGATCATTTGCCCAAAGTACCTAACAAAATAAAAGAAACTCCTGGTTGGAAAGTACGAAAATCTTCAGTGATGGTTAATTTCATGTGTCAACATAGCTAGACCACAGTACCCAGATATTTGGTTAAACACCGGTTTTGATATTTCTGTGAAGGTATTTTTTAGATAAGAGTAGAATTTAAATCAGTAGACTTTGACTAAAGCAGATTATCCTCCATAATGTGGTAGACCTCATCTAACCTTTGAACGCCTTAAGAGAAATGAGACTAAGATCCCACGAGAGTGAATTCTGACTCCAGAATGTCTTCAGGCTGGAGCTGCAACATCTGCCCTTCCCTAGTTCTCCAGCCTACTGGCCTACTCCACAGATTTTAGACTTGCCAGTCCCACAGTTACATTAGCCAATTCCTTAAAATAATGTAGGAAAAGTAGGACAGAGATCTAAATTACAGCATTAGGAGATAGTTAACAAAATTATATTGCATACTAGAAATTTACTAAGAGTAATTTTAGCTAGTTTTACCACACACACACAGACATACATACAAGGGTAACTATGTGAGATGACGAGTATGTTAATTTTCTTGCCTCTAGTAATCATTTCAATACGCATATCAAAACATTATGTTATATATTTTAAATATAAATTTAATAAATATTGTGCATGTCTATCTATAGATAGATGATAGAGATAGATATACAAATATCTTGTTTTCTCAGTTCTATTACTTCTGTTTCTATGTTTCTGTTACTCTATTGGCCCTGTTTCTCTGGAGAACCCTAACTCATACACCTTTGATAGCCAAACTCCGGCCAAATTATCTTCTCTCAATGACCCAAGAGACAACATATATGAGAAGTAGTAACCTAAAAGACGTTAAAAGAGTAGAAGAGTCAAGTAATACTAGTGTTCTTTTGAGAAGAAAATGAGCTACTGTGATGGATTCATTACAAAAGAAGAAGAGTGGTTTCAAATTTCTATTCATCTTTATATACGTTTTCTTTACAATGTGATTTTGAAGCTCCTCTTATCTATTTTCCCACTCCTTGAATCTAGGCTGGCCTTGTGATGTATGCTATTCCAGCTCTAGACCTCAAAGAGCCTTCCTTACTTTCATTCTGTCTTTTGTTCCTTTGCCTTTTCCATAAGACAAGTTCAAGCTAGCCAGCTAGAGCTGGAAATACAATATAGAGTATAGCCTAGTCATCTCAGCCCCTAGCTCACCAGCTAACTGCAAAAACAATGAACAGCTGAACTCAACTCATATTAGCAGAATTGTCCAGCAAACAGAGATGCTTAAGAAATAATAAATTATTGTTATTCTGGAATAATAAAATGTGTAGGAGACCATTGATTTATACTAAGCTCCTATGCTGGGTCCAACAAAGCAAATCAATATGGAGTCATTCATGTTAAATGAAACTAATTAACTTGAGAGTATACTTATAGCTGAGTTTCAGTTACGTACAGCTGCTGAAGTTTAGTCAATTGTGGATGGCCAGTGGATCCAAATAAGACAAAATGCCAAGCTATAAACAATTAAATTTGTTTTTTTAATTTTGTTTTGTTTTGTTTTGTTTTGACAGGGTCTCGCTCTGCTACCCAGGCTGGAGTACAGTGGTGTGGTTTCAGCTCACTGCAACCTCTATCTCCTAGGCTCAAGCAATCCTCTCACCTCAGCCTCCCCTGTAGCTGGGGCTACAGGCACAAGCCAACACATGTGGCTAATTTAGTTTATTTTTTGTGAAGACAAGGTCACTGTGTTGCCCAGGCTGGTCTCAAACTCCTGGGCTCAAGAGATCCTCCCACCTTGGCCTCCAAAAGTACTAGAATTACAGGCATATGCTACCACATGCAGCCAAGTTGTTCTTTCTGCAGTACTTTTCTTTTCTGTTCATAAATGCTGTCTGACCATGTAGCAGGCAGAAGTTCTTAGAAACTGTTCTGGTTCTGAGGACTGCCCAATTTGAGAATTGTTGCTGTTGAGGATTTTTGCACCAAAAAACGCTGATAAATTAAAACAATTTATCAGAGTTTTTTTTAAAGTTGAGATTTTTTAACACCTAGCAAACACAGGTGCATGAGAATTAATAAATTATTGTTATTCTAAGTAGCAAGTTTTTGAGGTGGTTTATTATATAACATTATCATGGTGATAGAAAACTGATATATCCTAATTGAGAAACTGAGCTTGTTATTGTGTCTTTTACCCATCTCTGATCATCTTAGCATCTGAGTATGGATGGTCTAGTTCACATGAAGGATGCTGAGTGTGCTTAATTTCATACCCACAGACAATACACAAAGAAAATCCTGTTTTTGTAAGTCTTGTCAGACATAAAGAATAATTTTCCGGACTTCTGACAAAAACCAAACCAATCTCAGATTGGACAATTTTTTTTCTGATATAGCCAGAATTCAACATGAATGTGGAAAGACCAAGTAATAATTTTATGCAACAAAAACAAAAGCTGTAAATAAAGGAAGAACACAAGATGAATTATTTGGGTGTATATACAAGATTTCTGATGAACAGCTTTGAACCTTTTTGAAGAGATTATTGGGTAAGTTGAGATACATTACCTACGGAATGAGTGGATCTGTTTTCTGTTCATGAGAAAAAACTCATAAATAAAATGCAAAGAACTAGAAAATTATACGTTTAATTATCAAATTCAGTACAAGCCATTCAATTATTTTTTAAGCAATCTTAACATTTTGGGGAAGCTTAGTCTCAAATTTTTCAGAAAATGCATCAAAGATGAAACAGCAATTCAATAACAGCAAAGAGTAAATATACGTTAGAGCTTATCAGTAACAATGGGAAAACATATAGATTATTTGCTACTTAATGAAGAGTAAAAATTTTAGTGCATGCCAATTTTTCATGTTAAGTTTATTCATACAGAAGTCTCAACATTAAAAAATTCTTCCGAAAAAAAAGACATAGCTAAAATCAAAGGAGTACTGAACAAAATTGAGACACAAAAATCCATATGAAGAATCAACAAAAACAAAAGTTAGATTTTTCAAAGAATAAACAAGATTGACAGACTGCTGCTTAAATTGACAAAGAAAAAAAGACTAGGGTGACATTACAACTGATACCACAGAAATACAAAAGATCCTCAGAGACTGTTATGAACAGAAATGTATAAATGCCTGGAAGCACATAACCTCCGAAGATTGAATAAAGACTGAATTGAAGCCATGTACAGACCAATATTGAGGTCTGAAATTGAATCAGTAATAAAAATTCTACCAACCAAAAAAAAAAAAAAAAGCCCCAGACTAGATAGATTCACAGCCAAATTCTACCAGATGCACAAAGAAGAGTTAGTAATAATTCTACTAAAACTACTCCAAAAACTTGAGCAGGAGGGACTCCCCTGTAATTCATTCTACGAAGCCAGCATCACTCCGATACCAAAATCTGACAAAGATACTACAAAAAAGAAAACTATAGGCCAATATTCCTGACGAACAAGACACAAAATTCCTCAACCAAATGTTAGCAAACATTCAGCAGGACATCAAAGAATTAATTCACCATGATCAACTAGGCTTCATTCTTGGGATGCAACGTTGGTTCAACATCTACAAATCAATAAATGTGCTTCACCACATAAATATAATTAAAAACAAAAACCATATGATCATTTCAGTAGACATGGAAATGCTTTTGATAAAACCCAACATCGCTCCATTATTTAAAAAAACTCTCAACAAACTAGACATTGAAGGAACATACCTCAAATAATAAGAGCCATCTATGACAAACCCACAACCAACATCACACTGAATAGACAAAAGCTGGAAGCATACCCCTTGAGAACTGGAACAAACAAGGATGCCCACTCTCACCACTCCTATTCAACATAGTATTGGAAGTCCTAGCCAGAGCAATCAGGCAAGATAAAGAAATAAAAAGGAATCTAAACAGAAAGAGAAGAAGTCAAACTATCTCTCTTTGCTGATGATATGATTCTATACCTAGAAAACCCTAAATATCCTGCCAAGAGGCTCCTGGAATTGATACAGTATTTCAGTAAAGTTTCAGGACACAAAGTTGATGTACAAAAATTAGTAACAATTCAATACCCAAAAAACATTCAAGCTGAGAGCCAAATCAAAAATACAACCCCATTTACAATAGCCACAAAAAAATAAAATACATAGGAATATACCTAACCAAGGAGGTGAAAGATGTCTACAAGGAGAGCTATATAACACTGCTGAAAGAAACTATAGATGACACAAACAAGTGGAAAAACATTCCATGATAATATACTGGAAGATGTAATATCAATAAAATGCCCATAGTAACCAAAGCAATCACAGAATGAATATTATTTCTCTCAAACTACCAATATCATTTTTCACAGAATTAGAAAAAAAACAATTTTAAAATACATTTGAACCAAAAAAGAGCCTTAATAGCCAAAGCAATCCTAAACAAAAAGAACAAACCTGGAAGCATAACATTACCTAACTTCAAACTATACTAAAACACTACAGTAACCAAACAGCAAGGTACTGGTACAAAAAGAGACACATAAACCAATGGAACAGAATAGAGTACCCATAAATAAAGATTCATACCTACAGCCATCTGATTTTTGACAAAGTCCACAAAAATAAGCAACGGAGAAGGGAGTCCCTATTCAATAATTGCTGCTGGGACAGCTGACTAGCCATATGCAGGTAAAGCTGAACCCTTACCATTCACCACATACAAAAATTAATGCTAAAAAATTTAATGTGAGACCTCATATCTTGTGTACCCCATATATATATATAATATATATATATATAATCTCAATGAGGTGTGCATATATATATATATATATCTACTACGTACCCACAAAAATTAAAAATCAAAACATTTCATAATACAAAAACATGTAAGACCTTAAACTGTAAGAATCCTGGAAGAAGAAAACCTAGGAAACACTATTCTGGACATTAACCTTAGGAAAGAATTTTTTACTAAGTCCTCAGAAGCAACTGCAACAAAAACAAAATTGGACAATTGGGACCTAATTAAACTAAAGAGTTTCCACGGCTGGGCATGGTGGCCCACACCTGTAATCCCAGCACTTTGGGAGGCTGAGGCAGGCAGATCACCTGAGGTCAGGAGTTCGAGGCCAGCCTGGCCAACACGGTGAAACCCCGTCTCTGCTAAAAATACAAAAATTAGCTGGGCATGGTGGCAGGTGCCTGTAATCCCAGCTACTCGGGAAGCTGAGGCAGGAAAATCGCTTGAACCCGGGAGGCAGAGGTTGCAATGAGCCAAGATCGTGCCATTGCATTCTAGCCTGGGGGACAACAGGGAGACTTCATCTCAAAAAAAAAAAAAAAAAAAAAAAAAAGAGTTTCTGCACAGCAAAAGAAACTGTTAACAGAATGAACAGACAAACTACACAGTGGGAGAAAATATTCCGAAACTATGCATCTGACAAAGGTCTAATATTCAGAATCTATAAGGAACTTAAACAATTGAACAAGCAAAAAACAAATAACCCTATCAAAAACTGGTCAAAAGACATGAACAGATGAACAACACTTCTCAAAAGAAAACATACAAGCAGCCAACAAACATATGAAAAACAGAGAAAGTCAAACCAAAACCACAATGAGATACCATCTCACACCAGTCAGAATGGCTATTATTGAAAAGTCGAAACAGCAGATGCTGGTAAGGCTGTGGAGAAAAGGGAGTGCTTACACACTGTCGGTGGGAATGTAAATTAGTTCAGCCACTATGGAAAGCAGTCTGGAGATTTCTCAGAGAACTTAAAATAGCAGTACCATTGCACCCAGCAATCCCACTATTGGGTATATACCCAAAAGAAAATATTCTACTAAAAAGACACATGCACTTGTATGTTTATTGCAGGACTATTCACAATAGCAAAGACATGGACTCCACATAGGTACCCATCAATGGTGGATTTAATAAAGAAAAGATGGCAATAAAAGACACTGGGAACTACTAGAGGGAAGAGAGATGGAGGATGACAAGGGCTGAAAAACTAACTATTGGGTACTATCCTCGTTACCTGGGTAATGATGGTGTCATTTGTACCCCAAACCTCAGCATCACACAATATACTCATGTAACAAACCTTCACAGGTACCTCTGAATCTAAAATAAAAGTTGAAATCATTTTTTTATTCTGCTAAGCATATATTGTATCACAGTTGTTTTGGAAGGTTTTTAACTAGACTAAATACACTTCTTCATGAACAACACAAATGCAAGAGTTTAAAAATATGTTTATGTATTCATTTATTTATTCAGGGCTAACAGAAATAATGCATAACCTCAACATACCTTTATCCTGATGAATTGAGTTTGGGAGCTAAATTAACTGGACAAGGGTCTTTAATAATATAAAATAATAAGTGTGCATTTTCAAGCAAAACAGGTAACAATTTCCATGCATTTATCTAATGAAAATTATAACTCATCAACTGGGAAAGAAGAAATACTTTTACCTAGATATACTCGGAATGAATATGTATTTTTTTAATTTTCAATTTAATTTGCTATAGTAGCATTGTTTATTGCTGGAAAAGTTGCTTGGGAAATATTTTGATCACATTTCTCCAAAATGTAAATCTAGCCATATTTTATTGCACAACTCCAAAACTAAACCTCATCTTTTTTATGAGTTAAACAGCCAATACAAAATATCAGAGCCTCCTGAGTTTCTCGTGCTTTAAAAAAAATAGAAGCAGGGAGAAAAAAAATGCCTTTTATAGAATTTCAGAACAACCTCATACATTCTAACTTTTATGACAACCTAAGATTTTCAGATTTAAAAGGGGAAATTAAAGATGGTTTCATGTTTCATCAACAGTGTGGGAAATAAACATTCAAGAAATTACTTTTGCATCATGTGTCATAATTCATGTGACCTTGGCTCAAGGCAAGCTTGTACTACAGTGTTGAGCTGTCAGAGAGAGCGGGGAAAACAGCAGGGCTGAGGCTGACAGAGATTTTCTTAGCTATGGGCTGACTGCAGAGAGGTACCGAACAGTCTAACAGTCACACTGTTACGGGGAAGAGAGGGCTTGAGTTTGATCTGCACTGACGTTATCCTCCAAGACAGCATGGTCTGCTGAGTGCATATATTTACAGAACTATTTGCCTGTGGGTTCATGCCTGGCTCTCCTTCCTCTCCTTTAGCCCCAACAAACCAACTCTGTTCTGTAACATAGCAGGTGGGGTCCCCCCTGCAGTCTGCATATCCCAGATCTAAGTATTTGACTTTCTAGCTTCCCACTGAGTTCAGCCAATAGGGAGAACCTTTGGGAGATGTGATCATGGAGGGAAGGGAGAAGCTTGGGTAATCTCCCTGTTCCCCTCTGCGTTAGGCAGAGTATCCGTAAAGGGCTGTATCTTCACCAAGCTCCCACCCCCTCTGCACTAAAACTGCTGTGGTTCTAGCTTCTATTGGGCCACTCTATTCCTGGAGTCTGGCAAAACTGCCTTCCCCAGTCCTGTAATAACTAATATGTTGGTTAGCTCCCCATTCCATTTGGTATCTCAGCTCTTCCGCCATCTATGTAATCAATTTCTACAAATTAATCGTTCTTGGTTTTAATATTTGGAATTGTTTCCATTTGTTCTGACTGATACAATGAGAATTTATCTGTCCCTTGGATTTCATGAGTAGAGGCAGTAATTCCACTTGGAATGGGTGGGCTCTTTCATAGTGGTTCATGAGGGCTATGGACTATGAAGACACGATGTATGCCCCATCCTCATGCGGAAAGGGATTGTAAGAGATGTTTAACAGTCCCAGAAAGGTGGGCTGGGAATCACAGCAGTACACAGTCTAAAAGAAGAATCAAGAATACACTCAGGTTCCAAGGCTGAGGCCCATTCACACAAACTATAACTGTAGCAGGAGTGGTTGAGGAGGGGTGGGTGGAAGGAAAGTCTGTAATTCAGGGGATATATGGGCTCACTCTAGGCACAGAAAATATTTCATTTAAGGAAGCAAGTCTCACACCAGTCCCAAATCATGCATGGAGATAGCCTTCCTAATTCTTCCCAGATTAGTGAAAATTGGCCCAGGGACTGGGTGAAACTGAGCCCATTAAATTTAAGGGTTTGGGAATTCACCTTCAGGTAAAACTGAAATAAACATCTTTTGAAAGACCCCAGCAAAATTATTGCTAGTGATAAAACCAGCTTCCAAGATTTGGTAATGTTTTCTATTCTTCGAATCATTCTTCTACTCTTCTAATTGTATTCAGACCATTTGTCCTGTTTTCTCTTTCAAAATACCATTTATCTTCAATGTCAATAATCCTTTCTAGAATCTTGCTGGTCAAAGTGTGGTGCAAAGATGGATAGCACTGGTATCATCTGGCAGCTTATTAAAAATTCAGAATCTCAGGCTCCACCTTAGGTTTACTGAATTAGAATCTGCATTTAAACAAGATGCCCAGGGGATTCATGTATACATTAAAGTTTTAGAAGCACTTTAGGAGAAAGTAATTTAATTCAAGTAGCAACTAATATGATTAAAACACTCTTAGCATAGTATTAGAGCACAGAGAAGAATTATTTTTCCTTAAAGAGTAGAGTGAACCATAAAATACACACAAACAAAAAAGTTAACAATGTGAGCTCAGGATTTTATTTTTTTACTTATATACTGCATGAAACTAATGAGCCCTAGATGATATATTTAACCCTTTTCTGTTTATTCTATATAACAAATATTAATATAAGGGCTGTTGGCATAAAATGAGAGGCAGCAGCAAGAATGAAGACTGGTCAAAGTGACAAATCATAGGACTGAACATCAAAGAACCTTAATTTTCTTTCCATGTTTATGACCTCTCTGCTATATGCTTGGGTGCATAATGCCTCTTCCCTTGCTAAAAATGTTTATTCCACTGGAAGTTTATCATATAATCAGAGTGAATAATGGTCATACTATGCAAATTTTATATAATATTAGAGAGTCTTGTAGAATTTTGCTCAAAATGCTAATACCAAATTACAGATTTACCAAGATATTTGGAATAGAAAGTATTAAAGTGGTTAAAGGCTGGTGGGGGGAAAAGAGTAGAGCTTTCCAGTTAAAAAAAAAATAAATAAGTTTTGTTTTTATGTCAAAGTCTTTTTGAAAATTATTTTTCTTTTTTTGGAGGGAGGAGGCATCTTCCTAATAACACCAGAAAATACATCAAGTATGTAAAGAGAGAAAAGCTGTCTACCTAACATCCTGAAAATACTGAGTGATTGAAGATAAGAAGACAAAGGAGTCTTAACAGTTCCGAAAAACATTGAGGGAAAGTAATCAATAAACTTTCTACCATCAAGATTTTAAAGTAAAGCTGTGTATTATTTCTGCTTTAAGTTGTATGACTCCAAGTCCCCAGTACAGAGGTAACCATTACATTACAGTTTCCTTTGATTCCTTACCACCTCACATGATTTTTTGGTAAAATTCCCGCTGTAGTGGCCTTAAAAAATATTATTTAGTGTGTTTAAAATTCGTATATGTTATAATATAGCTTAAGTTTTTAAAATATGAGTGTATTTATGACTCATTTTTATTTTAAGATATAAGTACATATTCCTAAGTCTGCTATAGGGTTCTAGTTGTACTGACTGTTGAAAACTGATGTCTAAGTTGGAAAGGAGAGAAATTTTTAAAATAGAGACATGTTGAACTCATCAAATAAAGAGGGAAAGAAGAGAGAAAAAGAAGAAAAGAAAGAAGAACGTGTGTTTCTGCAAATTCAACAATTGTGTGTGTTAACGCAGCAGCTTAAAGTAGGAGCTCTGGAGTACACAGACTCAGAGCACCATGAACATAGTCAGGAGGCACAGCAGGTTAAGAGAGATTCGGAGTGAAGAGATAGCTGGAGGGTGCATGGCCTATAGGATCTATTGCTTGGAAGAAGTCAGGAAGGCAAAAGACAAGCTGAGACTGCAGTAAAAGACCTGAATTTTCCACCCTGAGAGGATGAGCTGTAGTGAAGTGCCTTCATTTTCCCAAGCCCTCAAAACTAACTCAGAAGTTAACTCCTTAATACAGTTTTCTTTGATGTCCAGATTCAAGACACCCTTTGCTCTTTACTCTTCCCCAGTACTTTTCGTCTGCATACTCTTATAAATATGGTAGCCATGAATCTCAGTCTGCAAACCAAATTTTTTTAACTTTAAAATGTTTAAGCTTTAAATCCAGCATTTTAAAAACTTTTGAACTAATTTAATCTGTCTCAGAGTCCCTAATCTACAGAGATTATGAGAATGTCAATCCCAAACAACCCTGAAGCCACTACTGAGGTAGGAGACCAGCTGGACTTAATTCCAGGTTCTGATGGGATGAAGTGAAAAAACAATCAAGAACCAGCAGATGGCCAAGAAAGTGATCCCTAGCTGGCCTCATTGCTCGTTAGCACGAGACACTCCCACCAGTGCCATGACAGTTGGCAAATGCCATTGCAACCACCTGGAAGCTACCGTCCCTTTCCATGACAATGACCAGGAGGTTACCACCTCTTTCCTAAAAAGTTCTGTATAACCTGCCCCTCAATTTGCATTACCTCACCCCTTGATTTGCATGTAATTGAAAGTGCACATAGGTGACTATAAATATAGTTTCCAACAGCCAACAAGCACAGCTCATGGCTCTAGGCACAATGTCTATGAGTTCTGCTCTGCAAGGAACAGCTCCAGTTCAATAAAAGATTACTATCCAGTAGCACTGGTTTACCCTTGAATACTTTCCTGAATGAAGGCAAGAGCCCTCTCAGGCTAAGCCCCAGTTTGGAGGCTTGTCTGTCCACCTGCATCAATATAAGTCAAGAGCCCTCTCCAGCTAAGCCCCAATTTGAGGGTTTATCTGTCCACCTGCATCTCTACCATTGCAAGGCAGATCCAGAATCCAAGATGCTAATGGGTTTCCTTAAAATGGAAAAGGAGGCTCTTACCATCTGCCCATTATAGCCATGACTGAGATTTATGGTTTCCACTTGGTGGTGGTATAGTGACTCTCTTATTTCAATCCCTGTTTGAGATTCAGCCTCTAGGGTATGCTCCCTAAGGACAATACCATCTAGAAAGTCTTGGGTCCATGCTCTCTCTGGAAACCGCTACTCTACAGTTTCTTTCAACTCTTGGCAATTCTCCCTACCCTCTACTCCCACTCACTGTCAAAAGTCTCTTCACTCATCTACCCCTCCCCATTCTCTGTTCAGGATACCTATCACAGTCTCTTAGGAGGACTTTGGCTTTTGCAAAAGACAGGAAGGGAAATATGGTGAAGGCAACTTCTGCTTTTGTTCCCATTATATACATCTCCCTTTAGTGGAAAAAAAGTCTGTCAACGTGAAAGGGGCAAAAGGAAAAACAAACTAATTACTACGTTAGCTTTGTAGTCTGATTTATTCTTCACCTAAAGACTCTCTATTGTCATCCTAGAGAGACAATTTACTCTCCATCTAGAGGCCATCCCAAACAAGATGGAACCATGTTTGTATCCTGAATTTGGGTTCTTTGGGATATTAGTCCTGGCATTCAAAGATTAGCTGACTCAGTTTTCCTGAATCTCTCCAATTACTACATAGGTAAGCCTGGCTACTAGGCAAATTTTCTGCTTCCTAAAGGGCACTATCTTCTTTTGGAGAAATTTCTTCCAATCCACACTGGCTACACTCCAACCAGGGAAATAATTTAATTATTAATTCAAAAAATCTTTATTGAGTGTTTACTACATGCCAGACACTGCTCTAAGCACTGAAAATAAGACAGTGATCAAGGCAAACAAAAATCTCTACCTTCATGGAGCTTACATACTAGTGATAGGGGCAGACCACAGGGGCAAAAAAATAAAATTACTAAGACAAATAGCATGTCAAATAAGAATAAATTCTTAGGGGGAAATTTAATCAGGAAAAGGATCCCCTTAAACCATCATTTGGAAAGGGCAAGGGGTGCAATGGGGAGGAAGAAAGTGGAAGAAAGTGTGAAAAAATTTAAATTGGGTTGCCAAAAAAGGTGTCAGCCCCAGAGAGTCCAGATATGTCTTTGGTGTTTTTGCATAATTGCATAAAGTAGAGGGTGGGAGGTGGTGAGGTTTAAAAGTAGCCAGGTGTAGAGTCAACTCTAACAGGTGATGAGCTGGTTCTCTACCTAACTCCATTTTCATCTCTTCATCACTGAGCTAAGACTCTCTCTCCAATTTCCTCTACCAAAAATTTGGAAGGCCATGCCATGCTGACTAGAGTAAGAGCTGTTGGGTTCTCATGATGATTCATGCAACAGGTGTCAATCATCAGGTTGAGAATCCAGCCCCTAGCTACACCCACCCTTGGTCTTGACATTTTGAAACAAGCTGAAAAGGTACTGACTGAGCTGAGACTTCTGTGGGATCAGAGCAACTCCACTATGTGATCCCTTTTTGGTTTCCTGAGACACCTCACCATTATTTTATTTCTACATTACTTTTTGTGGTTTACCCTTGTGGGTGCTATCTTCTAGCAAATGTAAGGCCTAAATTCTAATATTCTCCCTCTGAAACTAAGCAGGACTCTCTGTAGGCCTAGTATGGGGTCTGTTCTTCACTGAGACAGCATATTCCCAGATGTACTCCAGATCCATCAGTGGCTGTGTGATGGTTCACTTTATGTGTCAACTTGGGCTGGGCCATAGTGCCCAGACAGTTGGTCAAACTTATTCTTGATGTTTCCATGAGGGTATTTTTTGGCTGAGATCAATATTTAAATGGGTAGACATTGAATAAGAAGTGGGTGGCCATAATGTGGGTGGGCCTCATCCAATCAGTTGAAGGCCTTAACAGGACAAATGCTGACCTTTTCTGAGCTAAAAAGAATTCTGCCAGCAGACAGAATTACTTTTGCCTTTGGACTTAGGCTGTGTTCTTCCCTGGGTCTGCAGCCTGCCAGCTTACCCTGAAGATTTTAGACTTACCAAGCTTTCACAATCACATGAAAAAAATTCCTTGAATAAATCTTTCCCTCTCTCTCTCTATATATATATACATTTACACATGTACAGTTGGTTCTATCTGTCTGAAGAACCCTAACTAATGCAGGCATATAAAGTTTACTTGGTGGTTCTTCATTTAGACAGCTTTTGTGATTGACTATGAAAGAGTTCTCCCCAAAACCTTGCAAAGCAGTAGTGTAGACTTTTCACAGCTGTGGTATTCCCTATTTGTCACTGCAAAGAGCCATCTGTTTCTAGCTTTCTGGCTTAAAGAGAGGTGCAACCAATTCTATTTCTTTCTCCTCTTTTATCAGTTTCAATAGTATTCAATAAATCAGTCTAGCACATAAAAACATGTGTTTTCATCTTCATCACTAGAGTATAAACCCCTCAAGGGCACGAACTAATATATACCACCACTGTAGCACCTCTGGGGCTACCTCACACGTTGTAGATGCTCCATAAGGAAAAGAGACAAGGTTGAGCAAATTGTACTGAGAAACTGGATGAGAACGGTTGGCCTAATTTTACCCCAAGAATTAACCCAAGCATGCAGGTGTATCTGGTTTAATTTTGCGTACCTTCCATGAAAAATGACTTACCAAGCAGAACTTCACACATTGCGGTTATGAGAATGCATTTTTTCATTGGCTCCAGTTCACATGGTTTAAATAGCATTTCATTTCACTATGAGCTTTATTTTAATTTGAAACTTCACGAATACGAAACCATTTGAATCAAACCAGATGCAAGCATTCAGAATATCCTGCTCGTTCCTGTCAGCCTGCTTCACTTGAGAAACAATTCAATTTCTCTTGACTTCAAGCAAACCCTTATTGAGCAGGGCTCTTTTTCTCTAATTGGCTTTTAGACTTCTCCACCCTTTACTAGCTGGTTTGTGGAAAAAAGCAAGTAATCTTCAAAAAAAAGTTACACCTTTTTTCCTTAAAAACAAGTTATTTTGTTTGGCAATTATAAAATAATACAGAAATATGAGTATGCATATTGCATGTATGTGTATTGATTGCATATTCAACTCATATACACACATTATCCTTTTAGTTCACTGTAGTTTTATATGAACCTATAATAATAAGCCAGTTCAGGAATGATGCCTGCCTTATTGTTAACAAAAATATGAGGATAAAGTTTTCCACTATCACATCCACTACTGTTTGGGTATGTAAGCTTCCAGTGTAGTTGGCATATGAGAGGTGAGTAATACTCGTTCCAGATTCAACTTGGAAGCCCAACCTAGGCTAAGCATTGTGTATTTTCTTACTTTTGCAGCATAAGACTTACACATCTAGAAAACAAATAGATTTGCAACTATCACATACTCCCCTTTACCAATGTCCATTTTCATTCAAACCCTACTTTGAAAAATCTATCTCTAAAATAAATGGCAAAGCAATGAGCATTTAAATACTAGACTAGTAACAAGTAAGGCCATTTTTTTAACCCAAACATCAAAGCAAATGACCCCTATTACAGTGAAGACTGTTGGATTCATTATAGAAGTCCCCACATTTCAACCATATATCTTTATACACGAACAACCAAAATATGGAAATGTCTTTGTATAGTACCCACTTAGGAGAAATTGGTTTTTAAAAAAACAGAAATGCAACAAGGAAGAATGATGATATACATTAAAATATAGAGACATATGAGAAACCAGTATTTTTCTTTAAAATCTAGGACGGGAAATTACACAGAAAATACATGAAATGCAGTCCCTTTGTCCTTTTGGCTTTTCTGAATCATTGTGGTTTAAGGAGAAGAAGAGGAGGTACAAGTTTGATGCCTGAAAGGTGACTTGGTAGCCCTGGAAGGCCCACTGGGTGACCCGTTTAAGTAATGTTGACAGTTCCAATCGGATATTCAGAATACAGACTTACACTATAAAGATAACGATTACACGTACCCAATGCCTACTACAAGTGACAGGTGCTTTGGAAGCCTTACTGATCATCTCAGTCATGAGTATCATCATACTCATGTTTCTTATGAGGAAACAGAAGTTGAGCAGAAGCAAGTAGCTTGCCCCCAAAATCCCAGAACTAATAAGTGACAAGTCAAGATTTGAATTTCAGAACTGGCTTACTCAAAAGTCAATGCTTTTTCTACTTTTATACTCTAGAAGAAAAGTTCTTTTTTAAAAATCCTCCTTCACTGCCTCTTTCTTAATGATTCCAGATGTCTGCTTGACTTCCTGGCCTGTTATAAAGACTCTTAGTTTCTCATGTTTCAGTTGTTGATCAAAATAGTTAACTCTATTCAGAAAAAAATATATATATATCAGAGAAGGAAAAAGAAAGTCTTACACTTTCTAAAAAGAAAGGAAATGGGTCTGGTCTCTGTTACAGGTTATAGGTTGAATGGTGGCCCCCAAAAAGATATGTTGAAATCCTTGAAATCTTAACCTTCAGTCCTTCAGCACATGACCTTATTTGCAAATAGGGTCTTTACAGAGACAAGAAAGTTATGATTAGGTCTCTTGTTTTTGGACACAGAGACAGACACACACAGAGAGAAGACTGTGAGTGTGAATTGTGAATGTGAAGACACACAGGGAGAAGACAGACATGTGACTGAAGTGAGCCATCTATAAGCCAGGGGCTCCAAGGATTGCCAGTGACCAACAGAATCTAGGAAAAGGCAGGAAGGCTTTCCCTACAGGTTTCAGAGGGAGCATGCTCCTACAGACGCCTTGACTCTGGACCTCTAGCCTCTGGATCAATAAATTTGTTTTCAGTCACCCAGTTTGTACTACTTTGCAATGGCAGCCCTAGGAAACTAGTACAGCTTTCAAAGAATGAAAATAAAGCACTGTAAAGCCTCGCCACTCACAGTGTGGTCCTAGCACCAGCAGCATCTGCACCCCCTGGGAACACAGTGGGGTACAGGCCAGATCTAGTGACTCAGAGCTGCTTTTCACCAGCCTCTCCAGGTGATTCGTGTACATTCAAATAGAGAAGAGAGATTGCAAATGGAATGCACAGTAAACTTAATTTGTAGCTCAGATAAAAACATAAAAGTACTTCCCTTTTGAAATCCTGTTTCGGAGGCTGGAGGCTCCAGAAGGTGCATAGAAGAGGGAGAAATGTGTGCCTCTAGGCAGAAAGTGAATGTGTTCACCAGCTAAGACTAAGGATATACTGAAGAAATATGCAGGTACCTGGAATGGCCAAGAAATGGGCATCAGAAGGAGACTCAGGATGGCTTTAGGGAAGAAAAGCTAAAAGTGGTTTCAAAACTAAAAGGAATCTAAGAGACGCATGTGTGACAAAGGACAGCAGCAGAAGTGGTGTGGGCAGGCCCAGGAGAAGGGAGAAGTATTCCCTGCATCCTTCTCTGGTGACTGAATAACCAGGGGCCTCCAGGGAGGGCTGGGGGCAGAGCAGAACTCTTGGTCATAACATGCCTTTTACAAAGCCAGTTTAGTAATTCCTATTAAGTAAATTTTGTCCTATTATTTTTTTTTTCCAAAAGTATTGAGTTAGGAGTGCTTACAAAGGGGAAGTCCTAAACCATATTGAGCTTGTCCTCATAACATGCCTATTACAAAGCCAGTTTGGTAATTCCTATTAAGTAAATTTTGTCCTATATTTTTTTCCAAAAGTATTGAGTTAGGAGTGCTTACAAAGGGGAAGTCCTAAACCATGACGAGCTTGTCCTCCAGGGGCCTGAGGTCAGGAGGTCAGATGTCCGCTATCTTTTTGTTTTCCCATGTATGGCCGTCACATTCCAAAAGTCAATATAATAGAGTAACAAGAGAAAATCTGAATCTTTGCCTGGAAATAATTCAGATCTCTAGTTTTTCTCCAAATTCTTAATTTTAAATCTCTCAAACAGTAAAACAATGCAATGAGTCATATGGAACCCTTTATTAAACTCTGACAAATCAAATCAGCCATCCATTTTAAATTCCACACTTTTCAACTTTGAAGTAATTAAAATATTCCCTCGAGATGAAAGATTTGAAAACACAATTCAGTACGAAACTTGTGACAGAAAAAAAGGATCTGTTTTATAGATTAGGTGATTGCTGAAAACAGTTTTCTAAAATTATTGCATATGCATTCATTTGGAATTGTTGTGTCTTGGAATCACAAAGTGGGGTGGCCCAAAAAAATCTGTCTAAATGTGAAGATGAGCATTCTAAATAGCCCTACTTTGAAAGTAAATGAGATTGGCATATCAACACTCAATAACTATAACATGGATTGCAAAATACTGAAAGACAGAAAAAGAAAAACCCTCTGGAAATGCTATCTTCCACCACCCTCTCCCACACATATACAGACAAGATGTTTTCCTTTTTTTTTTAATACAGGAAACATTTGTGGGACAAATGTAGAATAGGAAGAATTGAATCAGGCTCCCAAGTCAGCTAAATTTGAAATAAATCAGAATTTAAGGTCACAGATACCTTTGCCCTGTTTCTTCCTGTCTGCTTGTCATTTCTCAAAGCCTAATACAAAAACTACAGCCTTCCATGACCTTTAATTCTTCTGAATTGCAATTTTATTGATTGTTGGAACCAATCATTGTTTCCTTTTATTGATAGACATTTTAATTCATATACATATATGTTTTGGAGAAAAGAAGATAAATGTCTTCAAACATTGGGTCTGGATTTCCCATATTGAAACTAGATTGACGGCCGGGCGCAGTGGCTCATGCCTGTAATTCCAACACTTTGGGAGGCCAAGGTGGGCGGATCACGAGGTCAGGAGATCGAGACCATCCTGGCTAACACGATGAAACCCTGTCTCTACTAAAAATACAAAAAATTAGCCGGGCATGGTGGCGGGTGCCTGTAGTCCCCACTACTCAGGAGGCTGAGGCAGGAGAACGGTGTGAACCCGGGAGGCGGAGCTTGCAGTGAGCCGAGATCGCACCACTGCACTCCAGCCTGGGCAACAGAGTGAGACTCCGTCTCAAAAAAAAAAAAAACAAAAACAAAAAAACAGTAGATTGACTTCTGTTATTATTCAAAAGAATTCAATTCAAATAGTAAGAGAAGATTAGATTAAATAATGCATTTTAAATGAAAGACTGTGGCTGAAATGATCGACAAGAATCAATCACATGTCAATTCATGCAGCCGGTCTGTTAAGGTGTCTCTTCGTACATGACAGAATTCCTCCCTAGCAACTATTGGGATGAAAATCAGTTTCAAAATGGCCACTGTATTCCCCTCAAAGCTTTATTATCAAGATTTTGACCACAGCTCATGTGTATACCCTATTGTTGAGATTTCATATCCCAGGGAAACCCAGATTCAGTATTGAAGAAACTTTCTCAGAAAGTCAGAGTTGAATCCAGTACGTGTTATAAAACAAGCTTCCAAGCCGCCAACCTACCCTTGGCTAAATGTTCTTACATAACTGTGGGTTTATGACTTGACACCATCTCATTCTATGCTCTCTAGACAATTGGAATAAAGCAGGGAAAATTACGTCAGACAAAACCATATGATGTACTTACTTCATATGTCATAGTGTTAAAGTGGACATCTCACTCTAAATGGACTCTTCAGAGCAGCCTGGAACATCACCACCTCCCCTTCATTATACTGTGCTGTGCACCATTATTATTAAGCCAGTTTGTTCTCTTTGCCTCCCTTCCTCTTTCCCTCCCTCCCTTTTTGTGAAGCAAAATTGTACATGTAACACTTTCACAAATGTTAAAAACAGAGCTATGGGTTTTGTGATTTTTCTGGCATTGCTTCACACCACCAATCATTCCTTCTCTCCAAACTTGATGAAATCATAATGATTCATAAGCTTTGGTTGGAATGGTTGTATGATATACTCTTGTAGAGGCAATAAGCCTATTACATTACTCAAATAAATCGGTTTAAAAATAATAGAATAGCTGCACCCTTAAGTAAATCTAATGTGTCAGAGGCTCATACAAACTTCTGGTCATATTTGACATAATTAAAATTAAGCCAGCATGAATGCATTGAGCTTCAGAAGTAACAGTCTCTCTGTCCCTGGAGGTGAATAAGAAGAATCAGATGAGGAATCTATCAAGGATGTTTTGAATAAGAGGTGAGACTCTAAACTTGGCATCCTCAAATTTCATGAAGCCCAGATTCTAACATAGAGAATAAAACAACTAGAAAGAAAAGATTGAAAGGTGAGAAATCCAAAGTAAAAGAATTTAATTTTAAGGGGTCAGATTTAAAAAATGCATATCAAAGGATCAAAAGGAAAGAAAATATGTCCAGGTGTGGTGGCTCACGCCTATAATACTAGCACTTTGGGAGACCAAGGCAGGTGGATCACTTGAGGCCAGGAGACAGAGACCAGCCTGGTCAACATGGTGAAACCCCATCTCAACTAAAAATACAAAAATTAGCCAGGCATGGTCATGCATGCCTGTCGTCCCAGCTAGTCAGGAGGCTGAGGCAGGAGAATCTCTGTAACCCGGGAGGTGGAGGCTGATGTCAGCTGAGATCACGCCACTGTACTCCAGCCTGGGTAACAGAGTGAAAATAAATAAATAAATAAAACATGTTGACCCAAGTCCATGGCCAAAACGAAGCAGAGAATTATATTCTGAGGTGAAAGAAAACTTAGAAGTTACATAATTCAGTCCTTACATTGCACAGATAGAAAACTCAAGCAAGGCAAACACAATGTTTTACCTGAAGACATCGGTTATGAGTAAGAGCAGAGATGCAACCCAGAGCGTGCCAATCCCAGTATAATTCACTCTCTACCACATGAAGGAAGATTCCCACACATCGATAAAGTTTTCCAAACATCATGGACAGATGGCACAGTTATAGAAAGGTAATGATTATTCAGTTTCATGAATGCCATCAGCATCTTTCTCTCTATTTAATTGGAAATGTCCTAAAATTTATTAATTAATCCTTTCACCAAGTTCATTCCATATTTTCAGAGCATATATTTTAACTCTATTGTTTACAGAATTTTTTTATTGTTTTGTTTGTTTTTGTTTTTGTTTTTTTGAGATGGAGTCCTGCTCTGTTGCCCAGCCTAGAGTGCAATGGCATAATCTTGGCTCACTGCAACCTCCACCTCCCGGGTTCAAGCAATTCTCCTCCCTCAGCCTCCTGTGTAGCTGGGATTACAGATGTGCACCACGATGCCCAGCTAATTTTTTATATTTTTTTAGTAGAGACGGGGTTTCACCATGTTGACCAGGCTGGTCTCAAACTCCTGACTGATTCACCCACCCTGGCCTCCCAAAGTGCTGGGATTACAGGCGTGAGCCACTCCCCCTCGCCTACAGAAAGTTTTTCTAATGAAGTTTTCCTATCACATACCTATTGAGTTTGAACACCATTTTTTGTCATCCACCAAAAAGTGAAACAGAAAAACATGTTGTTTTCACTTTGTCAAGATGGTGCCACCAACAAAAGGAATCACAATTCCAGTTTCTTCCTAACAACACTCAGTGTCTACCATTGATTATTCATTACTTGGCACAAAAGAAACATGCAACGTTTCTTCTCACTCTCAAGAATAAATAGCTTTGAGCAGAGAACACAGTGTATCATACAAAATGTCACTACATTCCAACTGGAAACCATGTGATCCCGACATTTGCTGCTGTCCCATCGTCTCTTTGCTAGTGCCATGTCCAAAATTTACAATCTGCGGAGAATATTTAGAGTCCAGAAATTTATTCCAGTGACACTCCGGTGGTGAGATTCTAGAGTTCTCACAAAACCAAATTTGTCATCATTGGAAAGCTTGTCAGCACCCAGAATGCAAGTATCCATGCAACTGTGAGAAGGAACATAGGGTTGGTCATAGGGCAGCAAGGACAAGATCCTAGGAATGTAAGAACTACAAAAATAAATGAAACCCACAATCTATTTGCCTACATACCACCCTTCTCACTGTAGCACCAAATAGAGTAATAGAATTGTGAATAAGGAGATGAGTAAACTTGGCACAAGTAAACATTTGATTCTTGCCCTTCTCACTGCTTGATGCCCAGGCCAGCTGGCCAAGCTCAGAAATATTTCCTTCTGCACCTACCATTTTGCCCATCTTTTGTTCCTTTTCCTACAGAGCAGCAGATCTCCTTGTTAGGATAAGGAATTCCCTTAGGAGACTTCATCTGAAAACACAAGTGACTTGGAGTGAGGCTTAGCATGCTCACCCAGCCAGAGGCATTTTATATCTTAAAATGAGAACTTGTTGATCTATAGGAATGAATTGCTAATGCTGAGATTTTGGCTGCACATCTTGGGGTTCAAAGGGCCTCTCAGCACTTTGTAAATTTTGTTAGATGAGCTTCCACTCTTAGCTCTAGCATGGAGCCAAAAAGTAGAAATCTCATGACTTTAGATTCAGGACACTGGGGGGCTGGTTCTGGTTCCTCAGAGTGAAAGTCAAGCAAATCACCACCTCTCCTTCATTTAAGAAATAAGATTCATCTAAGAAATAAGATTTAGAATACCTACCTGCAAACCTATTCTTGGAGATTGTTAGGCTAATATGTATGTATTTTTAAAACATTAAAGTTATCAAAAATTATTTTTTTCATGGATGTCAATCATAAGAGAAATGCCTCCTAATGATTCCAGCTTTCCAGAGGATTCTTCTAAAGTCGGTGTTGGCAACCTTTTTTCTGCAAAAAATTGGATTTGCAGACTAGTCTCTGTAAACTATAAAACTTCTGTTGTAAGGAGAAAGCAGCCACAGGCAATATGTAATGGAATAAGCTTGGCTAGATTTGGCCCACAGGTCCCAGATTGCCAATCCCTGATCTGTAGAACAAACTACCAAAATAGGGATATACATTCATTAGAAATATGGAGCAGCTGAGACATCTATTTTGAAGCTAGTCATTCATTTTTTCCACCTATTAGAACAAAAAATATACCTCCCAGTACCTGTTTCCTTGACTTAACCCCAGCTACCACACAAACTGGTTGCCTAACAAGCAGCCCATAAAACAAACAGTACAAATAATATGTATTCTTAAATGAATGCCATATATTCTCCACCCCATGATCCTACAATGATTGCTGGCAGGCTCGAGTGGTGCCAAAATGCCCGTGGTAGACCTGCTTGAGGAATGGCTTCCTCACAGACTCCCCTCGCATCCTCTCTCAGGTTCGGTGCCCTCATAGATTTGGAGAAAATGTGATAGAATTGGTTGTCATAGTAGCTGAGTGTTCCTCCAGCTTTTCTCTGGAAGCGTAAGCCAGGATTCTCAGGAGTGCTGTTTGTTTCCTTGACTTTGGAGGAGGGATTTTCCCTCCCTCATGCCTAGGCATCAGTCTGCACACCTCCAGGCTTACACACAGCTTCCAACATGTGGGTGAAAGGAGGCTGAGAGTGGGAGGACATGGAATCTGAGCAATGAGCTGTGTCACCACGAGCTGCTCTCTTTGTTGGCATTCAGTGGGAAGGCTGATGCCAGGAGGGGCAACTTCATCAAAATATTGCAAGCTCCTCTGAGGGCAGGGGCAGGGGCTATATCCCTAGGAGCTAGGTTAGTGACTGGCTCAATACATATTTGCTGAATGAATGAATAATGGAAAGAAGCAATCAATCAATCAATGAACAAATGCAGGAATAGTCCAGACTCAGAGAGATAGTGAGTTGAATACCTTGAAGGGCATTTTTATTATGCATAGGCATGATTTTTGACAGAATAATTCAACACATCTGCTTGTTGGTTTGCTGTTTGGGAATGAGATTTTGGAAAAGGCTGAGTATAAGAAACAGTATGAATTATACTCTCTTTCTGTGATTATCGTCTCTGTGATTGCACTATTAACCCAAGCCAATAAATAGTAACCTTCTAATTTATTCATTATTCCTACTGTTGAAATTACGACAAGACTCCAACATAACAGCTTCTCTCTATCATCATTTTGGAAAAGCTGAACATTCTTTAGAAGCATTTGGGTATGTGGGTGTGGGCCTGTGGTGCGTGGTGTGGAGGAAGGATCCTGGAGGCCTGGAAAAAGTAATACTCTCAAACTCAAAAAGCAAATTGCACCTATTTCAGCAAATTGGAAATTGATGGTGTGTAACTCTGAAGGCCCAGCAGTAGCTATTATTTCCATCCAGGCTATTATTAACTGGTAATATTTTCTCTAGTAAACATTCAATTACTATAGCAACAGGAGCCATGTCACATGGACCAAAAAGCTCCCTGACTTTGCCAGAGAAATGGATGGTGTTTCAAAGGCATTTTAGAAAATGGAAAGAGGCCTGCCAAAGACGATATTTTTTAAGTACTACACTGAATTTTTACTTGAGATAAAAGAAAGAAGAAAACTCTGATAAAGTGGAAACTGAAGACTTCTTATAACCCCTGCTTCTATATACTGTATCTAGTGTCTTCCCAGCAAGCATAGAAGTTCCTTTCCTCCCATCTAAGCCAAATGCTCCACTGTGCTCTCAATGAGATCTTATGCCTCCACTGCAGGTACTGATTCACAATGTCAAGTATGACTTCTAAATCCTCTAGCTTCAATTTCTTCCCCCTCTACCTCTCCCCATCAATACACATCTGTATTGATGTGCAGCATGCATATAAACAAATAAACAAATCACAAGAATACATACAGCTCAATAAACTATTTCAAAGTAAACGCACCTATGTAACCAGTACATGGTTAAAAAATTGAATGTGACAGCACACAGAAAGTCTTCCTATAGCCTATATAATAATAGTCGTCTCACACTAAAGGAAACCACTATGAATTAGTTTTCTTTGTGTATGAAATTTATATAAATAGATTTGTATAGTCTGTACTTAGTCTAGCTTCATCCATCCAAAGATTTAGTCAATAGAATCATCCATGTCATTGCACACAATAGAAGGCAGTTGTTTCATTGCTGTGTTAGCTTCCTAGGGCTTCTGTCCTAGTTCTGCAAACTGAGTGGCTTACAAAACAGAGATGTATTTTCTTACAGTTCTAAACATTCAATTACTGTATCAACAGGAGTCACCTTGGTAGCTAGAGGTCTGAGATCAGGCTGTCAGCAGAGTGGGTTTCTTCTGAGGGGTAATGATGTTGAGAGCACTACATGACCAACTTTTCTAAAGTCTCCATGTCCCAGTTTTCCCATCTCTAAAATTGGAGATCATAATATCTCCTCAGCAGATAGCTCTGCAACTGCTTTTAGGAGTAAATGAGATTATCCGTGTCTGGCACACATTAATAAAACAAATAATTATTGCTGCTGTTATTATGTTGTCATTACAATTTTTTAACAAGGCCCATCACAGGTACCAAATGCAAAATACCAGCAGTTTATAAGAAGCCAATTATAAAGTGCTAAAATTAAAAATCACATTGCAGTGTCACGGAAAACAATAATCCTTAAGTTGTAGGCCATAAGCAAACCCTAAATGTTTTTGTTCCTTTTTATATCAACCTGTCCTTTAAGAAAAAGGTTAAGAAGAGCCGGGCGCGGTGGCTCACACCTGTAATCTCAGCACTTTGGGAGGCCGAGGTGGGTGGATCACGAGGTCAGGAGATTGAGACCATCCTGGCTAACACCGTGAAACCCCGTCTCTACTAAAAATACAAAAAATTAGCCAGGCATGGTGGCGGGTGCCTGTAGTCCCAGCTACTCAGGAGGCTGAGGCAGGAGAATGGCGTGAACCCAGGAGGTGGAGCTTGCAGTGAGCGGAGATTGTACCATTGCACTCCAGCATGGGTGACAGAGCCAGACTCCATCTCAAAAAAAAAAAAAAAAAGGCTAAGAAAAGACTTACTTCACCTTCTTCTGCAAAAACCTTCTGAGCTAGGTATACAGGTTATTATATTGCTTTCACAACTGAAGAAACTGGGTCACATGGAAGTTCAGTGATTTGAGTGTCAACTTGGAGTTTGTGGAAGATCAGCTGCTACTAGAATCCATTGTTTCCCTACAAGTGTGGTTCACAGATCTAAAGTAAACTGACTTACTTCTTTCTTTGATGATTATACACAGCTTGATTGGAAAGTTGCACTATAATTTCACAGTGATTACATGCCCTTGAATATCATTTTGTAAGTAAATGTTTTGAAACCAAAGATAATCACTGTTATACAACCATAACCCTTTTTCTTATGCCATATTCTCCACCAAGAATTTAACCAAGCTAAAGTTACACTTCAGACTCTGAGTAGCTGGCCCTGGGCTCTATTCTGTGTTTCTGGAACTCCAATTCCACTGAGCTATCTGGAGGTGAATTACTGCTCTTTGGCTTCAGGGATAACCTTTATCCTTTCAACTGCAGGACACGTACACAAAAAGCTGCACTGTGCTATCAACATGAGTGCTGTCAAATATAATATGTTAAGATGAATCAGAACAGAAGCTTTGCGTAGTAAGACATTCAAAAGTGAAATATCCTGTCTAGATGCCTGGAAACATACTCCTACAATCTGGACATCATGAAGCTCCTCCTCTCTTTTAAGAAATTTCCTCCAGCCTGGGCGACATAGCAAGAATGTCTACAAAAAAACAAACAAAAAAATTAGCCAGGCATGGTGGTACATGTCTGTACTCCCAGCTACTTGGGGGGCTGAGGCAGGAGCATCACTTGAGCCCGGGAGTTCGACCTTGTGGTGAGTCACCATCATGAGCCACTGCACTTCAGCCTGGGAGACAGAGTCTCACTCTGTCTTATTTTTATTTTATTTATTTTATTTATTTAAAAATAAATAAGTAAAAATAAATAAATAAATAAACTTTTTATTTTATTTATTTTAACTTATTTAAAAATAAATAAGTAAAAATAAATAAATAAATAAATAAACTTCCTAATTGCTTGGCCAGATTGTCTCCAGAAACGTCTCCAAATTCAAGTTCTCCACTCTGGGTTAGTAACTCAGAGATACCCCTACCTAGTAACTCTTGAGAGCAGCTCGTAACCTTGGCATTCCTTAGTTCTCTATTTGACCAGTAAAGCAATAAATCACCGTATTAATTCCCTTTTTCTAGATTATCTACAGTTCCTGCATTTTCAAATCTGCTGAAATTTTTATAAAGAATGATAAAAATTTGCCCATGTATAGACCTATTCCCACTCTCATCTCAGGGCCATGATTTCCTTGTGGCACCCTCCCGTACACCTACACACGCCCCAATTCTAACCTGTCTTGGAGGGTCAGTCATGGTACTTGCCTTTATAGACCAGGAATGGATGTGTAAACCACAATAAATTAATCAGAGTCTTTTGGGATTTTGGAATTTAGAGAGGAACAGAAGCTCCAGTAAAAACACAACTTAATCATTTTAACTGCTATTAACTAAACAGCTTTTTCAATCTAAATTTCCTGGAGCTAGCCTGGTTCCTAGACTCTTTCAAACCATAATCTCCAGATTTCCCATCTGTGACCTATTTAGTACTCTGCAGTAATCAGTTGTGTTACTTTTATCTAAATAAATTGGATCAATACTGAGTCTATCTCTTTTTCCCTGAAATGTCTGTAAGCACAGCTAGGAAGAAGTTTTTACATCACCACCAAGTGCTACTCTACATAAGTTCCCTTAGTACATAGAGACATTTCTACTAATTAGATCCTAAGAACAGACTTCAGGGCCTATGGCTTCTCATGTTGCAATGAATTCTAACAACAACCTCCAATAATGACTGCTACTAAGTCATTTTAGAAAAAGAACTGCATATCAAACAAATCTATCTGCAGATCAACATATAAACTCAGAACATATCTGCAAACACATTCCTTTATGCATCGAGTCACTCAGTCTGGATACCCGAGGACTTTAAGTACTTAACAATGGTGAGTATGTGTTTTTCCCTCATAAGTAAGTCACAATAAAATGTGATTTACTTTTAATATAACTAGCCAGAAACTTAACTCTTAAATGGAGAAATCATCATATTGGGGTTTTGGTGATTTTACCTTTGTTCTTTCTGGGAAAAATTCTAGGCTATGAGCTTTTTCTGATATGTGAACTGTGGATGGGGTATACAGTCTGGCAGAAAAGATCAAATATGGATCTTCTCTTGGTATTACTGGTTATTACCCAATTTTTAGGGTCTCCTTCTCTTGTACACTGCAGGAAAAGACGACCACAGGTATGTTTTTGTTGTTAGCATCATAAATTTTTAAAGTTGGAAAGGACTACAAAAGTCGTGTTATGCTATAAGTCATGCCATATTGCAATCTTGAGTTTTATTCAAAGTCAAGTTATTTTGTTCTTCATCATAATCATAAGCTATATTTATGTCTAAGGTGAAAATCGAGCCAATTAATCAGGTAATAAATATAGGCCTAAAACACAGGTCAAGGAAATACTCAAAAAGTAAGAGTGATAGGAGCTTTCAGGAATTATGGAGGTGACTTCAAATCTTCATTTTACAAAGCACATCAGGGATCACTTCACATGCAGAACACAGAGAGTGAACTGGCCATGTCCTGTCTGAAGTAGGACATAAAGAAAGACGAAAAACCAACGTCAGTGGGATGCCATTTGTGTTGTCATTTGTAACAATTAAAACATCAAGATTTAGCTACAGTTTGTCACTTAACTTAGCATGGACCCCTGTGTCATCTTTTAAATATTTAAGCATAAATTTTACAAAATATAATGGACAAGCCTATGAGACTGAGTAATTTTTTTTTCCTGTACCTCCAACAGTTTATGGATTTAGTTTAGAAAAAAATACTTACGAATAGACTGCTGACAATACTTTGTCACTAAAACTTGTAATATGTTCATGTATTTATTAGAAGTTAAGATTTATATCAGATTAACCTTTGTTTGCCTTTTAGATTGTTTTATCTAATAGGGCTTTAAATTTATGAATTCACTTGTATGCTATATTTTATATTATTTCTTGTATTTTAAACTGTCTTTGAATTAATATTTCTACTTTAATTTTCTTGCGAATATGATCTAAAGAATCATACTCTTGTATTTTAAATTGTCTTTGAATTAATATTTCTACTTTAATTTTCTTGCGAATATGATCTAAAGAAGGCATTTAAGGAATTGAAGAAAATATGTCAGAAACTGCTAACCAAACCATTAAGAAAATTTTATTAGATCAACAGTAGAGACCACTGTAAAAACTGACAATATAAATTGATGTTATCTTGCCATACCCTACTAAATTAGAGTTAAGAGGCCAGCGGAGAAAAAAACATTCGGAGAACGAAGCACCCGCCCAATGACTGTCTCTAAAGCCAGCTGCCAAAATGACCTGCTAGAACCTTAAAATAAGTTTTACCCTGTAGCTGCTAAAATGAACTGCCATGAATCTAACGCTAGTTTTTTTGTTGTTGTTATTTCATTTTGTTTTTAATTTTTACTTTTTAATATTTAATTTTTGTGGGTACATATAGTAGCATATATGTTAATGGGGTACATGAGATGCTTTGATACAGGCATGCAATGCATAATAGTCACATCATGGAGAATGAGGTACCCATCCCCTCAAACATTTATCCTTTGTGTTACAAATCAGCCAATTATATATACTCTTTTAATAATTTTTAAGTGTACAATTATGACTAACTATAGTTACCCTATTGTGTTAGAAAGAATGAATAAGATTTAAGACTCGTTTTAGCCAGTCACCATTTATACTCTCACTCACCAGTTTGCCAGCTCCCAAACCTTCTCTAGTGCCAGTTAGTTTTCTTTCAAAACAATACACATTTTTTTTCTAATAAAACCCCCAATCTTTTCCTTGTTCTTCAAACACAGAGAACATCACCCCAGTCTATATGTATGCCTCAAATTGCAATTCTGTTTTCCCAAATTAAATCTTTTGTTTAGAGATTCATCTTTATACTTTTATTTGACTCTTTCATACTTGATGTTAGAAGCAGAGTCTGAAGTAGACTCACCTCAGAGAGATTAGCAAGCCCTGGAACTGGGTCACGTGGTACCCAAACTCTGGCCCCTTCCGCCTCCCCACTGCTTCCTCGGGGTACCCCTTTCCCCCCAGTGAGTCTCTCTTGCATCAAACTCTCATTTTTCTTTCGGTTGAGTTCTTCAGGGATTTGTTTAAGAGGAGTCTTTCCCCCATCCTATCTATGAGGCCTTCTGCTTATGAGGGATTTTCCACCTGCTGGACATAAGGCCTTCTGTTTGAGGGATTTTCTCCATCCTGGTTACGAGGTCTTCTGTTTAGGAGGGATTATATTCCCCTCCTGTTAAAGAAAGCTTGTCTTTCCTGGTGAGTACAAACTTTATCTTTCAGTTCATTTGTGCGCTCGGATTTTATTTTGGCTTTGTGTAGTTGGCATTAAACTGAATCACCTAAATGAGTTTATTTACAGTTTGGGCTCTCATAGTTGAAACGCATGCCAAGATAGATCCCCCGTTCTATTCAAACAGTTTGTTGTTCTTAGAAATAAACTAAAAGACCATTGCTATAAAATCATACAGTCCAAATAGGGCGCATATCTCGTTTGGTATCTTAAGGCCCCAAAATGCATTCAGGACTCAAAGATTACCTTGCTGCAAAATACTGTCTCAAAGCTAAGTGAGGCTCTTTCCTCCCCAGGGCCTTTCCCTCTCCTTCTACACCTCCTCCTCTTTCTCCTTCTCTAAGCTAAACTCTCATTTTTTCTGAAACTCCTCAGGTATTCTGGCATATTGACTAAGTTAAGTCTGTTGAAAAATAGTAGATACCAAAAAAAATATTTTGACCTTCATGCTGTTTCTTAAAAGCAAAAGATGAAATTCCCAAGTAAAGATACCCTCTCTATACTAGAAGGAAAGGTGACACTCTTATCTTCAAAAACAAGGAATTGAAACCAAGAGAACACTGTATAGACTTTGTCAGTAAAACTCTTATCTTTTAAGTCTCCTCACGTAATTCAGTCACATTTTTACAATTAACTGTTCTTTGTCCAACCCAGCTGTATTAGTCTGTTCTCATGCTGCTAATAAAGACATATCCAAGACTGGGTAATTATAAAGGAAAGAGGTTTAACTGACTTATAGTTCCACATAGCTGGGGAGGCCTCAGGAAACTTACAATCCTGGTGGAAGGGAAAGCAAATACATCCTTCATGTGGCAGCAGCAAGGAGAAGTGCACAGCAAAAGGGGAAAAGCCCCTTATAAAACCATCAGATCTCCTGAGAACTCACTATCATGAGAACAGGATGGGGAGAACCACCCCATGATTCAATTATCCCTACCTGGCCCCTGCCACGACACATAGGGATTATGGGAACTACAATTCAAGATGAGATTAGGGTGGGGACACAGCAAAACCATATCACTAGCTTTCATAGGCTTATTAGGACAAATAAAAAATCTGAAAGTTTAGCTTTATTCATTTTGTCAGAACTATAATTTGGCTTCAACTGTCTTCATATAAGCTAGTAAATTTGTAATACTACATTTTACTCATCACTAATTTTTTTAATAAAAACTGTCATCTCTTCATCTGTATGTTTTTACAATTTTTAAATTATATAGAAAGATGATAGATGGATAGATAGATAGATAGATAGATAGATAGATGGATACACAGAGACAGATTGATGACACTTTATTACCAAATTATTTCAAAGAGCTCTATCAACTTTAAGGAAAAATAAGTCCTTAAATGAAGTACATTAGAAATATAAAAATTAACCCAAATGCCTTTTAGGTCATATGATTTAAGTAAATTTTTGATAAACATGCTGATTTTAAATATATTGATAAAATTAAAATGAAGATTTCTAAGAATTCTTAGTGTGTGTATACATATATATGTATATATACACACTAACTAGTATATATATACACTAATTGTTAGTGTGCGTTTATGTATATAGTGTGTGTATATATATACACACACTAATTGTTAGTGTGTGTATGTATAGTGTGTATATATACATACACACTAATTGTTTGTATGTATATATTGTGTGTGTGTATATATATATATATATATATACACTAATTGTTAATGTGTGTGTATGTATATAGTGTGTGTGTATATATAGCCTGGATTTGCTGGCCAGACAGGGTTATGTTTGCCTCTGCTAGATGTTGTAATATCATAAAAGTATGAGTTTGTTCTAAGAACAAAGGTACAGATGAAAGTGCAATGCAGTGCCGATTGTTTCCTATATATAAAGCATACCAATTTAACCTTCAGAAATTTTCTTGACAGGAAAATTACTTAAAATAAAAACTAACTCTGTTTAATATCTCAGTTTTCATAAGTAATCTAGGTAGAATTGTTAGAAATAAATAAATTAGATAAATATGTAAATGAGATAAATCTTTATAGTTTTTATAGTATGAAATTTTAAAGTTATATTGAATAATAGATATTCATAAAATCTGAGTAATTTCTAAATAAATAAATAAAATAATGAAACAACTGCCCAACATAGATTAAAGTTTATTTAGTTTTGGCTTTTTAAACCTCATAAGAAGACAAATATTTGGATACATTAACAAAATGTCCTGTTCCACATTAAAAATTGTTCTATAAAAACTATTAAGATTATAGATTACATATTCATGAGATGTTAATATATAACACTTTTAAATTACTTACTTTTCAGTTTTTTACTAAAAATTAAGATTTCTAATAATTAAAAGTTCTAATTAATATATGTTATTCTATATACAAAACATACAAAAAATAATTTTTGTATGACAAAAAATTTGTGTAGTCTCAATGATAAAGAGAAAAAAGGTAAAATTTTGCCCAAAGGCAAAATGATTGGTTATTCCAGTATTAAAAAAACAGAAAGTATAGAACAAAGACTGAGAATTTAAGAGAATGATGGAAAATCTAAGCTGGTCACGGAGAGTTTCAGAAGGATGGGTCTCGTATAGGGACTTTCTTGCATGATGAGATTGGCTGGGTTGGAAGGGAATTGTTTATAAGTTTCTCTAAGAATTGAGCATTGGTGTCAGGGGTGCACTGATATAGGACTGAAGCCTGATCCTCTCTGTTTGAAACAGCAGGATTTCTTAGAATGTCAATTTTCCCTTAGTAAAGAAAAACTGCAAGAGGTTTTGGTTTTAATTTTGAAATGTTTATTTACATTTGAAACCATTATCTGAACAACAACTTTTTCTGGTTTTATACTTTCTACCTGATTTCAAGTTGGAAGTGCTGTCTTCTTTATTTAAAATTATAATTTCATGTCTCAAGGTAGCGCTTTTCTCTTAAAGCTTTTCAGATTCACATCCCCAGGTTCAGCATTTTATTAATCTCACTACATGTGATTTGTAGATCATGCACCCTTGCCTTCTGCTTGTCTCCCTTCTCTCTGAAAAGGTGTATCTTTCTGCTTAACAAGAGTTATGACTCTCTCCCTCAATTATTTTTGTCAGTTCCTATAGCTTTTTATTGTTGTCCTGACTCTACTATTATGGTCTGATCCTGAGAATCTTCTTAAAAGCCTAGAAGAACAATGTTTCCTATGGTATAACTTGATTGTATGCTCTTGGCTTTTCTTAATGTGTGTAAATTTTTCTGCATAACCAGTCAATTTAACATGCTTTTACTTTTTCCTAAAGTCATGCATTCCCCTGTTTAGGTACTGGTTTTCTTGCTTATATTATTTTTTATTTTTTTATATTATTTTCTTGCTTATATTTTTCTATAATATGAGATATACTCCATAACCTTGAACTCTTTTCATGTCTAATTGAATTCAAACACCTTTTCAGGATGTTTGGCTTTCAGATTATTCAAACAGGCTTTCCATGATGAGAAGCAGTCATAGTGCAGGATTGTTTGTTTTTTTTTTACTTTTTAAGGAATTAGCCTAAGAAACAGACATTTTGTATTTTAAGGTAGTATCTTATGCTTCATGCTGTCTTTATTAGGTTTTTGGCTACTTGAGAAAATTAAGTCATCTCTAACACCGGTTTAAGTTTTCTTTTCTCTCTCAATTATGTCATGTATTGTTTTTGCTTTTGAAGTCTTTTAATTATCACTCTAATTAAATAAAATAACTATTATCTCTCAATGAAATTTGCTTATATTTTAATTAAATGTTTTAAGCCTTTTAAAATCTTTGACAAACTTTCCCAAAATTAAATTCTAATTTAAGTCTTTTTAATCTAAAATTGACTTTGGAATTCACAGTTGGACCACTGGAAAGATTAAAAGGATGTATCTCTCATTAGGCTTATTAGATATGGAGTGTTGTATTAAAAGCATTATCAAATAAAAAAGCAATATTAAATATTATTTAAATTATATTTATACAGCTATGTTATTGATGTGAAAGTACTAAAGATTATATAAAATTTATAAAGGTCTACTTGTCCTGTTTTGATGCTATCATTCATGATTCTGGTTGTTGTCTTAAAATTTTGTATGCAATAGAAGCAACTGAATTTTCTTGTTTATTGCAGAATTTTCATCATATTATATCTATGGCTTTACTAAGAAAAATCATCTGTAGTGTTGATTCATTTTAAAGGCAATTGCAATCAGATTCATAAAAAAGTCTCGGAGGAGCCAAGATGGCCAAATAGGAACAGCTCCGGTCTACAGCTCCCAGCGTGAGCGACGCAGAAGACAGGTGATTTCTGCATTTCCATCTGAGGTACCATGTTCATCTCACTAGGGAGTGCCAGACAGTGGGCGCAGGCCAGTGGGTGAGCGCACCGTGCCCCAGACGAAGCAGAGGCGAGGCATTGCCTCACTCGGGAAGTGCAAGGGGTCAGGGAGTTCCCTTTCCAGGGGTGACAGACGGCACCTGGAAAATCGGGCCACTCCCACCCGAATACTGTGCTTTTCCAATGGGCTTAGGAAACGGTGCACCAGGAGATTATAGCCCGCACCTGGCTCAGAGGGTCCTACGCCCACGGAGTCTCGCTGATCGCTAGCACAGCAGTCTGAGATCAAACAGCAAGTCGGCAGTGAGGCTGGGGGAGGGGCGCCCGCCATTGCCCAGGCTTGCTTAGGTAAACAAAGCAGCCGGGAAGCTCGAACTGGGTGGAGCCCACCACAGCTCAAGGAGGCCTGCCTGCTTCTGTAGGCTCCACCTCTGGGGGCAGGGCACAGACAAACAAAAAGACAGCAGTAACCTCTGCAGACTTAAATGTCCCTGTCTGACAGCTTTGAGGAGATCAGTGGTTCTCCCAGCACGCAGCTGGAGATCTGTGAACAGGCAGACTGCCTCCTCAAGTGGGTCCCTGACCCCTGACCCCTGAGCAGCCTAACTGGGAGGCACCCCCTAGCAGGGGCAGACTGACACCTCACACAGCCGGCCGGGTACTCCAACAGATCTGCAGCTGAGGGTCCTGTCTGTTAGAAGGAAAACTAACAAACAGAAAGGACATCCACACCAAAAACCCATCTGTACATCACTATCATCAAAGACCAAAAGTAGATAAAACCACAAAGACGGGGAAAAAACAGAGCAGAAAAACTGGAAACTGTAAAAAGCAGAGTGCCTCTCCTCCTCCAAAGGAACACAGTTCCTCACCAGCAATGGAACAAAGCTGGATGGAGAATGACTTTGACGAGCTGAGAGAAGAAGGCTTCAGATGATCAAATTACTCTGAGCTACGGGAGGATATTCAAACCAAAGGCAAAGAAGTTGAAAACTTTGAAAAAAATTTAGAAGAATGTATAACTAGAATAACCAATACAGAGAAGTGCTTAAAAGAGCTGATGGAGCTGAAAACCCAGGCTCGAGAACTACGTGAAGAATGCAGAAGCCTCAGGAGCCGATGCGATCAAATGGAAGAAAGGGTATCAGCGATGGAAGATGAAATGAATGAAATGAAGTGAGAAGGGAAGTTTAGAGAAAAAAGAATAAAAAGAAACGAGCAAAGCCTCCAAGAAATGTGGGACTATGTGAAAAGACCAAATCTACGTCTGATTGGTGTACCTGAAAGTGACGGGGAGAATGGAACCAAGCTGGAAAACACTCTGCAGGATATTATCCAGGAGAACTTCCCCAATCTAGCAAGGCAGGCCAACATTCAGATTCAGGAAATACAGAGAACGCCACAAAGATACTCCTCGAGAAGAGCAACTCCAAGACACATAATTTTCAGATTCACCAACGTTGAAATGAAGGAAAAAATGTTAAGGGCAGCCAGAGAGAAAGGTCGGGTTACCCACAAAGGGAAGCCCATCAGACTAACAGCGGATCTCTCGGCAGAAACCCTACAAGCCAGAAGAGAGTGGGGGCCAATATTCAACATTCTTAAAGAAAAGAATTTTCAACCCAGAATTTCATATCCAGCCAAACTAAGCTTCATAAGTGAAGGAGAAATAAAATCCTTTACAGACAAGCAAATGCTGAGAGATTTTGTCACCACCAGGCCTGCCCTAAAAGAGCTCCTGAAGGAAGCGCTAAACATGGAAAGGCACAACCGGTACCAGCCGCTGCAAAATCATGCCAAAATGTAAAGACCATCGAGACTAGGAAGAGACTGCATCAACTAACGAGCAAAATAACCAGCTAACATCATAATGACAGGATCAAATTCGCACATAACAATATTAACTTTAAATGTAAATGGACTAAATGCTCCAATTAAAAGACACAGACTGGCAAATTGGATAAAGACTCAAGACCCATCAGTGTGCTGTATTCAGGAAGCCCATCTCACGTGCAGAGACACACATAGGTTCAAAATAAAAGGATGGAGGAACATCTACCAAGCAAATGGAAAACAAAAAAAGGCAGGGGTTGCAATCCTAGTCTCTGATAAAACGGACTTTAAACCAACAAAGATCAAAAGAGACAAAGAAGGCCATTACATAATGGTAAAGGGATCAATTCAACAAGAAGAGCTAACTCTCCTAAATATATATGCACCCAATACAGGAGCACCCAGATTCATAAAGCAAGTCCTGAGTGACCTACAAAGACACTTAGACTCCCATACATTAATAATGGGAGACTTTAACACCCCACTGTCAACATTACACAGATCAATGAGACAGAAAGTCAACAAGGATACCCAGGAATTGAACTCAGCTCTGCACCAAGCGGACCTAATAGACATCTACAGAACTCTCCACTCCAAATCAACAGAATATACATTTTTTTCAGCACCACACCACACCTATTCCAAAATTGACCATATACTTGGAAGTAAAGCTCTCCTCAGTAAATGTAAAAGAACAGAAATTATGAAAAACTATCTCTCAGATCACAGTGCAATCAAGCTAGAACTCAGGATTAAGAATCTCACTCAAAACCACTCAACTACATGGAAACTGAACAACCTGCTCCTGAATGACTACTGGGTACATAACAAAATGAAGGCAGAAATAAAGATGTTCTTTGAAACCAACGAGAACCAAGACACAACATACCAGAAGCTCTGGGATGCATTCAAAGCAGTGTGTAGAGGGAAATTTATAGCACTAAATGCCCACAAGAGAAAGTAGGAAAGATCCAAAATTGACACCCTAACATCACCATTAAAAGAACTAGAAAAGCAAGAGCAAACACATTCAAAAGCCAGCAGAAGGCAAGAAATAACTAAAATCAGAGCAGAACTGAAGGAAATAGAGACACAAAAAACTCTTCAAAAAATTAATGAATCCAGGAGCTGGTTTTTTGAAAGGATCAACAAAATTGATAGACTGCTAGCAAGATTAATAAAGAAAAAAAGAGAGAAGAATCAAATAGATGCAATAAAAAATGATAAAGGGGATATCACCACCGATCCCACAGAAATACAAACTACCATCAGAGAATATTACAAACACCTCTACGCAAATAAACTAGAAAATCTAGAAGAAATCGGTAATTTCCTCAACACATACACCCTCCCAAGACTAAACCAGGAAGAAGTTGAATCTCTGAATAGACCAATAACAGGAGCTGAAATTGTGGCAATAATCAATAGCTTACCACCAAAAAAAGTCCAGGACCAGATGGGTTCACAGCCGAATTCTACCAGAGGTACAAGGAGGAACTGGTACCATTCCTTCTGAAACTATTCCCATCAATAGAAAAAGAGGGAATCCTCCCTAACTCATTTTATGAGGCCAGCATCATCCTGATACCAAAGCCGGGCAGAGACACAACAAAAAAAGAGAATTTTAGACCAATATCCTTGATGAACATTGATGCAAAAATCCTCAATAAAATACTGGCAAACAGAATCCAGCAGCACATCAAAAAGCTTATCCACCATGATCAAGTGGACTTCATCCCTGGGATGCAAGGCTGGTTCAATATACGCAAATCAATAAATGTAATCCAGCATATAAACAGAACCAAAGACAAAAACCACATGATTATTTCAATAGATGCAGAAAAGGCCTTTGACAAAATTCAACAACCCTTCATGCTAAAAACTCTCAATAAATTAGGTATTGATGGGACGTATCTCAAAATAATAAGAGCTATCTATGAGAAACACACAGCCAATATCATACTGAATGGGCAAAAACTGGAAGCATTCCCTTTGAAAACTGGCACAAGACACGGATGTCCTCTCTCACCGCTTCTATTCAACATAGTTTTGGAAGTTCTGGCCAGGGCAATTAGGCAGGAGAAGGAAATAAAGGGTATTCAATTTGGAAAAGAGGAAGTCAAATTGTCCCTGTTTGCAGACGACATGATTGTATATCTAGAAAACCCCATTGTCTCAGCCCAAAATCTCCTTAAGCTGATAAGCAACTTCAGCAAAGTCTCAGGATACAAAATCAATGTACAAAAATCACAAGCATTCTTATACACCAATAACAGACAAACAGAGAGCCAAATCATGAGTGAACTCCCATTCACAATTGCTTCAAGGAGAATAAAATACCTAGGAATCCAACTTACAAGGGATGTGAAGGACCTCTTCAAGGAGAACTACAAACCACTGCTCAAGGAAATAAAAGAGGATACAAACAAATGGAAGAACATTCCATGCTCATGGGTAGGAAGAATCAATATCGTGAAAATGGCCATACTGCCCAAGGTAATTTACAGATTCAATGCCATCCCCATCAAGCTACCAATGACTTTCTTCACAGAATTGGAAAAAACTAAAGTTCATATGGAACCAAAAAAGAGCCCGCATCGCCAAGTCAATCCTAAGCCAAAAGAACAAAGCTGGAGGCATCACACTACCTGACTTCAAACTATACTACAAGGCTACAGTAACCAAAACAGCATGGTACTGGTACCAAAACAGAGATATAGATCAATGGAACAGAACAGAGCCCTCAGAAATAACGCCGCATATCTACAACTATCTGATCTTTGACAAACCTGAGAAAAACAAGCAATGGGGAAAGGATTCCCTATTTAATAAATGGTGCTGGGAAAACTGGCTAGCCATATGGAGAAAGCTGAAACTGGATCCCTTCCTTACACCTTATACAAAAATCAATTCAAGATGGATTAAAGACTTAAACGTTAGACCTAAAACCATAAAAACCCTAGAAGAAAACCTAGGCATTACCATTCAGGACATAGGCATGGGCAAGGACTTCATGTCTAAAACACCAAAAGCAATGGCAACAAAAGCCAAAATTGACAAATGGGATCTAATTAAACTAAAGAGCTTCTGCACAGCAAAAGAAACTACCATCAGAGTGAACAGGCAACCTACAAAATGGGAGAAAATTTTCGCAACCTACTCATCTGACAAAGGGCTAATATCCAGAATCTACAATGAACTCCAACAGATTTACAGGAAAAAAACAAACAACCCCATCAAAAAGTGGGCAAAGGACATGAACAGACACGTCTCAAAAGAAGACATTTATGCAGCCAAAAAACACATGAAAAAATGCTCACCATCACTGGCCATCAGAGAAATGCAAATCAAAACCACAATGAGATACCATCTCACACCAGTTAGAATGGCGATCATTAAAAAGTCAGGAAACAACAGGTGCTGGAGAGGATGTGGAGAAATAGGAACACTTTTACACTGTTGGTGGGACTGTAAACTAGTTCAACCATTGTGGAAGTCAGTGTGGCGATTCCTCAGGGATCTAGAACTAGAAATTCCATTTGACCCAGCCATCCCATTACTGGGTATATACCCAAAGGACTATAAATTATGCTGCTATAAAGACACATGCACACGTATGTTTATTGCGGCATTATTCACAATAGCAAAGACTTGGAACCAACCCAAATGTCCAACAATGATAGACTGGGTTAAGAAAATGTGGCACATATACACTATGGAATACCATGCAGCCATAAAAAATGATGAGTTCATGTCCTTTGTAGGGACATGGATGAAATCGGAAATCATCATTCTCAGTAAACTATCGCAAGAACAAAAAACCAAACACCGCCTATTCTCACTCATAGGTGGGAATTGAACAATGAGAACACATGGACACAGGAAGGGGAACATCAGATTTTGGGGACTGTTGTGGGGTGGAGGGAGGGGGGATAGCATTGGGAGATATACCTAATGCTAGATGACGAGTTGGTGGGTGCTGCGCACCAGCATGGCACATGTATACATATGTAACTTACCTGCACATTGCGCACATGTACCATAAAACCTAAAGAATAATAATAATAAATAAATAAATAAATAAATAAATAAATTTAAAAAGTCTCTAACAAGTACTTGTAAATACAAGTTTCTAATAACTTTAAGAAAAGTGGACTAAATAAAAATTTCCAAAACTAATAAAAAAGATGGATTAATAAAAGAAATTAAGATCAAGCAAAACAAAAATTACTTACATGAGAATATATAACTGATAAAAAATTATGAATTGTATGACTTTTGTTTGAAACATTGTGGATTCTTTACTTAAATGTTTTGTTTTCCAGATTTAAGAAAGCTTTCTTGAGCTACCTATAATTTACAGTAATCTGGTATACTTTTATGAACAAAGGTGGAAGCATTTACTTTTGCTTCTTACTGATCCCTCTAAAATTTGAAAACTTTTTGTATTTTTTAATTTTATGACAACATATTTATGTAAGTTCAATAAAAATATGTTTTCACAACAGGATGTAACTAAAATGTTAATTATATTACCAAAGCTTAAGATATTATATTTTAAAACTTTGATACGTACTATAGATAAAATCTGAAGCCTGCCTTGATTTGGTTTCCCAGCCTCAACATTTTGTTAAAGAGATCCAATCTGAGCTTCAGTCACTGTTCTTGCTATACTTATATAAATACCTAGGCCAAACCAGACTAAACTAAATCTATTTTACAAACAAATTTATTTTTCTCTAATTATGTTCAGTAAAAATTGAAATGTCTGTAACACCCCTGTTATTGGACTGTAGCCCTGTACATTGTTTTCAAGTTTTTATTATCAGCCTGTAGACTGAACTGAATCCTAAATTCTTCTATGTTCCTCTAATCCAATTTTCTCCTATGCAATTACTAAGAACAGAAACTGCTCTTTCTTAAGGCCCTATAAACTAAACTCAACAACTTAATACAAATTTCAAGGACAAGCTTCATGCTTGATGCATGGGCCACACAGTGAGTTCATTAAACTACCCAATGCCATAACCAGAGACATTTGACATTTGAACTGTAAAATTTCTAACTTCACGATGTAAACAATTTTTCCCAAGACCATCAGAACAAGACTCCATATCATGAGACTCTTACCCCTCTTAATGCCTACCTTTTTCACTTGACAGGATAATGCTGTAATTAAAATTTCACAATCAGTAACTGCTGTGGTTAAGTTGACAGAACTTGACGTAAGAAATCCTTTAGTCTACCTCGTAAGTAACTTTGGCAATATCCCTAACACCAATATTTGTTTGAGTTCACTAGTGGTCCCTTTTACAGAGTTGGCACTTTTTTCTTTAATTCAACCCAGTTGTGATATGCTACTCTATGAGGACAACAGGTTTCACCCAGCTCCCCAACGGTCTTTTGATTTGTTTAGTTGATTACTCTTAGGTTTGAGCTTTTAGTCCAAAACCATTGTAGAAACTGAATATATGTACTATATTGTTGCTGATTATTTTTTGTATTATGATTTTTAAGCTCTGTGCTTGTTGCCTATCAAATATTTGTAAAGCCAGTTCTCCCAACAGAATAATGTTAGCCCAATGCTAATGTTCATGGGACTAATAAGACAGAATTTAACTCTAAATTTCAGGCAAATCTGTCCTAAGAGTTTTTTTTTAACCTTTCTGATCTCTTTGTTGCTCAAATGTGGCCTCTGTCCTTGATGCTGATTCTCTTAGTTTCCTCCCAATACAGGACCAGAGATCACCAAATCCATCCCGTTACCAGGAGACAAGTGAGCCTAACTTCAGGCTAGCTGTCCAGTGATGCTTTCAGAGAAAGATCTTGATCAAGAGAGAGAAATGTGAAAATTGACTATATAAATTAAGATTATCTTTCCATACCCTACTCAATTAGAGTCAAGAGTGCAGAGGGAAAAAGCACTTGGGGACCAAAGCACCTGCCCAAGGATTATTTCAAAAACCAGCTGCTGAAATGACTTGCTATAACGTGAAGACCAGTTTCACCTAGTAGCTGCTGAAATAAACTACCGTGACTCTAAGACTAGTGTAACCTACCACCGTCACTCACAAATTACAGCTTGCCAGCTCCCCAAAACTTCACTAGTGCCAATGAGTGCCATTGAGCTTTCTTTCAAAACAATATGTAACATTTCTTTTTCTACTAACACTAAAACTCCCAACATTCTCATTTTAATTTAGGCATACTGAAGACCACCTTGGTCTGTGTAAATGCCCCAAATTGCAATTGTTTTCCTAAGTAAATGTTTTGTTTAAAAATTTGTCTCTATATTTTTGATTTTGAAACCATTAATATTACTGATTAAAGTCAGATACTTGGCTTCAAGCTCATAAGACATACATTTTTTAGGAATATATTTGTATGCATTTCATTCATAACATATATCTATATATTGGAAAGTACATATATAACAATATAAACAAATATACATAAATAAACATAAATATAATATACATAAATAGTATGTATAATAATATATAAAATGAAAAAATCTTTTTCAAAATACAAAAATACACAAAATAGGTATGTAAAATATATAAATATATAAAATGTATTTTAAAATTTCTGAAGATTAAATTACTACCCCCATATAGGTATGGTATAAAAATTCTTTTTGAGACATATACAGATCTATCTCCATTGAGCCATATTATTGTAAGGTAATAGAGGGAAGATTTAACTCATTTTATTTAAACATGCTCCAAAGCAATTTTTATTTCCACTGTAACAACTGACAGTGTTGAGTCAAGTAAGAGCTGAGGAAAACAGCCTAGGATGAGCATGCCTTCACGTCCCACCTACTAAACAGAGTTCAGGCCCAGCAGAGCTTCATTTGTAAAAAGTTCTGGCTAGAGCCAGGACAGATGCAGTGAGAGGAGTGGTCTCCAGCTGATTTCTATATTTAGTATGGTAGGTTAAATAATGGCTCCCTCAAATATATCCAAATCCTAATCTTTGGAATCTGTAGGTATGTTACTTTACATGGCAAAAGATTCCTTGCAGATGTGACTAAATTAAGAATATTGAGATGGAAAATTATTGTAATAACCCAGGTTGGCCCAACGTAATCACAGGGGTCCTTATAAGAGGAAAGCAGGTGGATCAAATTAATCAGTGGGAGATATGACAAGGAAAGCAGAGGTCAGAGTGGGAGAGAGATTTGAAGATGTTACACTGTGCATCTCAAAAATGGAGAAAGGTGCCAAAGCCAAAAAAATGCAGGTGATCTCTAGGAGCTAAAAACATTAAAGAAACAAATTCTCTCTAGAGTCTCCAAAACAATTCCTCTAGCTCCTTCACTTTAGAACTATAAGGCTGACTTTTTACTCTTGACCTCCAAAACTATACAATAATAAATTCGTGTTGTTTAAACCACTAAGTTTGTAGTAATTTGTTACAGCAGCAACTGGAATATAATACACTTAGATTGTGATAGAATGTTCTTCATAGGTAAGTACTCTCCCATCCCCCACCTCCTTATGCAAGATGTACTCCCTGCCCCTTGACACTGGATTTTGTCACATGACTTTTTGACCAATAGGATATTAGTGAACGTAGTAGATGTAATGTGACTATATTAGGCTGTTCTTGCATTGCTATCAAGAGATATCAGAGACTGGGTAATTTATAAAGAAAAGAGGTTTAATTGGCTCATGGTTCTGCAGGCTTTACAAGAAGTGTGGTACTGGCATCTGCTTGGCTTCTAGGGAGGTCTCAGGTAGCTTACATCATGGCAGAAGGCAAAGGGGATGCAGGCACATCACATGGTAAGAGCAGGAGAGTGAGAGAGTGCGTTGTAGGTGAGGAGATGCCACACGCTTTTAAACGACCAGACCTCATGAGAATGCACTATCATGAAGATAGCACCACACCATGAGGGATCCACCCCCATGATCCAAACACCTCCCACCAGGCCCCACCTTCAGCACTGGGCATTACAATTCAACATGAGGTTGTGGGGAGTGGGGCAAATGTCCAAACTATATCATTCTGTCCCAGCCCCTCCCAAATCTCATGTCTTTCTGACATTGCAAAATATAATCATACCTTCCCAACAGTTCCCCACATTTTAAACTCATTCCAGCATTAACTCAAAAGTCCAAAGCCCAAAGCTGGGTGCTGTGGCTCTCGTCTATAATCCCAGCACTTTGAGAGGCTGAGGCAAGCAGATCACCTGAGGTCAGGAGTTTGAGACCAACCTGGCCAACATGGGGAAACCCCATCTCTACTAAAGCTATGAAAATCAGCCAGGCGTGATGGCATGGGCCTGTAATCCCAGCTACTTGGGAGGCTGATAGAGGAGAATCGCTTGAACCCGGGAGATGGAGGTTGCAGTGAGCCAAGACCGCACCATTGTGATGAGAGTGAAACTCCATATCAAAAAAAAAAAAAAATCCAAAACCCAAAGCATCATCTGAGAAAAAGCAAGTCCCTTTCACCTATGAGCCCATAATAACCAAAACAAATTAACTACTTCCAAGATACAATGGGGATGTAGGCATTGGGTAAATGTTCTCATTCCAAAAGGGGGAAATCAGCCAAAAGAAAGTGGCTGCAAACCCCATGCAAGTTTGAAACCCAGCAGGGTACTCATTAAATTTTGAAGCTCCAAAAGAATCTCTTTAGGCTCCATGTCCCACATCCAGGGCACATTGGTGTAAGGGACGGGCTCCCCAGGCCTTAAGCAGTTCTGTCCCTGTGGCCTTGCAGGGTTAGCCCCCAAGGCTGCTCTCATAGGCTGGAGTTGTGTGCCTGTGGCTTTTCCAGGTCCAGGGTGCAAGCTGCTGGTATATATAACATTCTCTGGTCTGCAGGATCGTGGCCCATTTCTCACAGCTTCACTAGGCAGTGCCCTAGTGGGGACTCTGCGTGGAGCCTCCAACTCCATATGTTCTTTCCACACTGCCCAGGTAGAGGGTCTCTGTGAGGCCTTTTCCCCTGCAATGGGCTTCTGCCTGGACGCCAGGTTTTTCCATATATCCTCTGAAATCTAGGTAGAGGCCTTCAAGCCTTCTTCATTTTTGTATTCTGTGTACCTGCAGGCTTAACACCACATTGAAGCAGCTCATGGCTTGTATTCACCGGAGTGGCAACTTGAGCTATACCTGGGCGCCTTTGAGCCAAGGCTGGAGCTGGAGCAGCCTGGAGGTGGGGGCCAGTGTCCCAATACTACACAGGGCAGTGGGACCCTGGGCCAGGCCCAGAAAACCATTCTTCCCTCCTACATCTCAGGGCCTGTGATGGGAGGGGCTGCCAAAAGGTCTCCAAAATGCCTTCAAGGCCTTTTTTCCCATTGTCTATGATATTAACATTTGGCTCCCTCTTAATTATGCAAGTATCTCCAGTAAGTAGTTGCTCCACAGCTTGCTTGAATTCCTCTCCCAAAAAATCTTTTTCTTTCTCTGCCTCATGGCCAGACTGCAAACGTTCCTAACTTTTATGTTCCACTTCCCTTTTAAATTTAGGTTCCAACTTGAAAGTCATTTCTTTGCTTCTGCAATTGAACACAGGCTATTTGAAGCAGCCAGGCCACGACATCTTGAACACTTTGCTGCTTAGGAATTTTTTTTTTTTTTTTCTGCCAGATACCCTGAATCATCACTATGAAGTTTAAACTTCCACAGATCCCTAGCGCATGAACAGAATGCAGCCAAGCTCTTTGCTAAGGCATAACACACATGACCTTTGCTCCAGTACCCAGTAAGTTCCTCATTTCCATCTCATACCTTGTCACCTGGACTTCACTGTTCATATCACTATTAGTACTTTTATTATGACCATTTAACCACTTTCTTAGAAGTTCCCAACTTTCTCTCATCTTCCTATCTTCTTCTGAGCCCTCCAAACTCTTCCAACCTCTGCCTGTTACCCAGTTCCAAAGCTGCTTCCATATCTTTATAGCAATGCCTACTCCTCAGTATTGGTTTTTCTGTATTAGACCATTCTTGCATTGCTATAAAAGAAATACCTGAGACTGAGAAATTTACAAAGAAAAGAGGTTTAATTGGCTTATGATTCTGCAGGCTTTAAAGGAAGCATGGTGCTGGCATCTCCTCAGCATCTAAGGGAAGTGTCAGGAAGCTTACAATCATGGCAGAAGGCAAAGGGGGAGCAGGCACGTCATATGGCAAAAGTAGGAGTGAGAGAGAGAAAGAGATTGGGTGGGGGAGAGGTGCCACATACTTTTAAATGACCAGATCTCATGAGAATTTACTATCACAAAGACAGCACTAAGCCACGAGGCATCCACCCCATGATCTAAACACCTCCCAACCAGGCCACACCTCCACCACTGGGGATTACAATTCCACATAAGACTTGGGAAAGAACAAATATCCAAACTATCTCAATGAGCAAAGTTTAATGAGGAATTAGGCTTGCCCCACCCTTGTCATCATTGTGAGAAGAGCTGTCCCTGGTTAGCTGCTGCTCCTTCAGCCAGCCCTAGAAGAAATAGGCACACAATAGAAATGCCCCCACAAAAAACTCTCAGTTTACCCAAATCTGAAGCTGAGCTCTCTGCCAAGCCCAGCCAAAAACAGCTAACCCCAGACAACCCACACATCTTTAAAACTGATGAGTTTTGTTTTAAACCACAGCATTTTTGTAGCACTAATAGTTGAAGGGTGCACAGATCATCCTTCAACATAGGAAGTGATCAGTGTAAAGTCTACATTCTTCTCCCCTTTCTCCAATCAACTAAGACTGAGCACAGGACTCCCAGATGTCTAATGGAAATACTCTTACTGAATGCATAGTCCTAATGGAAGCAAAAATAGGCACTGTGCTCCCTGGAGAGGGCTGCAATCTCCACAGGAGCATGGTCATGAAGATGTAAAACTCATCTTTCCTCAGACTATGGTCACCTTACGGCTAGGCTACCTGATAACCTTGTACCCTTATTCTCAGCCTTTTGGAAAACAATTTTGTAAAAAAATAAATAAATAAGGAAATTTCTATTCCTAAAGCTGAGTTATCAAAGAAGCTTAAAGTAGTAACATATTTAAATATAGCATTCTTAACTTTCTCCAGAGTTCTTCTCAATCACAATAAAGAAATGTATACATACATAAGGCATAAAACATCTACAAAATGTTATTTCAGGATATCTACTGTGCATTACATGTCACATAAGTTATCTCATTTTATCCTCACCCCCATTTATCTGGTGTTATATTCCTAACATATTATGGATGAAAAAAGGTAGCTTTAGGAGTTTGTGGGCCCTTCCATTTTCACAGTAACCAATGTGTTTTGCTACCTCGGGGTCTCCGTATTGCTTTCTACTGTATGGAAACTGAGACCCAGAGGTTTAGAGTCTTCTTACAATCACTCAGTTGGTCAGGGTGGTAGAGATGGGTTTCCTAACACACAGGCTGCAATTCTTTATTCTTTGGACTACCTTATTTGTGCTTAATCCCCACAGTAAAGAGCAAAAGGAAAATATCTTGACAATCACAGCTGCCTTTGGCATTTGACAGTAAATCACATTTATCAGCTACCATTATTTCAGAGTAATGAGATAAAGTGTGACATTCTTTCTAGATAACACAAAAAGTTCTTACAGTCTAAATTTTTTCAGTCTCTGTCACTGATTTCTCAGAACACTGTCACCCTCTTCTGTGGTCACATAAAACTCATTTGGAACACATAATGTTTCTATTGACTTGCCTTTTTTTTCTATTTTTACTGTTCAGGGTAAAAATAAAGCTTTTGGGGGCTCAAAAATGTTTTTCACTGTTTTTATGGCAATGGTTTTTAGAGATAGAAATGATAGCAGTTTCCATATTCACATTGCCCAATAAACATGTCATCAAATGTTCTCAGAGAACTCTCATTAATCAAAATTAGTTATTTCTTCCATGCAAATGAGGAGGCCTTGAAATGATTTAAGCTGTGCTTGCAGTGAATGCAATGTCAAAGTGAAAATGCTATTACATTTTTTCAGGGAATTGAAGATATCCCTCAATAATTTCTGGGTATGGATAACACTAGGAGATCTCTCTTCCCTGAAAAAGGAAGACAAAGAGAAGGCATCTCACATTTGAAGCAAAAACAGAAAAAGAAGGAAAAAAAAGCAACATCTTTAAAACAGACTTCAGAAAATATATAAATTAGATTTCATAGTTTATCTTGTGCTTATGTGAATCTGGTAGATATTGTCTTGAACATTCTATTGAAATCAGGAGATAATAAACAATGGAGAAAATCAAAATGAAAAGTTAAGTCCTTGCATGTGTATGGATATGTGTCCCTGTGTGTGTTTTCTTCAAATGGGCAAACTGGCTTGTAGTTTCTTTCATCTGAAACCTGCTTTGGCCCGGGCTGGCCCTTACAGAACTCCGGATAAACTACTTAGGTGGGATTTCTGGATTGGTTGCTGGAAATGTGATCTCAATCTGCCCCTGATTTCCTGTGTAATCTTGAGACCTTAATCTCTGCACCCTGTTTCCTCATCAGTAACTCTATTCAAATGCGTGTGGTCGGGGGAAGGGTCAGAAGAAGGCCAAGAGGCCAAACAGGGAAATACAGGGATAATTTCTTTTAAGCATCGTAATGTAGATAGCCTGAATATCTCATCAAGTCTGAATGGGCCACACACTTTTGCCAGGAGAATTCATTCTTAAAAGCAAGAAAGAGAAAAGATTTTGTAGGTACATCTATCTGTATATCCAAAATCATTTGTAGTTCTCTGAAGTTAGGCTCTGAGTAAGAAATAGAATTCAGAGTGAATAGTATATGTTTCTACATATCTGTGATCCTCTCATCAATTAAGACCACAAAACAATCAGCTTGTAAGCAGAGAAACAAGAGTGAGAATGTTATTTAAATCGCGTTAGCTTTCTTAACGTTACTATGATACAGTGGTTTTCTACCCTGACCGTGCATTAGAATCTTATCTATATCTTTTAAAAAACATAAATGTGTAAGCTCCACACCTGAACAACTGAATCAGAATTTCTGGGGGTACTATTAAATCCCTACAGATAATTCTGATAAGCAGCCGAAGTTGGAAAATATTTAGGCCTCAGTGATTTCTGATTGTTTCAGAATGTAAAACAAACAAACAATCTAATCACTGACTACTATTTTTCCTGTTCACTTTTAAAACATTAAGTAGACATAGTCTGAATTGACCACTTGAGTTTCTGCCAAATTTCACAGTAGACATATTCTTGCCTGACATGGTCGAAAAAGTTATTTTATGATTCAAATCCCTTCCACCCCATCAGATGGATAGTAGAACGAACATTAACCCTGAAAACATCTTCCTCTGAGTCAAGGTTTCTCACCATTGGCAGTACTGACATTTTGGGTTGGATAATTCTTTACTGTAGGGTCTGTCCTGTGCATAATAGGATATGTAGCATCCCTGCCCTCTACCCACGCGATGTGAGTAGCATACCTCCTATCCCCAGTTGTGACAACTAAAAACGTCTCCCATCGTGGCTGACTGTCCCATGGAGGGCAAAATCAAGGGCAAAATGAGCTCCCATTGAGAACCATTACTCTGTCTGAAAAGAAGAATCATACAGCAATTGAATTACATGAAATATTTTTCACGTGTCAAGCTTTCCTTGATTTGGGTCGCCCAGGTCACTGAGGGGACCATTCTAATGAACGAGCGTAGCATAAATGGAAGTGAGCTCTCCCTGTCGCCATCTTGTTGTACCCTCCAGTTGGCCATCCCCACTCTTACTGTCTCTACCACCATATTACAACTCCATTCCATCATCTCTAGGGCAATGACAGAGCTGCTGAAATGGACCTGCTTCCCCCAGATCAGGTTCATCGCAGGGAATTAACAGCTGGAGGCTCTCAGCCTCAAGCATCATTAACCTGATCTTGACTCAGAGGTTAAGTGGACCTGGAAAGAGAGTAAATTGTCTTTCCTCTAAGGAAGTTTATGTTTGTTTATCATTGTGTTTTTTCATTTACCATATTCTTCCCCCAAACATTCAGTAACAGCAAGAGATTTCTTTTTTGAAATCCAAGACAGATATAGGCTGAAACAATGAAGCTACTGAAAGTGCTGGATACCTTTTACAAATCTACGACACAGTCAAATATCTTGAAAGCCAGGATGACACACAAACCCATCCTGGGACCCAAATCACTGCCAAGAGATAGAAGACAAATGGAAAAGAGATAATTTGAACAATAATATTTAAACACAAAATTGATAAATGTAAATGCAGAGTGATTATGTTAACTTTAATTGGAAAATCAAATTTTTCTTAGCAGAAAGGAGGCTGGAATACTTAAACTGGGATATAGAGAAGTTATATTTAAAATTATGTTTGCAGGTGTAGCTGCTGTAACTGTTTAATGACAACCCCCTACACCGTTTTTACCATGGACAGAGGACTCTGAGCTCCCCAAATGAGCCAACCACATTTTCGTTTCCCTTCACTGGATAAGCAAACTGGATTCTGTGACAATTTTTTCTTTTTTTTTTTAGTTTTGTCCTCACGATGAGTAATACCATGAAAACATTTAAGTTCACAAAGCGATTTCTTATACATTATCTTAATGATTATCTCCATTTTACAAAAAAGAATCAAAGGTGAAATAATTTGCTCAAAGTTAATAAATGACAGTCCTCATACTAACATGCAGATTTGTTGATTCCAGAATATAATGGGTACCTTACATTGCAGCCTAGTAGCTTAGTAGTTCAAATTGCCTTTTGGTTGACAAGAATTAGTTTTATGAATCTCTTATATTATATAATAATTGAAGTGGAAGACCACATCTCAATGTTTGTTAATTTGCTCTGTTTGGTATATAATAGAGCAATATTGCAAGAGGCACAAATGGAAGTTAGATACTTAGGATGTCATTTTCCTTTGTGTAGATACCAGTTTCTCTTGTCATATTCCTGGTATGAACTCCTTTGCATTTTGTATTTTTTTAATACTGTGAAATGCTCTCTGAAATAAGCCTCATCTTGTACAGAAAGTCTGTATTTTGGAATGGGAAATTGTTTGCCTTAGAATCCAAGTACTGACTGGGCAGCTTCCTTTATCTCTTCCTCTAAAGGTCAATATATAATGGAATCATTACTACTCATGCTTAGATGTGAACAGCATGTCCAATTTAATATTCCATTCTAGTAAATACAGTGAATACCTGTTATTCCTCTTCCTGTCCACACCCTTCCCAAGGACCCATAAAAACGGGAGGGGACAGGTGGGGTTTTCCCTTTTCATAAATCAAGTTTCCTGGAGTTTTCTATTGTTTCAACTGGGATTGGTCTATTAATAAGCAATTAATATCCTGAAACTATCATCCCTTTATGGAAATTTCCATATTCTTTCTGATAAGTAGAAATAGTTTTCCAAATGTATTAAAGGGAAGCAGGAACATCCCTACCCACTTGTCCTTGTACAGGAACATCTAGGTCATAATCTCTTTTAATTCCAATTTTTTAAAAAATCCATTCAATATAAATAGCAACTGCTTCATATTAGCTAAGACTAGGAAATTTCTCAGACAAAATACTATTAATTTTGCATCTTATTAACCGGATTTTATTCTCATGCTTTAACTGCTGCCTGTTTGTGGAAACTTAAGTATATGTTAATTATGCTAAATATAATAATTAGAAAAATTAACTAGCTAAATAAAATTCTCAGTAAGCTGGGTAGAAGGAATAGAGAAAAAGAGGAGCAGCCAGGAATGCGGAAGACAGACAGTATTCTGTAAACATCTGTCTCAGTACAGAAGCGAAATCATTATAGCTATAGCTCTGGCTTCCCTTAAGCTCCAGAAGCTTGGCAAAAAAAAAAAAAAAAAAATTCCTAAATATACAGTTTTTCTCCTATGAACATAATTTAAGGTAGAAATTTTCATTTCTGTAAAAGCCCTTTGAGATTTTATAAAACTGTGTCTTTTGCTATTTAGGTGATCTCATCTTGTTCCATGACTACCCCAGACTGGACTTCTCCCTTTGCTCCCCCAAAGTCAACTGGACAAGTGTTGCTCAAGTGTTTCTGAAGTAACAGAACCTCATCTGTCTAAATTGAAGAAATTCTTCTGTAAATTGAGCAAAATGGAACAGGCATCTGAAATTTCTAAATATGCAATATTTTATGCCTGTTCAATAAATATGTTTAACAAGTGAATGCAAAAATAGGATATGCTACCTAAAAATCTAAATGAGCCTAGGGACATTCATACCTTAATTAATTTTATTCGAATGATTGCTTGCTTCTTTGTTTTTCCTAAAGTCATGAGTAGTTATTAGGCTGAAAAAATTAATATTAAATACCTTTCTTACAATCAGAATGTGTTCCTATTGCATCATTTTCTCCTAAAACTTTAATGTGTCTTCTTGTCTCCTTCCCATCCTTATTTGCGTTTTATTTTTATTTTTTTATTTTCTTTCTTATCCAGGAATTTTAAGGATCAATTAATTCAAAAGATATGACTAGCTATCTAAATAGATTTTTTATTATCAAAAACAAATATGAACTTTTAGTCATTTAAAAATCAAAATATCAGAAAATAGGCATTTTTGCAAGTGGGCTTATTTTGCCACCAGGTTTATGGTTTTACTGCTTCCAATCTACCAGTTTATAGAGATAATATTCACTTACAGCAATTTTATAATACTGTCAATGGTTTGCATTTTTTACACTCTACCTAACCATAATAGTATCTGTATAACATTACAGTTTAGCATTGTTACTGGTTAAATTCCAAGCTAAGAACTTGATTAGAATAAGACCTCTGATCCTTGAATCAACCCTTTTCATACAGTCTATTTTTAGAACAAGTTATGTAGTGTGTGGTGTGTCCAATAGGGTGAACGTGATGAAATGTATAAAACCTTACAAGTAAGAATGAAGCCCATTAGTCAAATTGTGCTTTTAATCTGTAAAGGCATTACATCATAAGTCATTTAGAGGAAAGGGTAGAGTTTCCTCCTGAATTCATTACAGCATGAAAAGTAACATTTAGAAGGTAGAGTTTACAAAATGAAATTGTACCTCTCAGGTAGAAGCATTTTTCCCATGAGAAAGTACACCTCCTACTTAGAAAGAGACCAACTGTATTATTTCTCTATTCCATCATGTATAAGTGACTGGAAACTTCTGAGCTCATTAGCAAACTTTCTAGAACTCTCAATGCAAAGAAAATGAGGCAGTGCAAATCAGGGCCCTATAAGAATACAGCAAAAAGAGGCCATTTCATTTGAGGAAATGTTATATGTAGATTGTTTTAACTTGAGTCTAGAAAATTTTCTAGAAGTATAAATATGTAGCTTAAATATGTTTCTTAAAGATCACTGGATAACTAAAACTGATGGCTTGTCTCACATCCTTGTCTTAAGATTCACCTGCTTAATACCCAGGAACTCCTGAAATTTAAATACTTGATTAAACATTAAGACACCTGAAAATTAAAAGTTTAATGTAATCATCTGACCTCAAATTATGCCAAAAATAAAACTGCCCCTTTTCTAAAATGATTAATAAAAAAAGATGGCAATGAAAAATTGTAACACAAAAAGCAGATGGGTATCGATTCACTTCTCTTCCAAACAAAGTCTTTGCAACTCAGCTTTCTTATTGTAAATGTAGAGTTTTACAAATCCTTACCTACTTCTCAAATTTAACTGGAAAATAAATTGAAATGATGTATGTGAAAGTATTAAAACTATGAGCCATATCAGTGCAATATGATGAAGAGCTGAGGTAATCTGAAAATATTTAGCCTGGAGAAAAGAAGACTCACATTAAATACGATAGATGTCTTAAGATACTGCGAAGGCTGAACCATGAAAGGGATTAGAACTATTCAAAATGACCTGCAAAACACACATACACACACACACACAAACACACACACACACACACCATACACCAACAGACAGAAGTAACAGAAAAATAGATTTGGGCTCAATAAAAGAAAATACGTTTCTAACAGAGTTTTTAGAAGCTATGAGCTTTGCCACACTAGAAATGTTCCAATGGAAGTAGAAGACATTACTATATTAATGCTGAGAGGAAAGTTCATATCTCAAACTAGCAACTGAGCTATATGATCTGTAAAATCCCTTCCAGAGTCAAGAATCTAGTATTTGAAACATATAGAGTATAATTGTTATTGTTTTTATTGTATTGTTATTTTCAATATTCTCTTCATAAGTGTCTAATGTACCTTAAGCATCGGCTTCATAAAGCTGTAAGATCCTCTCATAGAGGCAAGATTCTTATACCTTTGTCATCTCTACAATTTGGAGAAAGTAAAAGGCAGAAGTGTCAGGAGTGAGCATACCAGGAAATACATCCAACCAAGCAAATATGCAACAGGCTGGAAGAGAGACAGGTAGGAGAGGCACAAAGACAAGGTTAAGGAGTTATCTAATGGCATTACTTTCCCTAGGACTAGTTCTGTGTCTGCACACAATGGAGAAATAGATGTTTTGTATAATTTCAGTTTAGCCAAACTGATAAGATCCATGATACTGAGATCTTTATATACAGCTATGAGTAAATAAAATGTGCATAAAGAATTGATTATCAAAGTAATTTATTATAATTATTAAGAATAGAAACATGTATCACTTAATTAATTAGATTACATATAGTCTAGTTAACTCAGACCTTATCCCTTTCTTTTCTTCAATATCAATGTTCTTGTTGTTGTTTTGCCTTGAATTACCCAGATAATTTCCTCAAAGCTCTGTATCTTTGCCTTTCTGGAAACATGCTGGGCATGCTCTGAACACAATGCTAAGTCTCAGAAAATTTTCTAAAAACTTTGCCAGCCCATTTGCCTAGGAGGTCTGGAACTGCCCGTTAGGCCAAATCCTTCAGTATCAAATTTAAAGCATCCCCAATATTAAATCAAAGGGACATCAAATTTTCTTTAATAAATATGATAAGGTGTTTTGTCGCTCAGAGTTGGAACTATAAAGATAAACATCATCAATGAGACACTGTGGTCCAACAGACCTATTTTCAATCTCTCTGACTCCCATTCCAAAATATGTAAGTACACTTATCTACTTGCCTCAGATGAATCCAGATGAATCCAAGTAATTCATCCAAGATGAATCTTTTTATTTTAAAGAAATTTCACAAATAAGGTAAATATTAGTTCTAAAACCCCATTAAATAGAATATTAAATTGACTGATACATTTGAGTGTGGAGCAAATGACAATTTTAAAAAGTTGATTAAATGTAAAGGAATACATACAATCAAATAAAGAAATTAATTTCAAGTATCATTTCTTAAATTAGCATATAATTATACATAGCTGAAAAGTCCCTTTAAAATAAATATGGCAACGTAGTTAAGTTGTGGCTTGCCTAAAGCTGAGAATCATTAGTGTTCAGACATCTGACAAGAAATGGAAACATTGGTGAAATCCAAAGTTCTTGAAGTATTCAAAAAAAAGTCACTCTGTTATAAAAACAGCACTGTTTCATTCCTCAACCTCTTTTTTTTTTCTTTTTAGCGACTAGAACCCGCTAAAATAATTGTTAAGGTTATAAATCATTTCAACAGAAAGCAAAAGCTCAGAAAAATCAAACATTTAGCTGGCTGGAAATCATACACTAAACAAGAAGTTAAAACTAAACTTTTGAATTTATAAGATGATAACAGTTATTTGTGTTTTATTCAAGTCTGAAAATATTTAATTTGTTGCAACTAAATAGAGTTCAGATGAAGACAGAAAAGTAAAAATTCGCTTCTTTCCTGGTAGTGCAAAATGAAAATGAAAACACAAAATGTTTGAAATCAGCTGAAACACAACACCAGGAAAGAACACCCGTACACAATTCTTTACTTGCCTTGTTTCATCTTCTCTCTCTCTCCTTCATGAATCTCCATCCTTTTAAGATGGAGAAGACAAGAAAAAGTGAGTTGGAGGTGAGGGTAAGAGGAAGTAGTCAGAACTGCTGCGAAATAAAAGCTTGGGCAGGAGAGAAAATATTGAAGCAAGATTCTTCAATCTCAGGCTGCTCCTTTATGAAAATTTATATGTATATATATATATATATATATAGAATCTGAGTCAATAATGGTATGTATACAATTTGGAAGCATAATTTCTGATACGCCTAAGAGCATGGCCAATTTCCTGGGTGTTACACTTGGGTAGTTGCACAGGGCAACTACAGACAGGGCCAGGCTCCTGGTCTAATGCTTTGCTGTAGTCATCTTGACATTTTAAGAATCTTATCTTTGAGCTTGTGTTTCGTACATTTAGTCCACAGGGACAATGAAACATGTACGTGAGCAGGGGACATACCCTGGAAAGCAGCCAGGGCACACAGGGACTCAGGCCCTGTTACTGCTAGCAGTCAGCAGCAGAGAGCATTTGGCCTGGTCAACCACTGCACGCACCTGGGGCAGTCTTGGGCATCTTGCAGCCTCAAGGGGGCAGCCAGGCTAAGACCCAGGCCCAGATTGTCATTGACAATGGCAGCAGTAACAAAGGCAGTAGTAGTGAGAGTAACAGCTGCAGCCCTAGAGGAAAAGAGAATCTCCCAAGGGGAAAGGACCCTCAGAATGAGAGACCAGCTGGCCTGGCTATCCTGCAACCAATTTCTGCAGCATCTGCGCAAATACCCACTCCCTGGCCTATGAGCAGGGACAGGAACTTCCAGTGCTCAGGCAGTATATTTTATCAGTAAGTGATTACACATTAAAAGCAGGCACATGGACATTGCAATGAAATAAATTACGGAGCTATTAGGATTTTTCAGAGTTTAGGATCTCTGGTTTAAAAACTGCTAGAATATTGCAAAGTAAATATCCATAGGCTTAGAAGAAGAAACTAAAAATTGTTGCAATTGATGGAAAAGAGCATTCTTTTCATGTGATACTTCAGATAAATTATTAGTGAGATAGAAAATTTTAAATCTAATTTAACTTGTAACTGAAGATAAACTGATAGAATGTATAAACAAATATATCCAATTCTATACAAATCATGAACCACTTTCAGTTTCTTGCATGACCTCCCTAAAATACAGAAATGTCAGAGGAAACATTAAATGCCACTATATAAATGTGCATTTAATTCATATTTACACAAAACTGATTCGTATGAAAAGTTAAATCTTTTTGAAAAAACCGTTCCCCGAGATTCTTTAGCTCTAGATGTACTAAAATTTATATTTTGAAATCATTTACCAGAAAATAAAGTCATTAAAAGTATAAATTGTGCTGTACCAGTAAATAAATTCCCAGATAAGCAAGCCAGAAAAATTATGCAATGAATCATATCCCACCAATAAAGTTGTATAACATATTCTGTTCTGTCACCAAAAATATTACTGTTTGCATTTATAAGTTTATGTTGTTACTTATTTATTACTATTGCCCTTATTGCATGTTAGAAATAAAATATTTTTACATGAAAAGACTTTATATTAAGTTTTTGGTCCAGTTTTGCTAAAATATAAATTCCAAAACCCTATGCTGAATTAAAAGTGTGAATCCACTGTTATGCCAACCACTCGAATCAGAATCACCTGGAATTCTTATTAAATATACAAATCCCTTGGCCTCACCCCAGACCTATTCTGTCAGAGCCCCTTGGGAAAGCAGGGCTGCAGAGAGACATGAGCATTTGCCTTTTTAGTGAGCTCCCAAAGTTCCTTTAACCACACTTTCTTTATTTGCTTTTTGAACAAAGGGCACTGCGTATTAATTTTGCATTTTCCCCCACAAATTATGTAGCAGGCGCCACCTGAGAGGAAGAAAACTTTGAGATCATTTTATAACTGAGAAGATTGAAATCCATGACGGTTGAATGGCTCAGCCATGATTTCAAAGCTAGCTATGGAGAACAAATTTCTAGACTTTGAATTTGAGAGGATAGAGCCCGGAGCTGATCAAGAACCCACTTAGAAACCTCCAAATTATTACAAGATGTGGATCTGCTCCTTAGAGCTAACTTTCCTGAGTAATCAAGGCCACAGGGAAACAGAGAAGCAGCTGAGGGTGCACAGTAAGCAGCCAGAGCATAGAAAACAAAGAAAGGGCATGCTCTGCCAGCCTGCCATCCAACAGGGAAATAAGTCATTGGACTTAGCCAGATCTACTGCATCCTTTTCTTTTCAGTGAAAACTTGCAAAAACAAATCTCAAGCAAGAATGGATCAAACAAACATTTTCTTTAAAACCTTTCATGGTAAGGGTGCGGTGAAATTGTAATCCTTGTGGATCGTTGGTGAGAATGTAACATGCTGCAGCCACCATAGAAAACAGTTCAGTCTCCACATAGAATTACCACATGATTCAGCAATTCCATGACTAGATATAGACCCCAAAGAATTAAAACAGAGGCTCAAACAGACCAATGTTTGTAGCAGTATTATTCACAATAGCCAGGTAGAAACCCAAGTGTCTATCAACAGACGAAGGAATAAACAACACGTGGTATATACATAAAATGAAGTATTATCTAGCCATGTACAAGAATGAAATCCTGATGCATGTTACAATATAGATAACTTTTAAAGCATTATGCTAAATGAGATGGCAGACACAATATTGTATAACTTCATTCATATGAGGTACCTAGAATGGTGAAATTCACAAACACAGAAAGTAGAATGGAGGTTACCACAGGCTGAAGTGGGGGGAATGGGGATTTATTGTTTAATGCGTACAGAATTTCAGTTGTGATAATGAAAAAGCTCCGGAAATAGAGACCAGTGATTATCACACACCATGGTAAATGTACATATTGTCACTGAATTATATACTTAAACATGGTTAAAACGGTAAATTTTATGTTATATGCATTTCACTACAGTAAAAAATAAACTACGATGAGATATAAATAATTTTTTTAAAAAACTCTGGGCCCCTACAAAACATATTGTCTGAGTTCCAGATTATTTTCATTTCCTTATCAATTTAATATCTCAGAAATTAAAATCAAAGTTCTAAAAAAATCCCCAATCACTACTGACATTTGAGTGCCCAAAGGCAATGGTAAATCCAATTTATAGTAGAACTAATTTGAAGAATATTATGAACAAATGAGAAATGTGAGAACATTAAACTGTCTCAGAATTATTGAATTTTAGAGTTAGAGAGGACTTCAGATATCTTGTTCAATGTTTTCCAAAATGTATTTCACTGACCACTCATCCCACAATATATTCTATCATAAAAGGGTTCTATGCCAAGTCGTCATAAAGAGACTACACTTTATTTTTTTATTATTTATTTATTTTTTTGAAACAGGGTCTTACTCTGTTGCCCAGGCTGGAGTGCAGTGGCCCCATCGCAGCCCACTGCAGCCTTGACCTCCCTGGGCTCAGTTGATTCTCCTGCCTCAGCCTCCCAAATAGCTGGGACCACAGGCATGCGCCACCATACCCAGCTAATTTCTGGGCCTGTGTTGGCTTCTCTCTAGCTATTTGACTTTAGGTGAATCACCCCAACCTTCTGATTTCCAGTTTTTTCATTAGCAAAATGAATGGGTTGAATTAGATCAATGTTTCCTCCAAAAGGACCTGTGATTAAATGAGTTTGGGGGAAAAGGAGGTAAAGATAAGCAGGGGTCTATACTGCATTGATTCTGAAACCATTTCCACAGAGTCATCCACCACAGGTTTACCCAGTATATTTGGAGAGAGGGGGGTTTGTCACGTTGCCCAGACTGGTCTAAAACTCCTGGGCTCAAGCTATTTGCCCTCCTGTAGACATCAGCAGATCAGCCCTGTGCATTTTAAATAAATCAGACCTATTTTGCATACCAGTGATTCTCAAATTGTAAAGTACACAGTAATCACCTGGGGTCTTACAGAAATGCAGATTCTGGTTCAGAAGGTCTGGGTGGAATCCAGGAATTAGCATTTTTAACAAGCTCTCAGGGCTGCTGCTGCTGTTGGTCCTGGATCATATTTTGTGAGACAAGGCTAGAGAAGGCACTGCAACCTCAGACAGCACAGGGGTGAGAATGTGCAGGTAGGTAAGGCCATGCCAGTTGTGAAAATATTGACATACTTCCATGCTGACTGATAAGTAACCACTGAAGGAGCATCCAGGCTCCCCAGGATCCAGAAACAAATATCAGATTCCACTTGGGGGTGATATGGTTTGGCTGTGTCCCCATCCAAATCTCACCTTGAACTGTAATAATCCCCATTGTGAAGGGTGGGGCCAGGTGGAGATAATTGAATCATGGGGGTGGTTTCCCCCATACTCTTCTCATGGTAGTGAATAAGTCTCATGAGATCTGATGATTTTATAAGTGGGAGTTCCGCTACACAAGCCCTTCTTCTTGCTACCATGTAAGACATGACTTTCCTCCTCCTTCACTTCTGCCATGATTGTGAGGCCTTCCCAGTCATGTAGAACTGTGAGAATTAAACCTCTTTCCTTTATAGATTACCCAGTCTTGGGTGTGTCTTTATCAGTAGCATGAGAACAAACTAATACAGGGGGTCTCAGAGCCACTTCAGAGTTGCAGCCAGCATTCATTCTGATTGGTCAATGACAGGCTAAACAGTTGTTTACTGTTTAGAGTAGGTTACCCTGGAAAAGGTCTTACCAGACAGGCAGCTCCCAGTAAATCTGTGGTGGATGACTCTGTGGAAATGGTTTCAGAATCAATGCAGTATAGACCCCTGCTTATCTTTACCTCCTTTTCCCCCAGACTCATTTAATCACAGGTCCTTTTGGAGGAAACATTGATCTAATTCAACCCATTCGTTTTGCTAATGAGAAAACTGGAAATCAGAAGGTTGGGGTGATTCACCTAAAGTCAAATAGCTAGAGAGAAGCCAACACAGGCCCAGAAACCCATTCTTCTCACTCTCACAGTCATGCCCAATTGAGTTTTCCTAATATATAAGATGGTTTAGTTCAGCAATTGTAGAAGAGGGATAACCTATAAAGCTTATATTGCAAACCAGTTAAACTATCTGAATTAGCATTACTTTAAAGAAGAATCTCTATTTCTTTAACTCCAAACCCTCAGCTACGAAATATATTTTTATCAGGGTTATAGAGGTATTACGTGAAAATTCTACTGTATCTAAAATCTTCAGGTCATGCTGTCCAAAACCCCTCACCAGAGATGCAGAATTGAGCTAAAGTGACTTGCTTAATGTTACCAGCACAATGGCTATTTAGTGACAAATCCAAGACCAGTACCCAGGTCTCTTTACTCTCATTGTGGAGCTTGTTTCTGCAAACCACAACTGGATTCACTTTAGTTTTCTAAAGGAAGTATCTGCATGAATGACTGTTTAGCACAACCCAAGCTGCTGTGTAACTAGGTCACTGAATACAAGTTTACTTTTCTTAAGAACAAGGTGTGAACAACCACCATCTGAGCATGAATGAGACCTGCAATGGTGTACTATAGGCTTGAAGAAACTGCCCTCTGCTGGGATGCAGTGATGCTGCCTTTCACCATACCTTTGAAAGAAGGACTGAACTATTAAATATTCCCTGAGGTTCAATGAGGAATAAAGGAGGCATGCAGAGATATTGATACATGGAAGCAAAATGTTTTGCCATATGCCTTCTTAGAAAATTATTTTCCAGCTGCAGTCAAATTCCCTTTAACAACTGCATCTGCATTTGTAACCCCTACGCAGCATCCCGGCTGCTCCACGATGGCCTTGGGGGATATCTGTTATGGGGCTGGATGCCCTCTTATGAGAAATCTGGGAGTTGTATGCCCTGTCTCTCACCCACCTCAAACCAAGAGGACACAGTGGTTACCGTTGTGTGTTACCAGATAAGGGATCAGAGAGGTGTCTGTGATTCAGTTCAAGGCCAAGGTAATTGCTACAACTTCAGCACTGAAGCGTTTTACAAAGGAAATAGCACCATCAGGTTGCAACACTGGTTTTCCTGTTCAATCTTAAAAAGGAACTGCCCTCAATAAATCATCTTCCTAATGGAAATGACAGAATTATTCTCCCAGGAGGACAATACAAACCACACATCCCTCTTAATAGGAAGGAAACAAGAGCCACAGCTGCCTGGGAGGATCTAAGGCTTCCAAGGGATTTGTTTCCCCTTTCTCCCTCTGAGGTCACTTTTTACAAATTTTCTAAGTCATTGTTTACATGTAAACATAGACCCCCATCTCCTCAAATATGTTGTCTGTTTCATTTTTTTCTAAAAACTATGTCTATGGTTAATGTAAGGGAAAAAAATCATCATATATCTAAAGCAAAAAGTAAAGTTGTAAATCAGAGTAAGGCATGTTTTTGTTAATAATGCCAACAAAATTAAATGCAAAAAAATAGAGTGGTAGCTTTTGGAGAAGACTGTGTGATCATCTCTCCTTCTGTGTTTGTCTTATTTTTAAATTTTCTATATTTTCATAATTGGATTATAAAATTCTTGTTATTTAAAATCATTTATTTGATCATGTATAACCTACCATAAAGGTTTGATGAATACCAATATCACTAGCAACTTTTAAAAGTGGAGCAGAAATATATAGATCATATAATGAGATTTTAAAACCAGAACTAATAATTCACTTTCACGTTCTCTATCAATTGCATTACATTTATTAAGAATTAGTAATAAACTTTGCATATGGCATTTGGCAAAGAAACTTCAATTCATTTCTTTAAAAATGAATTTGTTAGAACTCCAGGTTTCTTTTCCAATCAAAACTTTAGGAAATGCCACTCCCAAACCAACTGAACAGCCAGGCTTTTGGTTTCTGAGAAATTCTTGCCCAGGTCACCAGAGAATGAAAGGTCAACTTTGAGGAAGTTTCTGGAACAAGGAAGAATATCAGTGAAATTGGCTGGAATTTTTTGAGTGGTGAAAAAAAATATCCCTTGACTATTAAGTAAGCTATATGTGAGTAAGGTCACAGTTTTATCAAATTCATCCTAGGCATTTGGTCAGATCCTTTGAAACTTTTTCCCATGGTTAACATTCTATTTTGTTGCATTTTTGGCATGATGACTAAGAGATTTGGGGCACTGGCCCAAAAATCATAATGTTTTGTTGTTGTTGTTGTTACAACAAATTAATAAATTAGAGGAAATAGGTGTTCTTTTTTTTTTTTTTTTTGGAAATTCACAATGAATAGCCTACTTTGGGGAGAAAAACATCACAATTTGTTAGATGTTCTTTTTGCATTCTTAATTTTTATTTTTTCTGAAAGGTGCCATGATAAATCTTATGGAGCTCTTAAACAGAAGCGTTTTCCAAATACGGTTCTTAAGACCCTACAGTTTTCTCCCTCTTCCATCTAAAGATCTGCAAGAAGCCAAAGTTTCCTTATATGTTTCATCCAAAATAACATGTTGTAATAGACTGAATGCAGAAGCAGATAAGAGAATTTGTCTTCTATTAAGCCAGACATAAAAGATTTTCAAAAATGTGAAACAATGACGTTTTCTCACTTTCCTTGTTTCAAAAAATATTGTTACTTTTCACAGAAATATGTCATTTATGGAAATAAGTTTAGTATTTTTCATTCATTGCTCTTGTCCATTACTATTATTTGTAATGTATTAGTAAATACATATTTTTTATTTTCTCAGTATTAATTTCAAATACAGTAAATATCAACAGAAAGAACCAACCCAAATAGAAGCTCTTTGGGATCCTCAGACTTCTAACAATGTAAGAAGGTCCTAAGATCAAAAAGTATGAGAATTTCTAAGACAGAGAAGCCCCTTCCTTTTTAAGCTTCATGTACACGTCTCTGGTGGGAATAGAGCCTGTACTATATCTCTGCACAACTCTCAGAGATACTTCTTCGAACGTTTGAGATTTTAAATAGACTACCCTGCTCTCAAACAATGTGTAAGGGTATTTACAATCTGTAGCCCTGCTATAAGTCATAAATAAAATGGAGCTAGGGAAGAGAACTTTTCTTCTGAGGTAATCAATAGGTGCTGAATTTAAGAAGACAGCAGCACTGTCCTCAGGCATAAAAGGCAAATAAAAACAAATGCACATATCCCATCATGCAGGAGTTTAAACACCATGTATATTTCCATATCTTAGTTGATGAATTTATGATTTATTCTGTACAGGTATTCTGATTTATACTAAAGATAAGCCAGTTTAGCACCCCCTAAGCAGCTCAATACATGCCTAATTTTGTATCCCATGCTATAGAACCAAACTTCTTGCTTCTATTAAACTCCTACTACAGTGGCTTCATTTATGTTGTTATCCTTGCCTAAAAAAATGCCCCCTATTCTCTCCTTTACTTTCAAAGCTCAAGCTAAGTTGTACCTTCCCCTACCAAGATTTCTTTGATAAAATTCCATGAAATAAACTGTTTGCAAACATGGCCCTAATTCTCTACATCTCCCTGTATCCATGCCCTTTCCAGGTAGCTTTAAAATTTCTCTCATCAAAAAGTAGAGTCTGTTTTCCTGTTCTTTGAAACTTAGCCTACCTTGTGATTCACTTTGTCCAGTAAAATGTAATGCAAGTAACAGCATACTAGTTTTAAGCAAAGACCTCTCTCTCTTGCTCCTTTGTCTTCTTCACAAGAACGAGATCACAAGAGCAGTTGGAAGATGAGAGACCACATGGAGCAGAGCCTTATCATCCAGGTTGAGGCCATTCTAGAACAGCAAACTCCAGCTGGCCTACCATTTGACTGAAGATGTGTGAATCAGCCAAACCAAGAGCAGATATTTCTGGCCTAGATGAAAATAACCAACTAGCCAAACTATAAACTTGTGAGAAATAATAAATAATTTTTGTTTTAAACCACTAAGTTTTAAATGGCTTGCTATGCAGCATTATTTTAGCAATAGATAACTGATTTGCTAATCCTCTAATTTCCCTGGAGAATTAACCATATATCTGCAATGAGTCCTAGACATTTTTCCTTCATTACATACTGTCTTAGGCTGTGAATTGGTGTTTCTGAACTACTTGAGAGAATATAGTACACCTTAGCTTTCCTTTTTTTGGCTCAATAGATATCTAATTGGTACATGGAGCAATTGGGAAACTTAAATTTCTAGACATAGAAGGATTCTTCAAAATTACTAATTTCTTACCTGACATACATTTTCCCCTGAAATTAAAATTTTAAAGAAATTTGTCTTTTAAGGAACGAGTTTATCTTTCTTTTGCTTATTTTTCCTCCAAGACTCAATCTCCATGAGTCCCAAAACTCAATGAGTATGCAGAATTTATAACCACACAACTACAGCTTGATCTACCAGAAGAAAACACTTTCAATTTAATGGCTTTCTCATTTCTATCACTGAAATTTGAGAGCTCTGTAATCTACTGTCTCCATCATTTTTGTTATTAGTATTATTTTGGAAACTGTTCAAAAAGAAAGCGAGTCACTTTGCCTGAAAGGCAATTGGCTCCTGCTCCAGGGTGGCCTCACGACGCTACCTCTCAAGAACACCCTGTTCATTCCCTGAAAACTTGTGCCACGAGCAGCCAATGACAAAGATGCAAAGCTTGTCCTCCAGAACCTCACATTTCTTTTTCTGTCTGCCTTTACACCTTCCTGGTCACTTCTCTCCCCAACATCCTAAAAAATTCAACGCCTTAAGCCTTTTTCTGAATAACAGAAGTCCCACAATGTGAAAACTATTCTCCCTTCAAAATGCTCCATGATCGAAAGGTGATTTGCCTTCTTCCCTGAGTCCTTACCAAAGTCATGATCCTTGCCAAAGTGTCATTTATCTCACCTCGGTGTCTGGTAGAAGAATTTTATTAAAATTATTCATGTGAATAAGTGGTAGCTTAATAAACTAACTAGAACAATCATTTGCATAAAGAGGACGATTGTTAATAAAATTATAGCAGTGGTAATAAAACTATTTGTGGAAGGATCTGCTACCTGTTCACCAAATATCATGGTCTACTCTTCTTCCTGGGCACATTATTTCTCACCCAGGGTTACTCAGAAATTGCATTTTGAAGAATTTCCATTTACCAGGTTTCCTGAATTACTGCTTGAGGAGGGACTGCTTTTCTAACCTGTTAACTGTTATGTGAACAACACAAACTTTAGTTTTGTTTAAATTATAAAAATATTGGGGTTTATGGAAGCTAGAGTTACCCTGAATAATTCACTATACTTTATTCATAATGTGATTTATCCTGTTAAAGAAAATTTTTATTCATTTATTCACAGGCAAATTTCACCAAAATTTTTCTATAGAAGGCCAGCTAGTAAATATTTTAGGTATTGTAAGTCATATAGTCTCCATTGTCACCACTCAACTCTGGCATTGTAATATGAAGCAAGCCATAGATGACACATAAAACAAATGGTCATGGCTATGTTTCAATAAAACTTTATTTATCAAAAGAAGAGGGAGGCAGGCTGGATTTGGCCCATAGGTATATTTTGCTAACTCCTTTGATAGACGATAGGTAAGTAAAACTAGAACCATACCTTTATGATATTGGCTGGGGTCACTCCCACAACTGCATTCAACAGAGTATTTGATGGTGTCTGAAATTTTAAGATAGTTTCATTCTTACATCTGGTGCTTTATCCATTGTAACTGAAACATCTGAGGGCTCTCTGAGCTCAAACTTCTTCACATGGTGCTGGATCCCAAGAGTCAATCATGGGAGCTGCAAACTTGAAAACCTTAAAATACGTAGAAAATTTAAATAGGGCAACACCTCTTTGGCCCCAGTGAAGAATGTATTGGAATGGAAGCTGAGAGTTTATGCTCTATCTCATCCATGAAGAAGGACCTGAGGTCACCTGCAAGAAGGGTAAAAACATAAAGTCCCACATGGCACAAAAGACTTCCCCAGACATTATGCTCAGAGACTTGACCAAACTTTAGCTTGAGTTCCTCCTGTCATGGGTGGAAGCCATGCCCCTAACAGTGACCCCAGCCTTGTACTGAATCTTCACCCAAGAACGTACAGCACTTCCAAACCATAAAAAATACATTGTCTCAAACCATTTTGCCAAACCATTTGCAGTAATTCTCCACCTACCCCTTTCTGTAGTTTTTTAATTTCCACATGGCTCCCTAGTCCATTTTTCCTTTTTCATTTCCCCATAAGTCCTTTTTTGTTTTCTATCTGTTCTCCCCTTAAAAACCTCAGTTATCTTTGTCTTAGTTGGAGTTGAGCTCAGGGGCTCAGTCTATACTGGAGACTCTTTACTTACTGCAGTAAGTCTAATTAAATTGTCTTGCCACCTTTAACAAGAGCCCAGCAATGTTTTTCTCTGACAAGTGTAGACAGAAATAATTAGAAGAAACTGGAGAAGGGCTCCATTATTTCCAACAAATACATCAGCCATACTTTATTTCTCCCCCGTAAGGGAGGTATCTGAAAGTAGAATAATGTTTAGATTTGGTAATTGTATTAGTTACCTATTGCTACATAAAATAAATCCCAAAACTTAGTGGCTTAAAATAGCAATGACTTTTTTAACAATTCTATAGATTGGCTGGGCTCATCTACATGATTTGTTTTCTCTTCCTGATATTCACTACATGATATTGACTCCTAAAGCTGCATTCAACAGGATGCTTGATCAGGGCTGAGCTACTAAGATGGATTTATGCTCATATCTAGTGACTCATTTGGTGTGACTAAAAAATCTGCGAGTCAGTGGAACTCAAGCTTCTTTACATGGTGCTGGGTCCCAAGAGTTCAACAATGGAAGCTTCAAGGGTTCTTAAAATCTACGTCTGGAATCACATGTTTTTACTTTCTGTATATTCTACTAGTCAAATGAAGACACAGGGTCAGCCCAGATTCAGTAGGAAGGGAAGTAGACTCTTCCTCTTGAGAATGAAGTGGCATAGAGCTGTAGACATGGGAAGAATTGGCAGCCATGTTTGCAGATCCTACTACAACAGTTCACATCCTGTTCACAAGTGTTATTGAATGGTCATAGGAGAATTCTACATTCAAATTGAACAGGAAAAATGGACTGAACCTAAGTTGGGAGTTTGTGGGGAGTCTCCAACAAGGAACAGCAAAGACCAAGACTGCTGGGGGCAAACTTGAAATAGTTCACATGCAAGAACATAGGATGGGTATAAGATGAGTAATGAAGTCTGTGAGGTGAAGGAAGAGCTGATAGACTTATATATTTATCCCATTTGATGAGATAAACCGTCTCTTAAGTGCAGAAATATTTGGTGATGGTTTCCTTTCCTCATCCTCTTTAATTATGTCACTGGATGCTGCTCTTAATACAAGGAACTGAGAGTTTCTAGTAGAATCATTTTGTCTTGCAAGCTTCTGCTTGAAAAAGAAATTAAGAAGATAAATTTCAGCACCTTCCTTTCAAATAAGCAACTGCACAAACTGTAATAACTGTTACAGATGCTTGTTATACCTTCAGCATCTGCATTTCAAAACCATGAGGAAAATAAAATTATAACTTCTAGCAATTTTTGTCAGGAAATTCAGTATTTTATAGAAGCAAATCAATTGCCCAAATCAATTGACCACATTTTATATACATCATGCAAGGTCAATGTAGTAAGCAAAGTTTACACATCTCAATGCAATATGCATATGGAATAACATATAATGGAAGAAAAGTACATAAGATCAGCACGAGAGCCCTAACAGGCTCAAGGCAGTCTGGATCTCTCAAACCTTCTAAGGCTGAGAGACTCAGCAGTGAAAAGATAAATATAAGAGGGTTACTTTCCAACACAAAACTAAAAGACATCCTTTATTTTCCCCCTTTATTTAAAGTGAGATTGTATTGTGAAAGGGAAATAGACTGGAGGAAGGAAGAATAAGTGCACAGGAATTCCCAAGGAAAACCACTGGGAAATTTTTGACCAGTACACTGAAAAGCTTATTGCTGAATTTCACATCCTTCTCTTTCCCTCCCCACTCCAGAACTCTCTTCATTACACCAGTAGCGGACCCTTCCTAATGTCATAAGGCTGCACTAGGTTTTTCTCAACTCGAAACAGAGAAATTGAAAAACTGACAGAATAGGGATAATGAAAGAGAGATGTATAATAGATAGATAAAAATAATTACTTTTATGTTGTCTAGTTTGATCTTCTTTGCTGAGGAGATTTTTCAAAAATAGACTTTATTTTTTAACATAAGTTTAACGTTCACAGAAAAGTTGGGAAGAAAGTATAGAGTTCCCATATACCCTCTGCCCCACGTGCATAACCTCCCCCACTGTCAACATTCCACACCAGAGTGGTCCACTTGTTACAGTGAACCTCCACTGACACATCATCATCACCACACTCCATAGTTTACATTAGGGTTCAGTCTTACTATACATTCTATGGAGTTTCGCAAATATATAACAAGATATATCCACCATTACAGTAGCATATAGAACAGTTTCAATGCCCCTAAAAATCCTGCGTTCCACTTATTCATCCCTCCCTCTCCTATAACCCCTGGAAAACACTGATTTTTTAAAAAAATTTGGTGGGTACATAGGTGTATATATTTATGGGAGACATGAGATGTTTTGATACAGACATGCAATGTGAAATAAGCACATCATGGAGAATGGGGTATCCATGCCCTCAAGCATTTATCCTTTGAGTTATAGACAATCCAATTACACTCTTTATTTTAAAATATACAATTATTATTGACTATAGTCACACTGTTGTGCTACCAAATAGTAGGTCTGATTCATTCATTCCAACTACTTTTTGTACCCATTAACCATCCTGACCACCCCCCACCCACCCTGCCATTATCCTTCCTTTTCCAAAATGTCATATATTTGGAATCATACAGTATGTAACATTTTCTATAGATTTCTTTCATTTAATAATATGCACTTAAATTGTCTCCATTTCTTTTCATGGTTTGTTAGCTCACTTCTGTTTAGCACTGAATAATATTCCATTGTGGATATACCACAGTTTGTTTATTCATTCTCCTACTGAAGGACATCTCAGTTGCATTCAAGTTTTAGCAATTATGAATAAAGTTGCTATAACCATCTATGTGCAGATTTGTGTGCAGAATAAGATTTTTACATATTTGAGTAAGTACTAGGGAGTGATTGCTGGATTTTAAGATTTTTTTTTTTAAGATTATGTTTAGTTTTATAAGAAACTGTTAAGCTGTTTTCCAAATGGCAATACCATTTCACATCCCACAAGCAATAAATGAGGGTTCCTGTTGTTCCTCAACCTCACCAGCATTTTGTATTATCAGTGTTTTGGATTTTAGCCATTAGGGGTGTCTCTTTTTTTTTAATTTACAATTCTCTAATGACAAATGATGTTGACCCATTTTTTTTTCTTTTTTTTTGAGACACAGTCTTGCTCTGTCTCCCAGGCTGGAATGCAGTGGCACGATCTCAGCTCACTGCAATCTCCGCCTCCCGGGTTCAAGTGATTCTCCTGCCTCAAACTCCATTTTTTTCATTATTTGCCATCTATATATCTTCTTCGATGGAGCATCTGTACAAGATTTTTGCTCATTTTTAATTGGTTGTGGGTTATTTTTTTCCTATTGTTGAGTTTGTTCTTTGTATATTTTGGATAACACTCCTTTATCAGCTACGTCTTTTGCAAATATTTCTATCTGTGGCTTGCCTCTTCATTCTCTTGACATTGTCTTTCACACAGAAGAAAATTTTGATTTTAATAAGCTCCAGCCAATCAATTATTTTGTTCGCAGGTCTTGTCTTTGCTGTGTATCTAAAAAGTCATCACCACACCCAAGGTCATTTGGATATTCTCTTATATTATCTTCCAGGACTTTTATACTTTTTAGTTTTACATTTAGGTCTGTCGCTCATTTTTTGTTAAGTTTCATAAACAGTGCAGAGTCTGTGCCTAGATTCCTCTTTTTGCATGTAGATGTCCAGCTGTTCCAGCACCATTTGCTGAAAAGACTATTTTGGTTTCATTGATTCCCTTGTTCCTTTGTCGAAGATCAGTTGGCTATATTTATGTAGGTCTGTTTCTAGGCTCTCTATTCCATTCTATTAATCTATTTGTCTATTCTTTTGCTAATACCACACTGTTTTTATTACTGTCTGCTTCAATCTTCTGAAAGGGGTTGTAAAGAACTGGTATAATTTCTTGCTGAAAAGTTTGGTAGAATTCCCCAGTGAATCCATCTGGGCCTGATGCTTTCTGTTTGGGAAATGTGTTAGTCTGTTTTGCATAAAGGAATAGTTGAGGCTGGGTAATTTATAAAGAAAATAATTTTATTTTGTTCATGGTTCTGTAGGCTATGCAAGAAGCATAGCACCAGCATTTGCTGCTGGTGGGGCTTCAGGGAGCTTCCACTCATGGTGGAAGGCACAGAGGAAGCAGGCATGTCACACTGCATGAAAGGGAGCAAGAGAGATGGCATGCTATACTATAGTGAATATGTATAGTAAATATGTATATTTACTAAATATGTATGTTTGGTTCTATATATTTATACATATATTTATAAACATTATGTGGCATACCTTAAGTATACACAATAAAATTTATTTTTTAAAAAGATTACATCTTTGCAGGAATTGGTCCATTTCATCTAGGTTATCAAATATGTATGAGCATTGAATTATTGCTGGTATTCTGTTTTCTTTTTTATGTCCATGGGATCTGTAATAATAATCCCTCTTTTCTAATATTAGTAATTTATGTTTTCTCTTTTTTTCTTAGCCTTGCTAGAAGTTCCTCAATTTTGTTGATTCTTTTTCAAAGAACCAGCTTTAGTTTTCTTGATTTTTATTCACTGATTACCTGTTTTCAATTTTATTGATTTCTGCTCTAATTTTTATTATTTTTATATTTATTTTCTTCTGCTTACTTTGAATTTAATTTGCTCTTCTTTTTCTGTTCTGAAAGTGGAAGATTAGATTATTGATCTTTGATCTTTCTTCTTTTCTAAAATGTGTGTGCAATGCTATAAACTTCCCCATAATCACTGCTTTCACTGCATCTCACAAATTTTGATAAGCTGCATCTTCATTTTCATTTAGTTCAAAATATTTTAAAATTTCTTCTGAGACTTATTCTTTGATCCATGCATTATTTAGAAGTGTGTCGTTTAATTTCCAAGTATTTTGAGATTTTCCAGATATCTTTCTGTTATTAATTTCTAGATTAATTCCATTGTGTTCTGAGAGCATACATTGCATAATTTCTATTCTTTTAAATTTGTTGAGGTGTGGTTTATGGCTCAAACTGTGTTATATCTTTTGAATGTTCCATGTGAGCTTCAGAAGAATGTGTATTCTGCAGTTGTTAGATAAAGTATTCTATAGATGTCATTTATAACATATCCAGTTGACTAGTGGTGGTGTTGAGTGCAAGTATGTCCTGATTATCTGTCACTGAGTCTGTTGATTTATGATGGAGTACTGAAGTCTCCAACTATAATAGTGGCTCCATCTATTTCTCATTTCAGTTCCATGTTTTTGTCTCATATTTTGACACTCTATTTTTAGGCATGTAAAAATAAAGAATTATTATGCCTTCTTGAAGAACTGACCCTCTTTATCCCTAATAAGTTTCCTTGCTTTGAAGTCAGCTCTGTCTTAGATTAACATAACTACTTTCTTTATTTTGACTAGGGGTATCTTTCTCCATCCCTTTACTTTTAGTCTATATATTAAAATCTGTATTAGTCTGCTCAGCCTGCTGTAACAAAATACCACAGGCTGGAGTTAGGCATTCTGCTTTCCCCAGGTCAATTAGGTGCTGATAAAACACCAATGTGTTGGGCTCTGGAAAATAATTTCTCTTGAGGGCAGGTAGGTCTTATAAGAACAGAATCGTTGACATAAGCAAGTTTAACTATGACTTGATTTTATTTGCATTATTAATTAATTTGTCTGTTAGGCTGAATGTCCAAAGAACATTTTTTCAAGTTCACTATCTTTACTAGGCTTTATCATGATGTTGGTATACCTGGGTTGTTTGGTTCTTCATCAATTTCCTATTGTTATATAACAATTTGCCACAAACTTAGCAACTCAAAACAATACAAATTTAGTATCTTATGTCGATGAAAAGAGTCAAACTCTGTAAAATATTTGAATAGATTTATTCTTAGCCAAATATGAGTGTCCATGGCCCATGACACAGCCCTGAGGAGGTCCTGAGAACACGTGCCCAGGGTGGTTGGGGTGCAGCTTGGTTTTGTATATTTTAGGGAGGCATGAGACATCAATTGAATACATTTAGGGAGGCATGAGACAAAACTGAATAAATACATTGGTTTGGTTCAGAAAGTCAGGACAACTCAAAGCAGCGGTTTCCAGGCTATAGGTAAATTTAAACATTTTCTGGTTGACAAGTGGTTGAGTTTATCTCAAGACCTGGGATCAATGGAAAGGAACGTCCAGGTTAAGATAAAGGATTGTGGAGACCAAGTTTTATTGTGCAGAGGAAGCTCTCAGCAGACTTCAGAGAGAGAACAGGTTGTAAATGTTTCCTATCAGACCTAAAATGGTGCCTGGCTCTTAGCTGATTATCTCCTGGATCTGCAAAGAATGGAAGGAAAACAAAAGGGGGAGGGGATTCTTTATAGAATGTGGATTTTTCCCACAAGAGACTTCTCAGGGCAATTTCAAGGTATGGCAAGGAAATATATTTTGGGGTTAAATACTTTTTCCTTGTTTCATAATGTTATGCCAGAGTCAGATTGAAAAGTAAGTCACGATATATAGGGTCAAATAAAACCCATCTAATGAGAACTGATGGTTTGTAGGGCATGAACTCCCTAGACCTCTTGGGTAAGAATTTGGCCAAGATAAAAAGTCAGAGCTTAATCCTCACTACAATATCTACGGATCAGAAGTCTTGGCAGAAGTTAGCTGGATCCTGTGCTTATTAGGGTCTCACTAGGTTGAAATCAAGGAGTCAGAGGGGGCTACCATCTTTTCTGAGACTACTGGTCATCTTCCACATTCACGGTTGTTGGCAGAATTCGATTACTTACCTCTATAGGACTAACACCTAGCTTTCTTGCTGGCTTTCTGCTGGGGGCCACTCTCAGCTCAGTTTTGAGAGACCACTAGCCATTTCAGGCCAACAGAATAGCCTTGTTTTAAAAGACATTATAACTATGTGTCTTTCCTGAAAATATTGGTAGAGGTCATTCTTTTTGTGCATTACTTGTTGAGTTATAAATTTAGTCTCTGCTTAATTTTTATAAAGGATTTTTAACAGCATTTTAAGAACGTATAGTATAAAAAATAGGATGAGAAAATTGAGGCAAGGAGAAAATAAGTACAGGTGAAATAATGCCCAAGGTGAAAGTTACATCCCAAACTGCATAATATAAAATTCTACTATATAGCTGTCCTACACTTACAATCTAAGCATGCTATTAATAGTTAACAAAGCAGAGAATAAAACTGACATTCCTTCAGAAAAGCTTTTTTCAAGTACAGAAACCTAATCGAAATTTCTTCCATGAATCCTCATGAAAAGGGCACCAAGTGGTAGAGTGAGCAACATTGCAACTGACCTCCCTGAATAAATCCAAAGGCATAGTTCCAACACATAAACTCTATAAAAATATTTAATAATTGTATAAGCAAACAAAAATGTGGTTTAATTTGGCATGATCTAGGCATGGAATTTAAAATACATTCAAAAACGCATAGATTACAAATTCTTTAGTAAGTTATCCATGAATAACATTACTCAAACTGAGTTTTTGATAACAATTACATGGCAAAGCATTTTAAGTTATATTCTCTGGCTAAAACCTGAAGGTTATACATGGCATGTAGGGAATAGCTAGAGGATTATCATGCTTTGACAATCAAATAGGCCTGCAGGGATACTGACATCCCCTTATTAAAATGAGAAGCCTAACTAAGACTTGGGCTTGGATAGACTTTCATCCAATGACTGCATGGAGTTGATTCAAGGTAGTGACTTTGGGCAGAGCCAACATTTTACTCACTCCTGGGGCTGCTGCAAATATAGGCAAATGAGTAAAAAAAGGTCTAAATTCTCCATGAAAGACTATGGCTGCAAGAATTTTCATATAGAAAATGTTATGAACAGGTGTTACAAATAACCAGAGCACCCATTTATAATGTTGGTGAAGTATCCATAGAACAGTGACTATAAAATCCTGAAATTAAACTATGTTTGTCTTCTGATGATTCTTTACAGTAAATCAGAAAAGCATTGGTATAGATTTTTCTCCAGCCTACTTAGAAGCCAAGGAATAGAAAAATTTGTTTAGTTACATTGGTCTGGAGTTTGAGATTGTCAAGGTGTCATGACAAATCTACCATAAATTTCATGAAACCACCAAAAGACATTAGATTTGGAGAACACAGCAGAGTTAAGAACTTGACAATTATGGTGAGGGTTGAAGGACAGGCAAAAAGGGAGCAAGATAATTGGAGTGATAAAAATAAAGGGTCCTTTTGTTAAAGTAGGAAATTTCTGGCTTTCAGTTTCCTAAGAGAATCAGATCCGGTGGTGAGAAATTTCAAGGTATAATCACACACATGAATGGCTAATGTGAAATTAAGGAAAGTTTATAGAGTAGAAAAGCTTAGGAATGGTGAGCCTAGAATTGCTGAGGACTCAATGTCCAACAGCCAAAATATACTCACCTACTTCAAAAGAACTATACTCTGAGCTTCAATTATTTGCTAGTTGTTATTTCCTATTTACTCATGTAAGTTACTTAGTTAAACTGATTGGTTTGAAAACAATAGCCAGCAAATAAAGTGCAAATTGTTTCATAACTAATACACTTTGTCAAGCTAATTGAACTCTACGTGCTAAGGACTTTGGCATCAACAATGATGACTAATAGCTGAAAAGGGAGATGAAGAAAAGTTAATGTGAGGGAAAATGAAAACTTGGATTTATAGTGTAGTCCAATTGACTAAAGTTTCAAAATAATATTGACATACTGATAGTAAATGGAAAAAACGAATGGTGGAGAAAGCAGTTACGATTTCATAGAAAACCACTTCCAATAGAAATACCATTTTAGATTGCTCATCTTCTAAATGAACGTTTAAAATGCAATTTTTAAGAGAAAGTTTTATTTCCATTGTGGTTACTAATGCATCTGAGTCACTTGTATATTCTTCTCCAGTGTGATGTAAAAAAGGCCAATGAAGAAATAAATCACTTTGATAAATACCTATGTTTAACAGAAGATCTTAGGAAGGTCATCCTTAAAGACCACGTGTTAAGTTGGCTGAGTATCAATACAATGAGTATGCATTGATTCCCAAGGAACTCATGTCCCTAGGGCTCCAGTTTCTAAGAGTGGTCCACAGTGGTAGCTTCAAGCTGAACTCTGAACGTGAAATGAAATCCTATGTCATTTGAACTTTTTCTTTTTCTTTTTTTTTTTTTTTTGAGACCGAGTCTCGCTGTGTTACCCAGGCTGGAGTGCAGTGGCGCGATCTCAGCTCACTGCAAGCTCCGCCTCCTGGGTTCACGCCATTCTCCTGCCTCAGCCTCCCAAGTAGCTGGGACTACAGGTGCCCGCCACCACGCCTGGCTAATTTTTTGTATTTTTAGTAGAGACAGGGTTTCACCGTGTTAGCCAAGATGGTCTCGATCTCCTGACCTCATGATCCGCCCACCTCGGCCTCCCAAAGGGCTGGGATTACAGGCGTGAGCCACCGTGCCCGGCCTGAACTCTTTTTCTGTTCTCGAAACTGTGAGATCCTCTGACAAATTCTGCTAACAGTTCTGAGGTTTAAAACTGGGGAAGTTACAGACATGTTATTATTATTTTTTTTTAATTTCAACTTTTATTGTAGACACAGGGAGTATTCGTGCAGGTTTGTTACATGTGTATATTTGCACCCAGGTATTGAGCATAGTACTCAATGGGTAGTTTTTCAACCCACATCCCCCGTGCTCCCTCCCGTCTAATGGTCCACAGTGCCTATTGTTCCCATGTATATGTCCATGTATGCTCAATACCATAATCCTAAGTGAATTAATGCAGGAACAAAGACATGTTTTTGTTTTTGTCTGAATGCTACATGTGGGGCTGGCTAGGATTGAGAAGACACTATGTCTTGCTGATATGTCAGTCCAAACTTGAGCCTCTTTTGTGTGTGTGTGTGTAAAAAAGAAATCTTTTTTATTTATTTATTTTCAAATTATAAATTCATAGGGTACATATGCAGGCTTGTTACATGGGTGTATTGCATAATGCTGGGATTTAGGCTTCTAGAGAACCCATCACCCAAATAGTGAACATAGTATCCAATAGGTAGTTTTTCAATTCTTGTCCCCCTTTCCACCCTCCCCACTTTTGGATTTCTCAGTATCTATTTTTTCCATCTTTATAGCCACCAACATGAGTCTTTTGATGAAATAACGCTTGACTGAGGTCCACAACTTAAAACAACATTCCAATATAGATTCTCATGATCCCTGAAGAAGTGTGTCTGATGTGGCTAAACATCATCAAATGAGTAAGTCAACATAGTAAAAGAAAAGAACAGTTCTTTATCAGATTAAATGAGTGAAACAGCTAAATATCAAGTGACAAAACATTGGGACTGACTGTATAAAATGTTAATAACATCTACCAAACAGTTTACATTGTGCTAAACAACTTATGCCCATTATTTCTTTGATTCTTTTTAACACACTGTTGTGGGCTGAATGGTGTCTCCCAAGAAGTCATATGCTGGGATCCTGTCCCATAGTGCTTCACAACATGACATTGTTTGGAGTTAGGGTTGTTGAAGATGTCATTAGTCAAGATGAGGTCATATTTGAGTGAGGTGGGTTTCTAATCCAATGTGACTGGTGTCTGTGAAAAGGGGAAATGTGGACACAGGTACACATATAAGGAGAACACCATGTGAAGATGAAGGTAGAAATTACAGTGATGTGTCTACAAGCCAAGGAACACCAAAGATTGACAGAAAATCACCAGAAGCCGAGAGAGGCATGAAACATTCTCCCTCAGAGCCTTCAGAAGAAAGCAACCCTGCTGGTACCTTCATCTTGGACTTTGAGCCTCCAGAACTGTGAGGCAATACATTTCTGTTGTTTAACCCAGTTTGTGGCATTTTGTTACAGCAGCACTAGAATCCTAATGGATGCTGTATTGGACAAATATTTTAGGCTTAGGTAGGTATTTTTTGATCTCTTCTATGCAATGGCTTGACTATTGCTCTATTTGTCCCTAAATCTGGTTCTTCAACCTCCCCAATGATTCTGTGAGCCAGTGATCATCCTTTAACAGCCTTTTTATGATTAAGTCACCCAGGATAGTCTCTGCTGCTTACATCTTAACAGGAAGAAGAGACCTCTAGACATGCAGCAGCCATCTTGTGGATATGAGGGAAGAGCCAAATAGACTACAAATCGGTTAACACAGAGAACTAAAATTGTGGAGCTACTGAATGAACCAGCTATGGAATTGCCTGTGTGTGGGCATTCAGATGGACATACCAGATAAGATTCTGGACTGGTAAGAGTGCGGGGAAATTGCCAATCTTAAGCAGTGCTGATGGAGGTGTGAATTGGTAAAACAATTTGAAAAGTAAGTTGTTAGTTTTTATAAAATTTTAAAAAATAAATGTATTCTCTGACCCAGTATTATCTTTTCTGGGAATCTATTTTACACGTTAAAAAAGCACTAGATTGTCATATACAATATATATATGTCATATATAGTTATACATATAAGCCATATATATTTATACACATAATTATATATCTATTAAAATACCTGAAGGAATGGTCAATATAAAGAGTATCATCCAATTTTTAAAGAAGACAGGAATAAAAACCCCTCTGTGCTTTTTGGGGGGATCTATTTGTATGGAGCAGATAAACACACGGAAAGATAAATATCAAACTGTTGCCATTGGTTACTTCAAGGGAGTGAGTTTATAACAAGAAAGTGGAAGCAGATAACATTAAAGTTTTCCTTATATGACTCAGTATTATTTGACTCATTTCAATAAGCATGCATTATTTTTTACATAAAACACATCCGGAGTGGAAAAGCTCTTTCCAAACACTGTCATTATGTCATGCTAATAAGTGAGTTTTGGGAAGCAGCAGAGTCCAGTGGTTATGAACACAAGATTGGAGTAACTTCTGGATTTAAATACTGGCCTTTTACTAACTGTAGAGTTTGAGCAGAATACTTTCTCTTTAAGTATAGCTATCCTCATTTACAAATGGAGATGGTGATATGTTAGTCCCCTGCCTTCTACTGCCTGCTGTAGGACAATTTCCCATTCCTTTCAGCAACCCTTCAGTGAAGAAAGGGGCCACAAAGGCAAAGGAATCTTAGCTAATAGGCACTATAGCAATTCTCTAAATACTTTATTTTTTTAGAGCAATTTTAGGTTCACAGAAAAACTAAGAGGCAGGTGCAGAGATTTCCCATATGCTTCCTGCCCCACATGCATAGTCTCCTGCATTATCAACATCCCCCACCAGAGTAGTACCTTTGTTACAATTGATAAACCTATATCAACACATCACAATCATCCAAAGTCCATAGTTAATATTAGGGTTTACTATTGGTGTTGTGCATTCCATGAATCTGGGCAAATGTATAGAGACATGTATCTATTACCATAGTACCACACAAAAGCATTTCCACTGCTTTAAAAACTCTATGTCTGCCTATCAACCCTCCCAAACCATCATAGTAACCTATTTCATGAGAGGCCTACAGCCTATTACCTTGCTGTGTGGAATGAAAACTCTCTGACAAAGAATAGGAATTCTCTTCCCTTAGTTGGCCTTGGAATAAGTGCAGAGAAGTTAGCAAATGTAGATGCTTGAAATCTGAGCTTGCTGTTACCCTGAAATAAAAAGCACACGAGACTGCCATTCCTTGTGCTAGCAATTTTCTTCATTTGCTGCATATCCACGAGGAATGGAGAAGTGTCTTTCTTTTTGCCTCTATCTGAAGAATATATACACCATACCTTATTTAGTTCAAGTATTTGATTTAATTCATAGGTATAACCTCACAAAGAAAGTTTTTAATCCACCCTACCTAAGCCTAAAATATTTATCCATTATAGCATCCATTAGGATTCTAGTGCATAGGATTGCATAGAAGTGATCAAAAAATACATGTTTGAGATGATGAATATGTTAATTACCTTGATCTGATCACTGATTCTGTCACCAGGCTGGAATGCAGGGGCGCAATCTCGGTTCACTGCAACCTCTGCCTCCCCGGTTCAAGCGATTATCCTGCCTCAGGCCTCTGAGTAGCTGGGACTACGGGTGCACGCCACCACACCCAGCTAATTTTTGAATTTTTAGTAGATGCAGGCTTCACCATGTTGGCCAGGATGGTCTTGATCTCTTGACCTCGTGATCCGCCCACCTCAGCCTCCCAAAGTGCTGGGATTACAAGTGTGAGCCTCCATGCCCGGCGTTTATTTTTTCAATTTTTAATAAATTAATTTAACGAAAAAATAAACTTGAGACCATTTCAAAATCATGGAAAATAAAAATTCACACTACTAATTCTGCACCAAAAAAATTAAACTTGCAGTAACTGCCAACTGCCTCTAGATAATTTTTTTTTTTTTTTTTTTTTTGAGACAGAATCTTGTTCTGTTGCCAGGCTAGAGTGCAATGGCACGATCTTCGCTCACCGCAACCCCTGCCTCCTGGGTTCAAGCTATTTTCCTGCCTCAGCCTCCTGAGTAGCTCGGATTACAGGCATGTGCCACCATGCCCGGCTAATTTTTGTATTTTTAGTATAGACGGGGTTTCGCCATGTTGGACAGGCTGCTCTCAAACTCCTGATCTCAGGTGGTCCACCCATCTCGGCCTCCCAATATGCTGGGATTACAGGCATGAGCCACCGCACCCGGCCGAGAATTTCTTACTGTGATATTGTGAAATATATATTTGGTATCTGCACCTGGTTCCTGAGACAGAGCTCCTAATAACCTCATAGATAGGGGTGCTAAGAGAATCTTTTGTTCTAATATTTGGTCTTTGAGCCCAGTTTTGGCACAGAGCTCCTAAGACCTTTATAATTTCCTGAGTGCTAAGAGTGTCCGACAAAGAACTTCTAAATCCCTTGGAATTTCCTAGGCGATAGAAGCATCTTCTGTTTTAATGAAGTGACTCTTGGTGGGTACCTGGATAGCCTCATGATTGGAGTTGGTTGGCTGCTAGAAGAACAAATCGTGTGATTAGAGTGTTGGAACTTTCAACCTCAGCCCTCAACTTCTGAGGAGGGGAGAAGAAGGGCAAAAGGTAGAGTTGACCATTAATAGCCAGTGATTTAACTAATCATGCCTATGTAATGAAGCATCCATAAAAAACTAAAGATCACGGTGCAGACAGCTTCTAGATTGCTGAATAAGTGGTAGTTCCTGGAGGATGATGCACCCAGAGAGGCATGGAAGCTCTGTACCTCTTTCCACATGCCTTTGTCTATGCATTTCTTCCACCTGGAGGATCATCTGTTTGCTTTGTAGTATTTTTTATTTTAAAAAAATGGATAAATGTAAATAAAATGTTTCCCTGAGTTATGTGAGCCACTATAGCAAATTAATTGAACCAAGAAGATAATGGAAACCCCAATTTATAGCTGGTTGTTCAGAAGCACAGGCCAAAGCCTGGAGCATGTGATTGGCATCTGAAGTTGGGGGGAGTCTTGAGGAACTGAGCCCTCAACCTATGAAATCGGACACTAACTCCAAGTAGATAGCTGGGTGAATTAGAGGACACCCAGCTGGTGTCCACTAGAGAATTGTCTGGTGTTTGGGAAGAACTCACACCCATTTTGGTGACCAGAGGCGAAGTGTAGTGTTGAGAATAGAGAGTAAGAAAAAAGTCTGCTTGTCCATCAAAGGTACCACGTCTGTTTCTCATATTACTTGAAGGAGTCTAAATCATACTATATGGGAAACCGTAAAATGTAGCATCTAAAAGTTTACAACTTTTGGTAGGTGGCAGTCTGTGCCTCCCACCAAAATTCATAAGGTATGAATTCATCAAACTATACAGAGAGAGTTTTGGTGCTAGGTGGCAGAAAAGAACAATCGATGTGTGCAAAGTATCTTCTTTTTGAGTTTAGCCATTCTACTGG